>NC_051190.1:63325234-63638302 GCF_015220075.1 Falco rusticolus | reverse complement strand
ACAATATTTGACTCTGAAGCCAAGTGGCATGACAGGGCCACTGTGCATACAGATGAACTCCTTTACCTGATGAAAGCAGTTACCGCATCCAGATTGGCCATTCAGAATGTTCCCTGGCCCATGCCAATTCTTGAGTATGATCATAAAGCTAAGAAAATCCCGATCTCTTTTCTCCATTACCAGCACCTGGTTATGAATAAAAATAAAAATAAAAATAAATAAAAAATAAAAATAAAAATAAAAATAAAAATAAAAAATAATCCTTTTTGTGTCAGGTACCTTTGTAAAAAAATTTAAGTGTTTCTAGACATGGGATTATTTTTGTTGTAGAATAAATCAAGTCTCCTTGCCATGACTCATATGTTTTGGCCCTGGATGGCTGGCAATCCTGGAACAGTGCTCATGGTGATAATTAACCATTGTCAGTTAGTAATAATGCCCAGTTCCATCTTATGTAGTCACAGTTACTTCTACTACACAGGAGCACTCAGAAGATTAATTTGTATTTTCAGTGTCATTTGAGATCCTTGTGTATACACAAAGATGACAAAACACTATTCTAATACAACTGTGGAGCTCCAGGTGCTGGAATTAATGTCTTGATACAGGAACTGGTGTGTCAGTCCCCAGAGCACTGAAGAACACTGAAGGATAGTAATTCTGTATAATTTTTCCTGCTTTTGCCAGGCTAGATTATGAGAACTTCTATTATTGAGTTGAAGAAGGGGAGATAAAGAATCCTAGCTTTTTGTTTTCCTTCTTTTTTTTCAAAACTCAGCATCTGCAGTGAGCTAAGAAATATGGTTGTTATCTCTCTCAGTTGTATACACGCACTAGTGTTATTTGATATCCCTGACACCAGGAACATGCTGTTTAAAAAATGGAACAAAACAATGGGAATTACTCCACTCTCTTCATATTTTCTGCTTCCCAATCAAAGAAAAGTACTTGAAAAGCGTGAACATTATGTTTAAAAATAGTTCTGCTGAAATATGCCCGGAGATCAGAAGAAACTTCCATATTTGGAAGAACCTACAGTATGTTCTGCCAGACTATTTGGCTTTTCTTTAGGTCAAGGCAACCCTGGGCTTTGCTGCTGTTCTCATAATGTGCTATAGACGGGGTGAAAGTGCTCTCCTGTCGTTTCCAGCTTACAGTACAGTGTGTGCTAGCTGGTATGGGACATGACTTTGCAGTCAGTCCTACATCAAAAACCTCAGTAACTACAAAAGCATGTTTTCCCCTGCTGTACTTGTATTTCCTGTGGGTAGCCATGGAAAGCAGGCAGAATTTTCTCCTGGAAGACTACAGGATTTCTCTCCTTTTTTCTCATTGACTCCCCTTCACCCATCCATGCAAAAATATTCTTTTTCATTTTTAAAAAGTTTCTTTTTAGAAGACTTGGTAGAAACCAGTTCAAAAATTACATTGCATCTATGTAGATTCTTTTCTTTCCATTGACTTTTTCTTAAGAAAAGACTTGATTACACTATTTTCTTAAGATCCTGTTCACTATTAAATGTCTCATTTCAGGAACATTTCTATTACCAGTAGTTGTAGTGAGTAAAAACTCCATTGATCTTAAATCAAATTCAGCCAACAAACTGGGACTTCCCTAAATGTTTGCCTTACTGACACCTCTTTGTATGTCTAAAGAATGATGTACCATTGACACACTTCCAATTATTGTGATGCGTTATTATGTGAATTAACTCAAGTATGACCTTATATTCCCCTTGCCCTACTCTTTGGGTAGTTAATTTCCATATTGGTATAGTACATGTTTGTCTGGTTTTTGCCTTGTTTAACTTTACTCTCTCTCCTGACACTGCCATTCATGGTCTTCCTGACACTAACACTCATTTCCATGTTTTAAAGAAGATCGCCACCTTAGCTGGAGGGCTGGAGCTGTATACATCTTCAGTTTCATTGTGTTACCTGTTAAATCTTGCCCTGTTAGCATATGGATCCCAGGCCTTCGGAAAGCAGGCTCGATTACAGCGTTACTTCTGCTCTCCTGTACTGTTGTTCCAGCAAAATGGTCCCCTCTTGCTAATCAGGGACTGTTTCCTGGGCAGCCCTGTCAATAAGAATGTGCCATTTACCATCTCAGCATTTCCTATTGCTCAGGCTGCTCGGTTGCCCTCCCAAAGTACCTCAAAGGCAGGATGAAGTGCCGCTTTCTCTTACCCTCAAAGGGCTGCTGGTTTGTAAATTTTATTCAGTGTATAAAAGTATATAATGCAAAAACCATAATGGGCAGGCGACAACAGTTAATGTCCAAAAACGATTCTTCAGTGCTTAATCGTAGCTCAGACTTATCAAGGATGCTTGATAAGTAAATAAAAGCAAGCAGCCAAAGACTCCCACCCCTGATCTAACTGTATTTGCAATCCCGTTCTTCACCTCTCTGTCCAACCATTCCTATGTGCTGCTTGTGCTTGTGGGACTCTGTAGCCAAGAAAGCTCAAATGCAAAAGCAGCTGAGGCTCAGCCCTGTACTGAAGGACTCTGTTGAGCTCACATTGTCTCATAACATGTAAGATAAAGAGTTAAATATTTGCTTTCAAGCTGGAAAAACACATCCAGTAAATCCTACAGCTGGATTTATAGCGACTTTGTTTTGTGGGCAAAATCAAAGTTAGGAAATAAAATTTGCTTCAAGGATTAAGCCTCTAATCCTCGAGTCTCCTTTGGCCAATAAAGCGCCTGATGGATAGCGTGAGCCTCCATCAAAGTCTGTGTCTCAGCACTGACTTTCCTGGTCCCCAGGGCAAAGAAACCCAGAAAACTTTATATGCTGCTTGGAGCCAGGTCACCAGGCAAATCAGGAAGGCCAAAATACAACTTCAGGAATATTGATATTTTGCATAAAAATTTACTAGTTGATAGGTGCTGCAGAAGCACCAAGGGTTTGATTAATCATGTGGCCTGTCTCCAACACCAACACTCAGTTCAAGGGCATGCTCTGCACAAAGTCAGCATAGGCAATCGCAAGTCTTCCATCAAAATCCTAGTGAGCACACACTGAATTTCTGAATTCATCTTTTTGGAGAAGTCATATTTATTTAGGATAAAACTTAGGCCTGTGCATCTGTCAGGGCAAATTCTGGGTTTTACTCTGTTGAGGTTTTTTATTCCTGTACCTAGAGAAGAATCAGCTGGGGTAAGGATTCAGTGCTTTTTTTCCAAGGGGAAAAATTATAAGTGCTTGATATAATGACTTTGGGTTAGCTCTGATTTGATGACTGATGACAATCCAAATGTAAGAAAATAATGAAATGTCTTATCTGTCAAGAGAAATGAATTGCTTTTTAAAATCTTAGGTGAACTATGTGTTTTACTGAAAAAAAGAGATTATGGGTGAAGTTAAACTGGGACTTCGTACTACTCAATTAGTTGAATTTACACCAGCAATATCTGTGATTTTTTCTGAGTCCTTGACAACTTAATTGGGGTTTTAATCTGTTAAACATTCAATTTGTACTGAATTTCAGTGGACTTCAGATATTTTTACCTCCTTAGGCTCCTTTCACAATCTCTCTTCACATGGATATATGGCTTATACACAATCCTGGAAGCGGCATGAGGTACAAGGACAGAAAATGTTTCTGCTTCTGTGTGTGACAACATTCACGTGTCGGAGCAGTACTGACAAGATAACATTGCTTCCAAAGCGGTGTCCTTGGCAGCTTAATACACTTAGCTCAAGTCCTTTCCACTGTGGACTAAATTGTCCTAACTCATCTGGCATATGCCTTTGGCTAAGAGCACTCACAAGAACATTTGCCATGACTTTGATGCATGGTAACCTATTACTTTGAAGTCACTTGACTGAACATCTGACTCTACCTCATCAGTGCCACCTCAGTTCTCAAACCTGAAAGCAAGTTGGCAAATTAGGGATTATTTTAAAAGGACTGAGGATTTACTGTTACTAGACTTTCATAATGGAGTCTTCTGACTCCTCTTGCTGGAGCTGATGAGCAAACATTGAGTAGCTGGATGTCTTGACGCTCTCCAAGGCCTTTCAGTAATAACTTCTTCAGGTGCTCAGAAGACCAGAAAGCACTCCAGGGTGATCAGCCAGCTGCTATCTTCCTTCTGGATTAAAACCATCAATTGTCCTTTTGTTCCAATGAGAAAATTGTTGGTCTGTTGTCTGTATCAGTCCTTCTACCTTTAATCATGACATAAAGAGCATCACCAACTGTAGGTTGGCAGCTCTTCCTAGTCCTTCGTAATACAGGAAGTATTCTAATAACCACCACCACTGGCAGCAGCTGAGCCAAGGCACATAATACACGAATGTAAAGCACTGCCAATTGCTATAGATTTTGTCTAGTACTTGTGGAATGCCTTTCCTATACTTTTTTCTTCTCTGATGCAGCACATACTCTGTGTCTTTCACATCACTTTAAATGAATGTGTCCTTACTGTTACTTTGCTTTCCTTTTCCTCCCCTTCTAAGAACTGCTGCCTTTATTTTCCTTTCTGGTTTACACTAGAGCCAGTTTAGATTTGATCACAGCCAGTGCATCAAAGGAAATATATAGTACATACTGTGCTTTCAGTTGGGTGGACAGGGAGCTATACATAAAACTCAGTTAGCAATAACATGACTAATGAATATGCTGTACTATGGGTATCCTGCAAAAGAGCAACTCACACAACCCAGCCTTTATCACATTGTTTTTGTTAGCCATCGCTCTTTATTTACTGTCACTGAGGCCGGGAAAGATGGCTTATTTTCTCAGCATTGTGCATATGCATCTGTGCTGGAGCTGGCAGTACAACTTGTTCTTCTCCATTTCCCTGCATGTTTTATAACCTGTTTTTATTTTATAGTACTCTGGTAATTTATTCTCTCTAAATCAAAGCGGAATGTCTATTCTGTACATGGGTTACCTTGCACATTATACTGTACTTTTCAGAAAGCATAAAGGATTATATTGGAGCTTATACATGTCTCACCAATACACTGAGGATCCTAGAAATCCAGTAGTCTTAGCTGGCCTATTTGGAGGCATGGTTTTAAATTCCAAGCTGTCAGCTAGCTGGAGGCCTTCAGTGGATACAATTTTTAACCTCTATAAAGCATACTGCTTGTTTCTGTATCACTTGTAGCTGCTTAGCATGGGGCAGATTTACTGGACATCCAAGAAAACTGGTGGTCCCTCGTTTGTCTTCACCAGTCTGTGTGCTTTCAGAGAGTAAGAAAATGGCTGCACCACTGTTGGGCCTCTCCTCCTGCACAATACTTTCCATTCTTTGTCACAAAAGCCGTACTTTTGTTTCTTAAGAGCTTGTATTTCAGACACTTGTACCTTAGGCATATAAATCTCCACTATCAAAGCTTCAAAGTCTTCCTTGTTGCAAGATGGAGGCCCCTCATACTGACTTACCTGCCCAAGGGGAATTTGTTTATCCTGTTATGATGTCTTTAAGGAAAAGCTGGGTCCCCATAATGGCACTTCAGTATCACATTTTGCAGAACAGAACAAGTACTTTCCTGACTAGCATTTATAACAATTGCGGCAGTTGGGTCCTGAGTGCCGCTTGATGTGAGAGCTAGAGGAAGAGCACAAAAACTTGTACAGGACTACTTAGTCTTTAACACCTTCCTTTCCTCTGGTTTTGTGCTCCTTTTGCATTTAATCACTACACTTGTTGGAAAGGCAGCTGCAGTAGCAAGAGGGAGATATTAAATTTCAAGGCAAGAAAATTGTAATGGACTCTCACCAAAGATCTACAAGGGGAATCTCTAAGACATGATCATCTGCCTAAATAGCAAATATATATTTTAGCAAAATGGATCAACAGCAAGAGAACAGCCATTAGAAACTCATTGTAATTGCAAATTAATCACAGAATCATAGAAAAATTTAGTCTGGAAAAGACCTTTGAGATCATCAAGTCCAACCATTAACCCAGGACTGCCAAGTCCATCACTAAACCATGCCGCTAAGCACCACATCTACAAGTTTTTAAACACTTCCAGAGTGTGCCACATTGCATCCTCATTTCGTATTGTTCATCTCTCCAAACATTTAATTGTTTCTCCTGATTGCTCTTTATTAGTCCCTTTAGCTGCTTCCTCAGCTCTACTTTAGTGTGCAGAATCAGGTAATTAACTACAACTTAATTTTTCATATTTCTTTAAAAGCAGCTGGTTTAGAGTGAAGGAATAGGGGACTATGGTGAAAAATTGTGGGGTTGATATATACTTGGTCCAGTATTTCTTCTAGTGATTAAGCCAAATCTCTTTCAGAGTTTAAATATTTAAAAGAAGAATACAGTGTTATTCTTGGAAAGCTTATTATTTACATAAAGGAGTAGACACCACACGGAAAAAAAAAAATCGATTCTCAGGCTGTGAGAGTCAGCAGCCTCCTAGATTTTGTGCTTTTCTGACTCAGACAGATAAAAAGGTTTCATGTCACATTTTGACTCCTCGGTGAAATCCTTATTTGTTCCTCTACAGAAACAACAAGAAATTCATGTAAAGTCCTATACTCAGCTGAGGGCTGACCCCCTCTGCTAGGGGACATGCCAGTCTGCTGTACCCCTCAGCACCAACAGAGCACAAGCTTCTGCATGACCAGTCTGGAGCAGCTGCTGCAAAATATCATGTTTTGTGCCATTAAAATAATGGTAAACTGCAGCTCTAAACTGTAGTTTGTGTCACCTTGTCTCTCCCCACATCCTCCTCTGGGACAGGATTAGATTTTAATGTATGTATAATATTGCATGCCTAGTTAAGTTATTTAAAAATATTTGTTGTTATTTCTCAGAATAAAAGGTCACTGTAAGGTATTTTTGTTTAGGGACTAAAAATGGAAATATCAGAACTACTAGGTACTTTCACACGTTATTTTAAATAGAAATCACAAGTAAAGCTCTGAAGAGACACCATCCAACACTACACATTCCTAAAATACATTCACTTGGTGTTTTCATTTTGCTTACCTTTTTTGCCCAAATACTTCAGCTCTGTGGAGAATTGAAATAAATATTAGATATTATACAGATGTGAAAAAAGCTATCTCAGTATTTTGGAACTGCTTAAAACAGTGGGAGCCCTGGACTGTAATCCTTATGTAGAAATTACCCAAATAAAGCTCCCACTGAAGCCAATTATTTTACTGCCATTTATACAATTGTACAAAATAAGCTACATGCTTTACAGAACAAATAATGAAAAATCACATGGTGCCTTTATCTCCTTTCCTAGTTTGTCTTACTCTCACAATTCATTGCATAAGAGAAACAAACCATAGGAGCAGAAGAGAAAAGAAACACCATAAATGGCTATAGAAAACTCTGTAAAAACAACAGCTGGATGTGGCAAAAGTTCCTTTGTTGAAGTCAGACGGCCACTTATTTTTAAACATTTGACAAAATATTTTGCTTTTTGATTGACTAGCTGATAAATCAACTGGAGCTTTACCTAAGTGGACACTATATGAGGATTTGTGAATAAACCTGTTATAAACTATTAGATCACTGCTGTGTATTATGGAATTATTTTTATCCAAAGTATTTCACTGAAATAGCACAGCTTTCATCTGAGCTCCCTTGTCAGACAGTGCTGTGAGGAGCATTTTGGCACTGCTTGCTCCCCCTTGCTGATTCCCAGGCCCAGCGGGCTCTGTGAAGACGTGGGGGAGCAGCAGCCCTGCCACTCTCCTTCCCACCCTCCGTGTGTCTCACACCTTTCTGCTCCAGAGGCTTTTCCCCATAAACACAGCTCACTGAAAAACAGTTTTCCAGAGTTATTGTTGTTATTGTCTTCATTATTTTTAAACAAAGAAATCAGCTGTGATTTTTTGCTTGAAATCTCACCATCCACATTCAAAGACCCTCTCCGCAAAGAGATGCTCAAAATGGCAATCTTAAAGCGAACTTGGTTCACAAAGATTTCTGATCCTTTCCCTTCTCTTGGTGACACCAATATAAAAACACCACTTTAGTTGACAGGATTATATTGCAGTGAAATGAAGCCATGAGTGGGAGTAAAGTGACATCCATTATATGAAACTCCCATTACTAATCATATAATTGGAGAGTAAAAATATTTTCAGATTAGCCTTGGCTTTAGTAAGAAAGGACAGGGATATCTCTTTTCAGGAATGCTAGTAATAGAGCAGAAAGGATTGAATGATATGTGATGAGGACATATGGAAATGTAGTGCAGAACCCAGGGCTGGACAGGTAGAAGAAAGGGAGGGTGGTAGAGGGTTGGGTCAGTGCTGTAGGCTGGAGCGAAACTCTATTGTCATGGATGTATTTAAGTATATTTATGTATTGCTGAAGCCTGGGAAGACAGAATTTACAGAAATTGCCTGAAAGAAATTGTTCACCTATGACTATCCTGTCTCCCAAGTACCTTACAAAGATAATGGAAGGTAGTAAAAGAAACAGAAAAAAAAGAAAGAATATCTTTTGATAAATGAGTAGACAGTGGCTTATGAAATGGGCGTATTGTTGTACCTGTGTGATAACCTTTCATTGGCTCGGACTGAGATTTTAAATGGTTGTGAGATTCAAAATGTTCTACCTAACCCAGCTGCAGTATTTCTTTGATAGTGACAGATGGCAAGCAGATATATTACTGTATTCTGCTTCAGCAACAGAAGCACTTTTCTCTCCATTCTGGTTCAGCAATTTTATCACACTGTGGAAAGGAAGAGATCACTAATGAAATATACCTTATCAAAAAGAAGCAAAACAAAACTGAAAACTGCAGAAATGCTTCTCTCTTCTACTTCAGGCCAGGAATTCCCTTCTGCAACAGTGCTCACCCTTTTATCAAGCATTTGTAAGCCTGTGATGTGGAGCTAGGGGAAGATCCTCACTACTGTTCTTTGATGAACCAAAAGAATAACAGAACCAGACTGGTTCTGCATGTGTACCAGGCCAGACTAAAAATGTCTTCTGGGCTTCAGTTAATTTTGTAGTGATACCTCTAAAGTGAAAATATCGTCCACTGTAAGGAAAGTGAACTAATACAGTAACTACGCTTAACCTTGTTGTGCAACTGAAATGTAAGAGAAATAGATTCAGTATGACCTTAGTTTCTGGTCAGCATAACTAATATCATATTCATAGGTAATGGAGTTTGGAGCTGAATGAAACAAAAACAAAAGGGAAAAGCAAAACATTTTTTTTTTCCTGTGGTAAAGTTTCTATTTAAGAATTGTGTTTCCTTAAAACATTACCTGGCTAAAGACCTGATTCTAGCACAAGCAGATCTCTACTAAGTACTGCAGAGCTCTGAAACCTTCTGGTTTGGCACTGAGGTAAAAAGCACTATAGCACTGGTGCAAAGGGCTTTTCTGGGTATTAAAAGGGCTCAAACCTACTACTGACAGCATGGGTAGTGGTAAACATGGAAACTCTGAGATGCAGAATCACAGCACATCACTCTGATGGCCCTCTGAAGTACTATGCTTTTCCACATCATATGCTACTAGCACTCTCAGATACAGAGCTAGATAGGTATAATACAAATATCTCTGTTCTTATAGTCTATGTTCACAAAAGAGATGGTGTGATGACAGTGGTGCAGTAAGAGAACAGGTCAGAGAGGATACTACAGTAAGAGACACTATGGCTGAAGGCACCATCTCCTTTCTGGCCACCAGGCAGTACTTCCTCTTAACAAAGGCATAGCTATAATAACGATATTGCTAAAGCCAACAATTTTTGAAGATGTATTATTTTCTACCTGCTAGTCCCAAAAAGAAATGGAGTAAGTAGTAGGGAAATAACAGACAGGCTTCCAGTGGGACTTCAGTTCACACCAAAATTATATGCATAGAGTTTTCATAAATAGATTATACAATTGCAAATTATCTCCTTAACATGTCCCACATTCTGAACTTACGGCTTTGAATGCAACCATCATAAATAGCATGTCTATAAGCAGTACTTACTGGCACCTTCATAAATCATCTTATCAGAATCAAAAGCCTGGATAATCCTGAAGACTAAGACCCAGATGCTTAAAGGTATTTTAAGGATCTGTGTGTGTAGTGTCTTCTTATTTTATCACTGATTCTTACAGTCTCGGAGAAAACTGTACCTCTGACATTTTCTTATCTCTCTGACCACACTCTATCTGCTGCTCAGGTCTTTAACCATCACTTGCTTCTTAGGGTACAGTCAGACAATTTTCCCATTCTCAGCCTGGATATCCAACACAGCCCATCCCACCCCCATCCCCCAGCAAATAAGATTTACCACAGAGGATCTAACTTTAGTCTAAGTCTTGCAGTTCTGGCATCTTTTGACAAAAGCCTCCTTAGAGAATAGCATTATTTACCAAGAACAAAACTGTTTCTGAGGAGACATACCTTCAGAGCAATACAACAGAGTTGATTGATCCAACTTTTCTCCCATAGCTTTGCTTACTCTGACACAGCTACACTCCCTACTGCTTTCAGTCCCCCTTTTCCTCTCAAAGACATACTATCCTCAAAAACCACACTCGGTCAGCCCAAGCCAGCTGTCCTGTCTCTGAAAGTGAAATATAACAATTTCTTACTAGCACCAAAGAAGAAGGGCAAGTATGAGTAATCATTCGTCTGTCATGCACACCCTCAGTCAGATCTTGCATCAGACAACTTGTTCTCAGCAACCAGCAGTGGGCCTTTCTCAACAAATAGCCCATTTTTCTCCAGATAAATAATTTTTAGCTATTCAGTGCTCTTTTCTCTCTCTCACCCTAATTTTTTTTCACTTTTGAAAAAAAAAATTAGGCTCACAACCCACTAAAGATGAAAACAGCATTCTTACAGATTTCCTTGACTCTTTTTCCATCTATATGCTAGAGAAATTTCTATTAACCAATTGTGTGCTTTTTTCTGAACACTTTTTCTACAGCCTGATGTTAAATTATTTTAATGTTTTCAGACAGAACAGTTTTTAGTTCCCTCTGTTGTCTATAACTGTCCAACTATTTCACCTTGTTGATCACAGAAGCAATTATCCACAGATGAAAACACAGAAGCTTCATGCCAACTGCATTACAAAGAAGTTGGTGATTCTGTTGTGTCTAAGTAGACACACATTGTTTTCAGTCTCCACTGCTTTCATTCCACAGAGATTAAATACACAACTTTGCCTTGGAGGATGATAATAAAAAATAAAAAGATTGAGAATTCAGTTTTGGAGGATTAGATATGATGCTGACAACCCTTAGTCTGAAGCTGAAATAGCACTGAAAGAAAAACAGAAGAGAGATAAAAAGAAAGAAGACAAAAAAAAAAATATATATATATATACCTCCTTCAAATGAAGTGATGAAGCCAACCCAGGAGGACACATGAAGGCAGACAGGTAATAGAGTTCATCATATTTTCAATATATTAATGTAAATATATTTAAAAGAGTTGTCATTAAAAGTGTTTATGAGCAATTTTACTGCCTTATGTGTAGTTCCAGGTATTATACACCCTTCATAACTCCAGGCTTGAACATCTGACTGTGGAGATTTGAAAATACACTGCTAGGAAAAAATATACCTGGTCTGTGTCCGAAGGTTTGACTGTCCAGAGCTGATTGCCTATTCCTTTCAGGGAAACTTAATAAGCATTGTTTGTGTCTGCAGCTAAAAATCCTGTGGAAGAGGGCAGCTGCGGTACAGTGACGTGCACTCTGTGTGCGCTTTGTGATACCTGCCAAAAAGTGCAAAAAATCATCAAAACAGGAGGAAAATTTGAGGAAATACAATGAAGCACAGAGCATGATAGCATTCCCATGGAATCACTTGTCACCTCCATAGGCTGGCCAAATCTCATCATAGAAAAGGTAAAGCAGAGCAGACCTTTGCCTGTGCAATCTGTTTCTCACCATCTTGACCTGAAGATACCCTTGTAGGAAAGAACTCTTTTTCTTTCAGCTTATGCAGTCACAAGGACTTTTTGTGGGGACAAAAGGCAGTGAGATTGTGATGTTTTATTTTTCTAAATAAGCTACAGAGACTTGGGCATTTTTCATTAACCTATAGAATTGTGTTCTGAAGCCTCACACAAAGTTCTGTAGTATGCACATGCACTCTACACCTGTTAAGTCCATGATGCCTATAAGAACCAAACACAAAGCGATTAATAAAACCCTGAAGCCATTCATGGGTATTCACTATAGTCCAGGTCTCACTTCCACTTCACATAAGACTTTTCTAATAGCATTTAAATTACAAGATCTTCAAAACTCCATCCAAGAAGTATTTCATAAAGATATGAAAAGCTATGTTTCAGGTCTCTTGAGCAGTAGCTATAATTAAAACTATTGAATAGTGATTAGAGAACTGAACTATAAAAATACTGAAAGATAATCAGCCAAAATAAAAGTCTTGATTAAATAGGGACTTGATGGGGAAGAGATCAGAGACTTCAGTAAAGCATAGCCTGTAATAAAAGTCTGAAAGTCACAGACTGAGATTACAACAGGAGAATCAACTTCTAACTTTCAGCTGTAACTGATTCTTTACTTATCCAAATTTCCTTTGATTTTATTTCACAATATAAACTTAACAACCATCCCAGAGTTTTGACAAGAGCAGTAGCAAGAAACGAACCAAAAATTTGGACCAGGTGACTGTCCATTTTTAGTAAAAAGATCTGAGCTGTGGAAATTGGACTAGAAATGTCAGATGATGAGCTTTTCTGTTTCTGATTGCATTGGTAGGAATTACTGTAAAGGCAGACTGTGCTTTGGCTTTTCATTTTTTTGGGCAAGGGCAGAAAGTGCTGAGACACACAAAAATGTAATGAAATGCCAGTGGTTTCTTTGCTAGCCAACTGCACTTACAAGCCTACAAGCTTGCTACATATGCAGGCCACATATGGACAAATGATTAGCTAGTCTGCTTCTTAGTTAATGATCTGAATTAATCGGTGACATGAAGGAGAATGACTTGAATGGAGGACTTTCTGTGCCAAAAGCTTTTATGTGGGGACATAGTTAAACATGGCACTAATGCAAGATTTAAAAAAGAGGGGGGGGGGAAAGAAAGAAAAAAAAAAAGGAAGGAAAAAACCCTAAATGTTTCCAAGCCAAAGATCTGGTTTGTGCTGACCCAGCTTTGAACTTCTGGAGGAATGAATGAATTCTGATGAGCCAAACTAGTTTTATCCTTCAACTCTGAAAACAGAGCAGAATAAATAACGATATTGATAGCTCCTCAACAATTGCATCATTACCTGAGCAGGCGAAGTGGAGCAGAATCAGCAGAGGGGGATGAAAGGGTTCTCTGCCATGGCTAAACTTGCAATTCCTTCTGAACCTGGAAGGTCATCTCCCCTTCGGTCTGAACAGAGCTTCCTGCATTTTCAAATGTTTTGCCACTAAATGGCTCACCACCTAAAAGGCAGAGTGATATGGAAAGATTGAAAACAATGGAAATGAGTGATTCTGGTGGAACAGGCTGGGAGAGGCATCTTTTGCTGTGCTCTTTTTGCTGTGCAGCTTCTTATGTGCTTACTGCAGCCCCATTGTCTGAGGCACTGGGTTTCGGGGGATCAGATTCTGCCCTAGCTGCATCCCTGACTTGCTGGATAACACTGGCTAAATCAATTCCCACATTCTCTGCCCCAATCTTCCCAATAGTTAAAAAAAAAAAAAAAAGAAAACAAAAACAAACAAGCAAAAAAACCCATTTAAAAAAACCCAAAAACCACCAAAAACATTCACTCTTCCAGGTTTGTTTGTAAAAGGTACTGTGAGCTTCAGCTAATATGTACTATATAAAGGCTAGGGATCAGTATTCTTTTTTGTTAGCAGCAGCGAGAATTATTTTCCATATAAAGAAACAACTAAGGGCACATTCAAGCTAGCTGAGAAGGCAGCATTTTGTACTGCTGAGCTAGAGAGGCAGTCCAGGTGCCAAGTTTTCTCTCTAAGCCAAAAGAAAAGTTAATACAGGCATGGCAAAATAAAACCCCAGAGACAGAGGCTGACTTTTTGCTCTGCATGCTCAGTTCAGCATGCTGCTTGCAGGCTCAGAAAACTTCAGGTTTGTATCTTCCAGTCAAGTTGAAAGCTGATGCGATAAGATCTAAATATAATGTGAGAAAGAAGAAAGGCAGAACAGGGAATCCCATGGAAAATTTGGATTCTCTGAAACACATCAAGAAGAACATTTATGTGCAGCTAACCCTCAAACAGGGTGATGACAGGGATTTTAGCACATGACTTCAGTTCTTCAGAACTCAAACATGAAACCACTAACTGTGGGATAAACTGAGCTTTACCTTCCTAACATGCAGACTGAGCAATTGCAGCCTTGTGCCTGGGAGAGGAGGACTCCTGGTGAAGGGCTCAGATTTAAAACCTGAAGCCTCCATACAATCTTTGCAGATCACCAGTTCAAGACCTCAAAAAAAGCTCAGCCAGAGAAGTTTTGCTTTCCACAGATGCACGTGCTTTCAGAGGCAAAGAAATAGTCCTGTCTGGATACAACCTAGTCAGTCTGGGGAGCAGGTTACAGTAGCCTTGTTGTCAACTCTTTCTCCAAGCAAAGTCAAACTGGATGCAGCGCAACAACAATCTTTACAAATGTGACTGTAGAAGACATAATATTTTTCTTATTTCCTGCACATATAAAAATCCTGTCTTTCCAGGTTAAGATCAAGTGGAATTACAGCCTAACACACGTCAAGGTGACAAAGTAGACAAAGTGAACATGATATGGTGACATCCTAACAATAGCCATGGAAAACAATGATAATAATATCTCCTGCAGAAAATGCAGTTGTCAGGGAGATTTAAAATGCCATGTTTCCACTAAACCCTCACGTTTGATTTTGACCACAATGAAATAATATGCAGACTATGACAAGGATAATCTTGACCTTCACCTAACAAACAGTTATCAGCTTTATACCAAAAAGGAGATCTGATATCTGACTGTAAGCATAGACATGTTAAGTACCTTTTGAAGATAAGATAATAAATTAATGACTAAAGCTGTTAGCAAAATAGATTTGTTAACTGGATAAACACCTGAAAACAGTATTTCCTCACTGATTCCTCTACCTGGCCCAAATTTAATCTCCACAGCTCTTTTCTGAGCTTCTAAAATATTTTTTAAAGAAAAAAGATATCAGCAAGATGGCTCACGGTTGGCATACTGGTACAGCCCAACAGATTGACCTTTAAGGTCAAATGCTACAGCTTACAAGGCAAGCTCTACAATTCCTGGATTCATGGTAAAACGGAGATTGTAATCACTGTAAACCATACGTACCACTCAAGCAGGGGGCAATAGAAATTCACAGTCAGGGCACAGAATTGCAGCTGTGATTAATTTATATTATTTGAGTACATTACTTGACATTAACATATGTATGTGTTTATTTATTTCTACTGCATCCTTGCCTAAAAGCCAAGGAAATAAATACAAACTGTACACATAAAAGATAAAGCACAAGTGCCAAAGAGGGAGGAAGAAGTTGCATTTGTAAAATTTAGTTGGATCGGTCCATTTATTAGTCTCAGATCTCAGCTTTTCTGCCTTGGTGGTGCTGTTTGTTCGTGAGAGCTGATGAATCATTGAAAAAGAAGCACACATGCCTATGATAAACTACAAGGAAAAAGGCTGAAAAGGTTAATCAAATTATCTCACTATTCAGTCAAGAAATTGTAAATCTATTTGAGACATCTCAGTAAGAATCTAAGGCCACTGACAAACCAGGAAATATTAAAGGAAAAGCCCATTTAAATACCAACATCAGCAGAAAATCACCAGAAGCTGCTTGTTAAGCTTAGTGTCATCTTAAACTTCAGATTATTTCACTTGATACCCAGCAGGAGTAAAATTTCTATGTACTTGTGAAGATATTAGTGTTTAAACAGATGTCAGAAGCTTTTTAGGTATAAACGGAAATTGAGATACAGATTATGATGGCTTAGGGACTTGAGTGGCGTATAATATCAAAAACTGTATCTGAGAAAGAATGTAGTGTTGCAAATAATGATCTTCAAATTCCTGTACACGGCAATTTGTAAGTTGTCTAAAACTAGATTCTTTTACTCAACTTATTAACAAAGTAGCAGACTAATCAAATGAACCTCCAAAAAATTAAGTATTTAATTTGACATTTTCTGTTTCATCCTCCTGTGTATTTTTTCCCCATGGTGTTCCAGCATTTTGTATTTCTTTGCATTGCTCTTAATTTATACTCTCCAGAGTGTCTAATGCAATTCCTATATAAGCTCAGCCTGATAAAACCTGATCCACAAACATCGCAGATAAATCATCAGCACCACCAGCTACAAAGTGAAAGGCCTGTATCCCCCCAAAAGCTAAGCTACCTGCATGTCTCCACTTGCTCTCCAAAAAATGTGAAAATAAATTACCTCGATGAGTTGTTCTGGAGGTTAATACTTTTGGGCCTTTTCCTGTTAGGGGCCTAGGAATTAAATTTTATATCACAATTCCTTCATAGTAATGGAAGTCAGGAAAGATTGCACATTAGGGCAGAAAAGGGAGCACAGGGATTACACGGTGGACTGCCACAAGGACAATGAATTCATCTGTAAAAACTTCTATAAAGAATGCTGTGCCATGGCTTGGAACATGCTTTGAAACTTTAACATGGAACTACCTGTACTTTAAAAAGAAACATCACAAACCTTCCACAATGCACCTGTAACCATACTTCAGAAAATTCTTAGTATTGTAAAATTTTATGCTACATATCATATGTTTTCATATGGTTTCAACAGTGGCAGATGAATTCTGTACATAATCAGCAGCTGAGAAGTAAGAAATTGCTTTTGCATGTACAGATTAGTTTAACACACCTCTCTGGAAATCAGAAGACTCAGTCTGATTTGTGTTTGCACCATTTGCTATTTAGAGCTTCAACATGAATTTACAGTTACACCCTAATTAAATGTCTTTTCCATTTTCAGACCTAGTTAAATATAAATATAAACCTACCAAATGCATACATAATCAAACTTTTCCTCAAATTACTCTAAAAAGCCTAAAATGTGATGAAGTATTTGAACTTCTGTTGAGCGCTTATTTGTCAGGCTGGCACGGAAAACAAAGTATTCCCTGGCATTGAAATAAAAGATCTAGCTATCCATCCCTAACTGAGACCATCTTCAACAGGTCATCTTCAGAGAAGCAATTTCTTTTTGATCATTCTGAATTTAAATAATCTGGAGCATGTCTAAAGAGAAAACTATCCATTGTTACCCTTTATTTCTGACTAGGTATGGGGTTGTACCCATGTGCCCTTCAGGATTCTATGACAAAAGATTGAACTGGCAACAAACACTGCAGCCTTTCCTGTGAATAAGATTATTCCCCTCACATAGGTACTTTTGCATCCATTTTTGCTGTTTACCTATGCTTTGGATTTGATGCATGCATGGATACTGTGACTTCAAAGAGAACACTACACGAGTGCCACAGCTGAATACAGCCTTTTGTTTCATTTTTCCATGGGCCGTACCATTTCTCCAGAATGAGCTCTGCTTATTCACAGTTCTGACAGATTTCTGTCCTTTGAATTGTTCCCAAATACATGCCAGTAATCTGACATGACTCAGGTAAATCTAAGTAAACAGTCTTTTCTTCTATATGCAATGTTCTGTTTCCAGCACAGAACTATACACGAGTAAGTGTACTGTGTCAGACAAAAGGTAACTGATCCCGGTTGTCTCTGCTGGTGGTCAAAGGGAATCCAGGCAATCATACAGTCCTAGAGGACGTGCAGACTGTTCACTTGCCCAGAAGGCTCTCCTGGCCACCAGCTGACACATGGAATTCTTCAGGTTTGTGTCCGGTAGTCCCAGATCACTTTCTTTTCCACAAACTCATCCACTTACCCTTTTAGCCTACAGGAAAATTAGCATTCACATCATCCTGTGGCCAGAAGTTTCACAGCTTAGCTGTATCTGTATGAAGAATCATTTTCCTTGTTCTGAACCTCATGCATGCAGGGTGATTTTACTCCATGCCACCCAATTCTTTAAGAAAAGAGTAAACAACTGATCCCTGTCCTGTCCATGCTATATCACAGGCCTTTATCGTACCCACCTTAGTCATCTCCTTTGCAGATTGACAAGTCATGGCCTACATAGCCACTCCTCACAGGGAAGCCATTTCTCACCTAGCCCTTTCTGAAGTTCTCCCACGGCTTTTTTGATATCCTGTATATTTTATTCCAGACATAGGTGGATTCACATGGTGGCATGTTTTGTCAGCATGCTAAAACAGTTGTAGTTAGACTAAGTCCTGGTTCATTGTGTTGCTGGGGTGGCTCTGAATTAACAGTCAGAATAGGCACCTTTCAGTTGAATATGACATCCTTGTAGATAAAATCTACCCTGACATAACTGTGCTCAAGTCACGTACTTCAACTTTGCAACAATTCTGGCCCAGCCCAATATACCTGCACATTTATCCCAACAGAAGAAAAGAGTGAGAGGCAATGACATTTTGATAACAGCTCCGTATCTTTGAAATTACCAGGCCCACAACATTCATAGGAATCAGAGGACTGTAGGATAATTCAGGCTGGAAGGGACCTCAGGAGATCTCCATTCTAACCTCCTGCTGTAAGCAGAGTCAACTACCAAGTCAGACCAGGCTGTTACAGGCTTTATTCAGTCAGGTCTTGAAAACCTACAGGGATTGAGCCTGCGCACTGGGCTACCTGCTTCACTGCCGAATGGTTCCCATGGGGAAAAGATTTTCCTTGCACCCAGAACTTTTCTCAATTTATGCCCATAGCTCTGTTCAGCCCATCAGGCACCAGTGTGCAAGGTCAGCTTTACCTTACCAAAGGCCTTGCCTAGGTACTGGGGAGCTGGTGCTGGCCCACCAAAGGCCCTTTCTTCCCTAAAGGTCCCATCTCCAGGCTGACCAGGCCCAGCTTCCTCAGCCTCTCTGCACAGGGAGTGCTCCAGCCCAAACTACCTCGATGGCCTCTGCTGAACGTGCTTTAGTTTGTTGATGTATTTCCTGCACTTGAGGGTGAAAACTGGACAAAGTATCTAGATGTGACCAAACATGTGCTCAGCAGAGGGGGACAATCCCTTCCACCCACCTCATATCCATGCCCTGTTCACACAGCTTGGGATGCCGCCATCCCTCATGGCTGCCAGGGAGCACAGCTTGATCCTGCCCAGCTCACTGCCACCCAAGATCCATGGCCTTGCCTGCAGAGCTGCTCTGCAACCACCATAGCCTCATCCTGTGTCACTGGAAGGAGCTGCTCCTTCCCTGGTGCCAGGACTGGTTACTGGTCCTGGCTGAATTTCACATAGTTCCTGTCTGACCAGGTATCTCTGGATGGCACCTCTTCTTCTCAGACATGTTGACTCTCTCTCCCTTCCCTACTCCCAGTTTAGTGTCATCTGCAAACTTGATCAGAGTTGCCACCTTCAGGGCATAGATAGAGATGTTAAACATGACAAGTCTCAGGATAAACCCTGGCAGTACCCAGCCTGTTACGGGCCTCCAAGCTCAGTATAGCCCATCCAGCCAGTATTTTTACCTATCTGGTTGCCCACTGATTAAGACCAAAGCATCCCTACCCAAGTATAAGAGTATTGTGGGACAGTGACAGCAACCTTCTTATAGTCAAGAAAATCCACTCATTTTATCTTTGAAGGCCATCAGGTTGGTCTGGCATGACTTATCCTCAGAAAAGCCACGCTGACTGTTTCCTTTCATCTTCTTCTCCTTCATGTTCTGAGAAATGAGCTCCCAGAGGACTTGCTTCATGATTTTCAGTCTGACCAACCTGTAGCTCCCTGGATTGTCCTCTTAAACTTTCTTCCTGATAGATGCAATATTTGCCTTCCTCCTGTCCTTGTGGACCTCTGCCCACTCTCCATGACCTTTCATAGATAGAAGAGAGCAGCCTTGCATGGACATTACCCGGTCTTCTCTGCAACCTTCGACGGAGGTCACTTCAGACATGTCCACCATCTGTCCTGGATTCAAGAGCCACAGTAACAGCAGAGGATAGCCAGAACTGCCATTGCCTTGGACATCTTTCATGCAGCAAGGCTCCCAGATGTCTTCCTGTTACCTTTATAACCTTCCCCTTAAAAGACCGGTCAAGTCTGAGTTTGACTCTTTATTAAAAACAACTATTTAATCTGAATAGGCATGTCTTAAGATTCTTATCTTCTAATGTTGTGTTAAGAGCATGAGTACATATGTCTGATATAAGCAGGTTCGACTCATTTGAAGTTTCTATCAGTGCAGAGAATCAGGCCTGCTATCAGCTTTTCAGTGTACTAAGGTATGCTTCTTGTTCTGAGTATTTTTTCAGGTATGCTGTAAATCTATTGGTTCCATGTATTTTAATGAAGTAGCTTACTTTTGCATGCTTCTGTGTATTTAGTACTACAGAAAAGATCTAAGCATCATGGTTTAGTGCTTTGTTTTTGCTTTCTTTCATTTTCTTTTTAAATAGCAGCAATGTCTGTAAAAATGTTTTCAGCGTCTTGCCTCCACAGCCCTGAATACAGATCAGTGTCTATGCTTTGCATCCAAGGACCACACCTACAGTCCTCTCACTTTTTCTGATCCTCTCTGGGGTGACACTCAAAACAAACAGCATACTGAGAGCACAGAGCTCAAGCCCCCAGCAAAAGACAATTGCCTATAGCCACATGCTAGGTTACTGCTTTTCTTACTGAAAAGCAAGCATGCAAGCCAACTTAATGTTTGTGAGCTGCACTGATTATGCACTCAAATCAAGTAACTATGTCACGCAATAGCTATATCTTTTATATGTAGAATGGAAGCATGGGACATGCAATGGGTGGTTGAAAGGAAAGTAAGATATTGTACACGATGTATGATAATGAGAATGGAATCCTGCTATCCTGCACCTTAAAGCATCAGCCCTTAGCAATTATAGGACATATTCAATAGATCTTCATCAAGAAGGAATGTGGCTGTCTATAAACACAGTAGCCATAGCAAAGTGAGGATCTACTTTCAGTTACTCAACACATAAAAAATATTTGAAAAACGACTGTGGCCCCAAATCTGCTCTTGGTAACACATTTTCAACCCTCCTGACATTATCTAAGTGAGAAAAGAATTTAGTCCAATTAACATATTTTCTTTCTTTCAAATGTCCTCACTGTCTAGTATAGCACTAGTGCTCTCCAAGTTGGTCATTTTCTGTCCACTAATGACAAGCCAAGCAAAGGGCTCTCAGCTACTTCTCAGGCACTCAACAGGTCATTAAACACCAGGAAATGCCTGTTCTATCAGTCATTAATACTGAAATAGCAGTTTCTGTTAATAATAGATGAATATCCTCCTTCCAGAAGAGGATTGGCCTTTTTGCCACTAATGTACTGGACTGAACTAGACTCTTCCTTAATCTCATGCAATAACTTAAAGTCACAGACAACAGAATAATTTATGTTGGTGAAGATCTCTGAAGGTCACCTAGTCCAGCCTCATACTCAAAGCAGAGGTAACTTAAAATTTACCCCAGGCTTCTCAAGGCTATATCCAGTTGAGTTTATCTCTAAAGATAGAGATTCCACAGCCTGTCTGACCAATATGTTTCTAATGCTTAACTACTCTGTTATTTTCTTTTCCCTATAACTGGTCAGAATTTCTCTTTGTGTGACCATTGCCCCTTGTCCTTTTGCTATACAATTCTGTGAAGAGTGAGACTCTGTCTTGCATACAACATCCCACCAGGACAGTTAAAGACAGCACTTAGAGCTTTTCCTTCTCCAGCCTGAATAAATTGCGCTCCCTTGGCCCCTCTGCACAGCAAGTGCTCCAGCCCCGGGTCCATTGTGATGGCCCTGTGCTGAACTCACCTCAGCACAGCATCCTGCTCCTGAGATGGCTTTCCAAGCATTGTGTTGAGGAAAAAAACCTTTTCCTTCAACCTGCTGGCTACTCTTTTGCTAATACAGCGCAGCACACTGTTACCTTTCAAGTCTGCAGGAGCACACTGCTAATTCATGTGCAGGTGGTTACTTTACAAGGACCCCCAGGCTTTTTTGGCAAAGCTGCCACCTGGAGAGTCAGTTCCCAGCCTGGACTGCTGCATGGGGTTGTTCCATCCAAGGTTCAGGCCTTTGCACTGTTCTTTGTTGGACTTTATGAATTTTCTGTTTACCTACTTCCCCTGCTGGCTGAGATCCCTTTTCTGTACTATCAACTCATCTCCCTGCTTTGGTGCCAATGGAAAACTTGCTGTGGCTATGTTTTGTCCCATTGTCAAGGTCACTGATGTAGATGTTTAACAGTGTTATGTGCTACAGGGAAGATCCCACAGTTTTCTTGTCCAGGCTCTGCCTCATCTCCTCTCTTTACTGCCCACACACAGTCTGTCCCGGGGCAGGGGGGGAACAAAAAATCCAAAGAAAAAAAATTGGCACTAGAAACTACAAAAACTCCCTGCTTCACATGTGAGCAGCACCAGGTGGACTATGCTATGGCAACAACATATATGACTGAGGAAGCCTGACTTATTTAGCTCAGCCAAACAAGGATAACTCCCAATTCAAAACTAAATAGGAGGGAATATAGCTTTTCACAATTTCATTTTTAATTCCTTACTGTGTTTTTGTACAGTGTTCCTAACCGTAAAACCTGTAGGTGAAACTGTAAAGCCAGTAATAATAATAGAAGAAGGAGAGAAGCTCAGCCAAAAAGCAAGTTGTCCTTAAAAGGAGGTTAAATTCATAAATACAGACCATGTGTTACGTGGTGAAACAAATGTAATGCTTACTGAATAGTGTCACTGATATAAAAATAGAGCATGTTGCCTCACACTTAATGGACCATATCAGATTTAGAAGAAAGTTACTAGACATTTTTGTTAGTTCAAAATAGCCATGTGACATAGAATGCATTCACATCACCCTGTGTTGGTAAACAATCTGCAAAATTAGGCAGTTTTTAATATACAAAAACAAAGTGAAACAAATGTGTTTTTAATATCGGGATGGTGACTAACTCAGTACATTTGATCTTCTCTGAGACCATGTAAACGTTCTACATGGCAGAAAGGAGAAGCAGTACTTTCCTAGAAAGAATAATCCCGCTCCAGGCCTGTGCTACTGACCACAGCTCTGGACTACAGAAGATGACAGTCTGAATAATCCACCACTGGTTTTTAGATGTTCTCTGCAAGTTGTGTGAGCACTGTCAGAATCTTACCCCATTCTGCTTAGCCAGAGCGGATTACATGATGAAGCTGGTTCTGTAGTCCCATAGTTTTAGCCAAGATGTGTATCCTTCACTGACTGATGTCAATGCTGCTTCTTTGCACCAAATTATTTTCTCCTTAATACATCTAATCTCTGATTAAAAATCGGTTGATTTTCAGTGAAAAATGGGAAGAAACTCTCACCCACTGACTTAATTTTAGAGGTATGCATAGGATAGAGCTAAGTAAAACTTAAACTGCCACTCAGCTTTTCACACTATGTTGAAGAAAATCTTCACAAAGCAAGTCCAAACACCCGGTATCTAATACACTCTCCCTTCTCCAAGAAGGTATTTAG
Source organism: Falco rusticolus (assembly GCF_015220075.1). Classification (NCBI taxonomy): domain Eukaryota; kingdom Metazoa; phylum Chordata; class Aves; order Falconiformes; family Falconidae; genus Falco; species Falco rusticolus. The sequence continues at coordinate 63,614,773 of NC_051190.1, read as the reverse complement.
GGAAAACCCCAAGACTACTGGAAAATGCTGCCTTTGCAAACCCTGGTGTAAGGCCATGAAAATTACTTAGATGACGGGTAGCGTAATTGATAGCCTTCAAGGGCTACTATAATTTACGCAAATACCAGGGTTGCCTAAGGCGTGGCTGCTATCTCCACCTGGAATCTCTATAGTAAACACTGTGTTTCTTGAACCTGGAAGCCTTGCAGATTGTGAGCGATCATACTTTGGTTCTAAAGAAAAGCAAGGTCCAACATAAAATGTGGATAGTGTCAAGTGTGAGATGTATTGGAGCCTCAGGCTCTGTTTCAGACCTTGATGACACTCGTATCACACTGTGGCTGCCAACACCAGTGCCAACAGGAGACAAAGAAAGTTTGTCCTTTGCCCCAGGCTTTGAAAGGAATGGTGGAGGAATATTTACTTGGGCAGTCACAGCAATTTGCAGTGTCTTTGGTGCAAGGAAGCAGGACCTGGTAAACTCAACAGTGTTGCTGTTTTAATTCTGCAAATCATCAGTGAAATCTCTTTCATTTCCCTTTTGAAATTGATTGTAAATCCTAAATATGTCTTCCCAAGGCTCAAAGCAGTCTGAATCTCCAGGTGAGCTATTTTCTTCAAGAAATACTAATACAAGTTGTAACCATTCATCCTGGTTCTGTGCCAGGTTACTTGGCAAATGCATGGACTTAAGCGGTTCCTTTCATCTAATTTGATGCTTTGCCAAGGTGGGTTATTTTTATTATTAACCTTCCATCATGCCTGCTGTACAACAGTCCAGAAATCTCTTGAGTCTTTGGCAGAGCAGCGAGGGAGACTCTCTGGCAAAGAAATAATAAGGACTCAAAACCAATGGAATTTAAATTATTATGAAGAATAATAAAACAGTAACCGACCAGATTGCTTTAAAAATATCTTGAGGACCCTGCTGCATCCAGCAGTGAGAGTTAATGCTTGCTGACAAAAAAAATATTTTGTTACTGTCAGGGTGGCCATCCAGAGATGAATTTGGTGTCCTGGCATCAGTTTGTACAAGACAGGTGTCTCTGCTGAAACAACTAAATTCACAATTATATTGCCTCCTTTTTTTCTGATGTTCCAGTAGATGTCAACAACCAGCTGAGCATAAAATAACTGCTTTCGCTTAGATGAGAAAGGTCCCAGCCCCCAAAATCAGGAATTTTCTGGACTTTAAGAATTCATAATCTTGCTTTTAAATACTTGTGCTCTGTTTTCACAATAGAAGGGTTCATATTATTCACTACTCCAATTCTGATATATATATTATTTTTTTAACTTATGTCTATCCCCCTCTACTGTAAATCTCCTCAGCTGAAAGACATATAAATAGCTCCCACCTTCAGTCCAAAACACTGTGATTCATTTGTGACCTGTTGTTTTGTTTGGAGTTACATAAGGAGTACTTTTATTTACCAAAGAATTTGACAAAATATTTTTGATAAAATACAATTCCTTTGAGGAAATTGAAGGCAACCAGTCTTTTGTAGCAAACCTTTATGAGGATGCTTATTACAAACTTCCTAGCCAAGCGCTCTGCAGAAGTAGACAGCTTCCAGTTCAGAATTTGCTTTGTAGCCTCAAATATCCTTCATATTGGCTTCCAAAAAATCACATGGGCCTGCCCTAAAAATTACCTGTCCCATGTTATACCTTTTTCATACAGGCAGTTCTTTTTGGCCTTTGAAACCTTGAAGTCAATAGAATTACATACATGAGCAGATCTGGCTGCGTACAGTGTTTCTGAGGCACAGTAATGTAATCTGACCAGCACTTTTCACTTTAACACTCAGGGTTTATGTTTTATTTAAATAGAAAAATCAGCACAGGTTGGCCTCAAAGCTAAAGAACTATCTTGGCCCTTAAGAATCCAAAGTCCAAAGCTTGGTCTTTCATAGGAACTCTCTGGGAAGTTGTATATAGAGTATTTTAAGAGGTATTAGCCAACTAATGCCAACTTAGGTATCTCATTAATTTTTAAAGTCTCTCTCCTGTTAACTTTCCCATTAACGAAATACCTGCTCTGCTGGATTAGGCCTTTTCTGTCTTAGGTTACATATAAAACAAGGATAATAAAATTCATGGGAAACAGCTTATTAACAATATTAACTGAAAGAGGCTCTCAAAGTTCACAGATTTAGAGTTAAGGGAAATTTATATTGGCTCCCACTGCTCTCAGTTCTTTGTGGGATTTTCCTAATATTTTTCTCCAAGAAACAGTCTTTGGGGGTGGGGTGTTAGCTCACACACATTTCTCACTCTCATATTCACTGCAAGATCCAGTCAACCCTTGTCACACCACTTGGTGAATGCATTAACTGACACAACAGCAGATTAAGACCATTAATAAAATCCGCTGTACAACCAACCTTCCAATGAGAATGTGCCCTGTGGTAACAGGGAAATTGCCAGTAGTAACTAAAAAGGAACAGCAAATCTACAAAAAGAAACTCATAACCATCTAACTTACGTAGCCTGCAGTAATGACCTAACTAAAGTGATTTAACTAAATAATACAGTGTTTAACTTTCCATAGTGAGAAGAGGAAAGCAGAAAGGCAGACATGCTAAGGATTTAATTTTAGAAAGCTTGCTGAAGGGAACATGATTGTTTTTGCTGTTTATTCTTCATTCTTACTATTACCTATGGAATAGGTAATTTGCCCCTTCACACTGTTACTGAATGGCAGATCAAGCTATTTTGTTTGGAAGAGGAAAGAAAAAAAGGTGGAATAGGAATATAGACCTCCTTATTTTTTATTTGTTTACTAAGAACATGGTCTTTTCATGCTGTGTACACAACCAGAACAGATATTTCACATTCTATCAAACAAATGGGAATGGAAAGATGGAACCAATGTGACAACATTAGTTTCTGTCGGGGAGCATTTAACAGACATCAGACTAAGAAAAGTTTTAAGGAGAGATTTGAAAGAAGAAAGGATTTTGAACTAAAGAGGAGGAAGCACAAAGGTTTATTTGCTATACAGCCCTTGTTACATTAGCACTGGAAAGCCTGGACTGCAAAAGCTTGAACAAACCAAATAAAATCAATCAGACCATTTGTATGAATTAAGTTTACATTATGTGGCATAGAGACTGTACACATCTGTACATTCTTCATGTAAGTAATCTCCTCCCTTGGTATAAATCAGTGTTTGAGGAATAAGGGATACTCAATCAACAGTAAAATGGAGATAGTCTCCGTGGTTATTATCATGGAATACCAATGGATATGGTAGTAGGAAAGAAGAAAGGAGGAAGGAGAAAAAGGAGCTGGGACAAAACATTCTTTTAAATCCTGATTTTCAGCCATAAGTCAACATTTTCTTGCCATTGACCTTAGCAAGCACCAAATCAGGCTGAAGGACGTTTGAAGGAGGAGAAGGAATGGGGGAGTGGCAAGCAGGCCTCTTTCTCAGAATAATGTCAATTTCTGCAAGTAAGTTTTTTGGCCATCATTATAGCACCTGAGTCAGGCACAGTGCAGGGGCACAGGTAATACTCTATCAAACCTTCTGTCTTCACTGATCTCCAGCTTCCTGTAATAAAGGGCAGCTCTGTGATATGCAGCAAGCTCCCTGTGCAGGTGTTAACCTTCTACAGTGACCCAAAATGGGGAAATGACTAAGCAAGGCAACGGGTCTTCTCAGAAATTATAAATGTAATTCTTTAATGTATATAAAGAATCTTTTTCCTTACCTTATTTTGCCTTTCATGATCCATTTTAACAGTGGGTTATGCTGAACTTTTTTTGGAAAGAAAAGGACTCCAGGGAGAGAGATGTAACAGTCAGAAAAACTGCAGATAAGCCTGTGAGTCACATTTTCTGTTGATCTAAATCATTGTCATTCCAGCTGCCTTCATCAGAGATATCATGATTTGCACAGGCTGAGGATCTTGCCCTGTATTTCCAGGAATTAACAAACAGTAGATGATTCAAAATTTTGTATTATAGTCCTTATGTTGTACCGCTATTCTGTTTTCTTAGAAGGAGAAGGAGTATGGCTTTATGTACAGTCTGTATATTGATATATGGTTGTCATTAATCGTATTTTGGTACATGATGCATCTCTTATTAATAGATGAAGTTCCCAGCTGTAAATGTCAAGATAAATTGATTGGCCAGCTGGTACTTTGGAGATACAGTATTTCTCCAAAGTATCCAAAGCTTGAAGTGGGGGGAGGGGAACAGTTTTGTTTTAACCAGGATTCAGCGTTACTTAGTACAAAAGGACCGGTAACAGTACAAATCTAATTAACACAGCTAGCTATGCAAAAAAAAAAAAAAAAAAAAAGCATTTTCCTTTAATTGTAGATTCTGACTTGCAAAACATTTCCTCTCCTCCTCCCCCCCTAGTCCACACACAGTAAATGTACCTTTGGTTTACTTTCCCATATTTTATAAAAAATGCATTAGTGGGCACAGTTCCAGCCGGACTGCCATCTGCCGGCTGCCGTGCCGCGAAGTAATCCCATTAGCCAAGGCAATTGCATTAACCTGCGAGAAGTGTGCTGTACAATGACATTGATTCAGACATTTCAGAGGTTACTATTGCAAATCAAAGTACGTTTGGGAAAACAGAACAATAAATCAAAATGATCAAAATCTAATCTGGACACAGTCTTTAGGATATGTCCCTATTCACACTGCAATTCCTCGTCAGACTTATAGTAGTCTTGGTGATCCTGATCAAAGAACTTTGGTTTATGTGCAGAAAAAGAGAGGGTTGAACCTGACACCATGTGCACCTAGCAGGAATCCTTCTAAAAACTGTTTCTTCTTTTTATTTAGAAGCTGGGAAGAGAAGTGATGGGGGAAAGAGAGAGGTTGGGTTTCTGAAATTCTTTCTTTGTGAGTCAGCAGATAGCACTTCTGGAGCTGGGAATGTTTCCTCTTGGACTGACTCCATCTCCTTTTTTGGTCTGCAAACCCTTGAGGTTAATGGTTGGGGTTGAAGAAGTTGGAGCACATGGCAGTGCTTTGAATATGAAAGGAGGAATTTGCACAATATGGGTGCATTAGTCATTTGCAGTTCACTAATTATCTGTTTTATGTTAATGCTAATGCTCCATGTAAGTAAAGTAAATTAACACGATAACATAAGAGAAGCAATTAATGGAATATATAACATTTGTAGCTATAATAAAACTGATTTTATTCCACACACAGAGAAAGGGTCTATTTAGATCTCTGAAATAAATGAGGAGCTTGCTGAAACCTTGCTGCTCTAAGTAACACCAAGGACAGACTCACATGACATAATATTGTTGCCATAGTAACAGGGATGTGCACCAGCGGAATCATGCCCATATATCATTAATTTAGTGCTCTGCTAACCACAAAATAATACCTCTCCTAATTATATTGTGCCTTTGATTCTTAAGAATGTAACACCACAATTACGTAGAGTCAACGGTATGAAATTTGAGGCACGATGGCTATCAGAATGTACAACTTTACCAGAACATATAGGTCATTGTATACTTTCTGGGATATGAAAAAAGAATACTAAAAAAAATAAAAAAAAAAAAAAAAGGAAAAGGAATCCACATCCACAAGTCTCCCATATCCACAAGTCTCCCCTAATTCTCCTAAATATGCCAGTGAGGAAGCTAATTGGATGTGTGCCATTTGGCAACATCCTTCTTTACAGTCTTCCTGAGGCTCTGTGATATCAGCCACTTCCCAAAGCTTGGAGGCTCAGCTTGATTTAGAACTGCATCTGGTGCTTTTGGGAAGCACACTTGATATCAGCAATCACATTGCACACACACAACTTCCCAAATATCGCATCCATACCAAGAACTCTCATATTGGCAGCCAAAAAGGGGGAAGGGAAAAAAAACAACAACCCAGCATAAAGAGCTGTGACTAAATTTACTGATGAGAAAACGCTGATGGTGGTGAAGCCACAGGATGATTTGAAATGTTAGTAATGTTATGAAGTCACCTTAGAAAAAAATCACCCTGCAGAATAATGTAAAGAAAGGCTATTTTTATGACAATGAGTGTTTCATCCAGGTGATGAATAGTTTCCAAAGGATCCACGAATTCCAGGAGGTTGCAGGATCTCAGGCTGCTCTCAGTCCTGTTACCTTACTTCTGTCATTCACTCTAATTCAGTCAGGTATTTCAGTGCATGCAGTGGAAACACACCATGTGGTCTTGCTGAAAGCAAAAGCACAACTCATCTCCATCAACACGTCAGCGTGAAAATGCCTTCTGGATCTGGAGTCACATTGTTTTATTTTCCTGTACCGTGATCCTCAAGCACATCACGCTGCTTCCTTCTAAGTGGGTTTGCATGACCAGCTCGCTCATTTTAAATCTTAGCTTCCTTCTGATTTGTGAAGAAGGCTGGAGAATTGTGCTGAATGATGGACTAATTTCACAGCTCATTTCTCTAGATGGAAGGGAGATCTCTGAGAACCTGCAACACCCCAATATCTTTTCTTACTCTCCAGTGCTGCTGACCCATTTTGCAGGACAGCAGTTGGGTGCACTTCTCCCTGTAGCCATCTTCTGATATTCCCCAAGATCGATGTATTTACATTATGTTTGATTTTCTGCTTCTTCCATCAAGAAGGGTGGAAGGATTTTTCCCTCGCCCCTGCCCCTTAATTTCAAGCATTTTATTAAAAAAAATAGAGACAGAAATACTGCTTTCTTTTAATATTCTTATCCTAATCCGAATTCAGTCCCTAGCCTCAGTTAACTGCATGGATCTCCTGAGGTGAGGACATAATAACCAGCGTGTTCCTTATATGTATTCAAGTTCTATTTTTAGCGCCTTTTAAACTCATAGGGGATTTTTTTTTTTTCCTGAAAAGACAATGTAATTTGTATGCAGTTTTCCTAGTTATTATTCTGGGGGACATTTTTCTTCCAATGATGATTACAGTCCTACCGAGGCTGAGCGCCTCCCCTCCCGCCCCCCGCGGCAGCGCCATTGCAAGGAGCGCAGCGCCACCCAGCGGCGGCTGCCGCACCAGCCCCCGCCGCCCCCCGCGCTGCCCGGCTGCTGCGGACCCTGCTGCTCGGCAGGCCCGGCTCCGGGACAGGCGGAAAATAACAAAAAATATAAATCACAGGCAAGCTGAAGAAATCCAGTAGGCAAAGTCTGGGACTAGGTGTTGCTTTTGCTCTCTAGGCAACCAAAGGCATCGCTTCGATAGTTCTGTTTGGTAAATATGTTCTCTTAGACAAGGACTCGTGTCATTCACAGCACTGTCGATAAGAGCTATATGCGTGAATGGGTGGGAGGCTATCTCTGTATCTATATCATGTACGTATGAGATATATATATATATATCATACACACATGAAAACCCACTGCAGGCAAAGGTCAAATAAATTTAATGTCGTGCACTCCTACTTTTGATGCCTGCTTGCATTGTGTGTAGTATAGAACCAGCATGTGGCAAAGTAACCTGGTTTGCTTTCATCCTATTTCAAATTTGATTACTCCAGCTTTTACATTATTGAGGCATAGCAGGCACCTGATTTGTAATACGATATTAAAAGGAAAATTACTCCTACCAGTAGTCTTAAGTAGCACTTCTGGCTGCTGCTTCTTCCAGACAGGAGCCTTCTGACAGATCTGGGATTACAAGATGGATTTGCCTAAAATAACCTCTGGTTTAATAAATCAGCAACAAGAATAATCAGCAGAAAGATTAGGACACATACTGTGCTTTGGACCAGACTCTCCAGTACTTTTCTTGTTCCAGTGCCATCAATAGATATACTTGTTTCCTTTGTCTAAGGATCCAGTTGCATATTTCTTGAGTTCAATCTCTGCTACTTTTGGTAAGGGGAAGGAGCAGGGACAGGCTGTAGTGTTATTGTCACTGCCCTAATGCAGGGGTTGTACAAGAGTCTGCCCAGCTCATCACAGAATACAGCTTTGCTTGCTTTGATCCTCAAAGAGCACAGAAGAGTTGCAATGTTCAGCATTCATCAACGTTCCCCAAACACTCTAAAATCTTCGTAAAGTGCTCAGCCAGGCTGTAAGTCTGTTTGTGTCCAGCCTCTCATAAAGTATCCTCTGGGGACCACTTTTGCCTTCTTTAAAGAATGGAAAGGGAAGCACTGTTATACTGATTAGCTGTCCTTTGTCACTTTATGCTGAGGGCCTTTGGATGGAACCTGAAGAACGGAGCACTGGGTCACTCTGTATCTTCTGGAGTCCTCTTGATGCAATTCATGTACAGCAAGTAAGAAATTCAGGCACTGAGAAAAAGCAATATATTGCAATTAGAAGGGACCAGAATTTTATAGACTGTTTTTCATGTTAGAGAAATGCTTTATAAAGTAGTGATTAATAATAGTGTTTATTGCAATTGTTTAGGCAAATGTGACAGTACTAGGCTCTTAGCAACAGCTCAGCCATATCATGGAGAAGCTGAACATATTTTTTTCCTAGAAGAATGAGGCTAGACAAAATTAAGGGGTACAAAAGGACAAGTGCCATAAATTTGCAAATCTTCAAATTACGCTATCTTATATAACTTTTGCCTTGGTGTGTGCCACAGCCAAATTTTTCCTCTCATTCTTTCAGTACGCAGCAAGATTCTAACGAGGGAACGCTTGGTAAATATACCTTTTATCCTGGAGTCCAAATTAGCTTCTGCATCTTACTTACCAGAACACTACATTTGAAAGGCATGAGGAGTTAACGGTGGCTTTCCACCTTCTCCTTGTAACATCATAATCATCTGGGGGCAGGGGTTGTGTCCTCGAGAATGTTGTTGCTGGACAGAAACAGAGTGTTATCATCTGTACCGCTGCTAACTATGTAACATTTCCATGCAAAGAACCCCCAGATGGAGACTGGAAGTGCCTAGAAGAGAGATTCACCAAACAAACTTCCGAGCAGACACTGGAGGACATCATCATCCACTTGAAAATATTTCTGTCATCAGAAAGAACAGCTCTATTTTTCAAATCGCATACCCTCTACAAATTACTCCCTCCACTGTAATTAGGAACATGCCCCCAAGTATAAATAAAACAGACTGTAAAAAGCAGAATTTCACTCTGACATTTGACAGGGGCACTTTGTGAGAGGTTGATTAGGTTTCTTTGTACTTAAACTAAAAAATGAATCAGATCCACACTAATACTGACTCATTGCAACAAATTAGCCATCAGGACCTGAAGCTTTCCTATCATAACCAGCTAAATTACACCATCATATGCTGCATCGTTCCACATGAAAATGAACTGTGTGTCTGTTTTCACAACATAGTGTTGATAATTTTATCTTATTTCCCTCTACCTTTAGCCCTTCTACACAGAATATCTTTTAATTGCCATTAAAAACTGAGTATCACTGACTCAGGACAGATTTGGCATGTCTGCTTTGTTGTGAAACATGATGGCGCTGTATGAGTGCCTCTTAATGGCTGTGGTTCCTAAATATTCTTTTCAGGCCAGTCCCAGCATCCTGTAAAGTCAGTGGAAGTCCTTCCTTTGATTTCAGTGGGAGTTGGATGAGATCCTTAATTTAGAAATTACAAAAGCAGCTGGAATTTGAGACAATTCCTCAGATTGAAATCTACAGACCTCTGGGATATCTTACAACTACGGTATCTGAGGAAGGGGAACATGGGGTTTTATTACATAGTATTTCCCCCAGGAACTTACAGTGAATTATTGAAATAAGACATAAGGCTTTGAACAGCTTTACATTCAGCATTTCATGTTCTGAATATTTCCGGTTTTCAAATAAAATAATGTGAGATTAAACAGACATTATATGTCTTTTACTGAAGGGTCTTACAATGCTTTAGAAGCAGCAATTAAGCTTGCAAGGTATTTAAGTGGTGGTGCTACAGATGGTCACTAAGGCACCAAGACATTTCCAAGGTCACTCAATAAATCAGTGACAGCAACAGAACTAAACCCCAGGAATCCCTCTGGTCCCACTGCTCAAAACTCTGCAGCCAGAGGCAGGACCAGACTGTATCTCTGCTCAGTGGTCTTACTGTCCCACGTATTTATTTCTTTTTTCTTTCTTAGAGGTTTTTGTGAGTGTTGGGTGTTTGATTATACAAAGCAGGCAAGCTAATCGGCTGATGTAAATTGGCTGGGTTTGATTGACTTCCGTGCACTGCATCATCTGCAAAAGCAGCATTTGCATTTAGCTTTGATACAGAATGATGTGAAGTATGACAGTTTGATGCAGTTGGCTGCCGTCATCTTCGGGCCCTGCAGGTCTAATTTAAAAGACATTGTCACTGACTTCATTGGAGCTATGACAGTTGAAACTAGCTGAGGATCCAACCCAGAAATCTCATAAAACCTTTGAAAAATACAGAAGAAACTAGCATTTGATACAACAGGAATGACTGATATATCACAAAACATATTTGGGCACCTTATGTATTTGATAGTCTGTTTTAATTGCAGTTAAAGATTTGGTATGCAAATACCCCAAAAATTGATAGCTTCCTTTAGTTTGATGAAAATACACAAATAAACAGAAATTGAGATTTGCTGACTTCAAAGAAGCCAGGAGTAAATGGCTCTTTGTTACTACATGTTTCTTTTTGCACAGTGGAAGAACTCTGAAACCATTCTCATAATGCGCTGCTATGAGACAATTTTCATTATCCATAAAAAATGTTTAGTTTAAACCATTAGAGAACATTTGGAAGGGGGAAACTGAGGCTGACAGCTGGCGACTTTGCCTTTGGCCACAGAACAGGTCAGTAGCGAAGCAGGGTTTATACTTCAACATTCCTCAAATCCCCATCCCATATTCACTCCTCCAGAGCTCAGGCTCCTAATTTAGGAGGCATGTATTTAGTGACACACTGTCAAAACAAGTCATCATTTTTCAGGGAGAGATAATGTGACTGGAATTTACGAGTACCAGAACCTTTGCCATGTTTGATCATCAGCATAAAACTCCGTCTGCCTCCTACTGCCAGATTTGCTCAAATTTGGAACTTTTCCACTAAGCATAATTGCACAGACCAGTAAGTCACCATTTCCCAGGTCAGCTCATCTGAGGCGCTGACTAAAGCCTCATCCACCTTCCACTTACAAAGAAGAACGGGAGCGTCTTTCTGAATTTTTTACAATCATTACTCAGACATACATGTTTGCCTTTAAAATCAAACAAAAACTTTTAAAGATTGCTATTAAAAAGAGAAAGACTCTGGAAACATTATGGCCTTTCACAGGCATTTAGATGTTATAAAAAAATATTTTATTACTGACTCATGACCAGTGTACAACATTTGGCCATATTCTGAAGGGCAAGAGAGAATGTCTGGATGGCAACCAAATGTTATCTCATTCTCTGACTATTTTAAAATATTCATTAAGGTGAACCTAAGCTTGTAAAATTGAATAATTATTTTAGCACTTTTATCATAATTTATAACATGGCCATTGCATGCTAGTAAGCAAGAAATAAGCTCATTGCTCTAAAATACCTAAGGAAAACTAGTTTTGGAACTGACTCATTTCAATGAAAACTCATAAGACAGACTGGAATAAACCAGAAGGCATGTGATTGTTATATAAAAAACATTCCCTTGTTAAAGATTTATATTCTTTTAAAGTCATTGTTATGTTCTTAGCTACTCTTTCAGAGAAAAAAAGGGTGAATTCTTCCACTCCAAAGCCCCTTGACCTCATGATAGGAAGTAGTTTCATGTTAGAAAAACTATAAACATCTTTTAACTAATTTGCTGCTAAGTAAATCTGAGCTTCTAACATCTATAGCTCTAAGGTAGTAGACTGCAGTTAAACTGCCAAGCACATGTTGGGTTAAAAATGAAGTTGTTCACTAGAACAGGATTATCCTTATGCTTATTACTTGAAATGCTTTGCCACATTTGCAGACATGCTATGTTTTCCCAGGACAGACATTTTCTGAAACCAAACGCCCCTTTTAATTCTCCCTTTTAATTCAGGTTGTTGATTCTAGATGCTGTGGGAAAGGAAATCTTGTAGCGATTTAAGCAAGCACCCAGCACTCATGTAAACGTTTATCCTCCTACAAAAACCGATGTTATTTTTTTTACAAACATTTCCATCTCTTTAATGTTTCTTGGTGCTAGGTTATTCAGTCCCATTTGATTTTTCCCATTTTCTCTCAGGCTGCAGTCACTTTTTTTTTTTTTTTTTTGTAGTCAGCAGTTTCATTTGATTTGTAGGACAATTGCTTTTAGTGCTTGGGGTATCATTCTTGGATTTAGATTTCATAAAAGATATGCTGAACTTGGCTTATTTTATTGTCCCTGGTACAGAATTTCACCCTGTCTTACAGGACAAAATCTGCTGAAGCACCAGAGCTCCACACATGAACTCTATCTGGAGATGTGATCTCCAAGAATTCTGGTTAAACAAGGAGTTAATTTATTTGAATAATTAAGGAAAGTTCTCTGGTTAAATCTCAGGAAAATAAACTGAGAGGCTCAGCAAGATTTCTGCATATGTTTAGGAGCCTATTAGTGTGGGAGGAATTAAAAGTTTTAAGATTAATTTTGTTATCTGTAAGAAATACATCCTTCTGTAGGGCGACCATACTTTTAAAAGTCAAAAAGGTTTTTGCTAGGTTCTCAAGTTCAGTTGTTAAATTGAGTCTATTTGGTAGGTATCGGTCACTTTTCAAAATCAAGAAAAGATGAAAAATCATGAACACAAAGAACTGATGGAAGTTTTTTAATAACAGTTAGTCTACGTATAATGTCAGACCTGCACTTGTTTGCTCGCAGCTTAGTCAAACAAGGGAGTAATAAATGATAACTAATCCATACTTATAATGTGAATCATGACCAATTGTGCATTTGAAGAGCACCACTATGTACAACTTGACACCAGGGATTTTTCACTCTGTCATGATAAATGTGATGCTTGTTTACCATCCCTGCTGCCTTTCACTCTATATTGACTTCACTTCACTGGAAGTAAATTTGCATCTGGCACATGGATAATAATGAATGGTCATTAAACCTTAATTATCATCTAATTCTTAATTATCATCTGTTTATAATAAACACTTTGGGACAAGGCAGTGCCTACAGACCAGGATGTGTCAATATTTCAAGTCTGAAGACTTGGTTTAGATTAACAAGTGGTGATACCTACTGCTTAGGAAATCCCTGTGACAAAGCGAGTGGACAGTCAGTTAAAGCATGACTGGGCAGAAAAAAGAAAAAAGACAAGAAAAGAAAAGGAAAAGACAAGACAAGAGAAGAAAAGGCAAGACAAGACAAGAAAAGGCAAGGGAAAAGAAAAGAGAAGAAAAGAGAAGAAAGGAAAAGAGAAGAAAAGAGAAGGAGAGGAGAGGACAGGACAGGACAGGAGAGATGTGGAAGTGAAGTTGGTAGTTCAGTATTTAGTAAAGAGGGAGGGACAAATAGGAAAAGACTACAAGGTGGAGCAGAGGCATATTTAGAAGTGATTCATGAGATCCTGAAGGTCTCTCCATTTCTTGTTCAAAAGCTTAAAGAAAATTCCGGGCAGTAAGGCAAGAAAATGCTTAGAAGTGTTTTATTGCTCTAGCCAAAAGTTATGAATGACTGATTTGGAAATGGTGCTTGTTCCTAGTGAAGAAGTAGCAGACAATGAACTGTTCCCAAAGATGTGTGTCAAAAAGACCAATGAATAGGAGCAGATTCAGACTGAGAAGCTAGGCCTTATGGCCTCCACTTGTCCATACCCATACTGTTTATATCCAAGGTAGGTGCTTACAGCTAGTCAGATGAATCCCATCCAAGGTACTTACTGCATGTGAGCCAAGTGTGTGAGGCCCAAGCACACCAGACAGTCAAGTGCCCAGAGGCAAGGGGAACGCTGCCAGGGCTGGCATAGTATAGACTGTCCATTTAAATTGTCGTGTAAGTCTTAGTGCTGATAAGAAAGGGAAATAATTCATCTGTTGATTAAAATGAATAGGATCTGACTAATCCCTCTGCACTTCTTTGCAAATCCAAACCTCCATTTCCTCCCACTGTTAAATGTTTATAATTTTATAAATATAAGCTGTCTTCCTTGAAAACTTGTTTTAATCCACAGAGGCTAGATATTTTTTATTTGCTCATATCCCTGAAAATGCATGATTCATGAGCTGTGTGTATTGCAGAAAATTTCCCAGTTTATGCTCTACATTTCACTTTTCCTCTTTCAAAGGTGCATAAGTAAATCAATCCTTCTGCTGCCCACAAGTCTCCATGATCTCAGCTGTATCACAAGACTCATTATATGAGTCAGGTTATACCAGGTAAAATCACCTCCCTGGGAACAGGGACGAGTGAAGGCTCAGCCCTTTCTAGTTCACTGTCCACCCAGGTCCTCAGTGGTGAGGAACGAGCATTAGGTGTAGAGGTGAAGCTCCTCTCGGGCTCTGTACCCACCTGTAGCCTCCGCCCACGAATTCTATAAAACCTAGCATTTTTATACTAAGCTTCTCTGAGAAATACAAGTCAACACTTCGAATATCAATGCTATAAAGAGCATTTCTTCTCATAGGAAAAAGGCTGCCGCATCTGCAGCCCTTTCCCAGGGAATCACTAAAAGCAGGTGATCACAGAACAAACAGGAAACATTGTAATACCTGCCAGAGTCCAGAGTCATGACAGATAAATATTGTCATAAACCTATGGCATGAAGCTTATTAAATCTTTCAGATTTTGTATTATCATTCACTATTGTAAAGGAGGATACTCTTAGGAACTGTATAAGCATCGAGCCGTATACGTTTTAATCTTACTAAGTCTTCAGTCTTTACAAGAAGTTTTAATATTTACCTGCTCTGTACAGCAATATATTTATTTTTATCTATTTTAAATTTGCCACCTTTTAATTTCATAAATGTCCCCATATTTTTGGGTTATGAGACAGAAAGAATAGATGCTCCTGATCTACCTCTTCTATATTGTTTATTATTTTGCATATTTTTATCACATTCCCTTATTCGTCTTTTTTATCCCAGTGTTTTCAATTTCTTTTATGAGTTTCTCCACTGCTCTATTCATTGTATACCTGAAGATGAAAAATGAAATAACTTTAAAATACTTAAATCAGATAAAATGGTTGAAGCTTACAAAAAAATAAAATTACAAACTTTTTTTTTTTTGGGGGGGGGGGTGTTATATTTTTTCTTAAAAAAACCTCTTCAGTGAGTCCAAGGACAGAAAATATTAATAACAAAATATGTTCTTTGAGACAAAGGCCCCAATTTGAAAAATAATATTATTGTTATTATATATATAAACACAGATAACATATACAAAATTGCTTTCTCATATACACAGATCTGAATATATACATGTACACATGTACATATAATAAGTTTGATTTAGCTGGGGGAATTGTAAGACCTATGTAAGTAGGTCAATGAAACAGTTGAGTTAGAATTGTGGCTACATAGATCTGCCAGTTCATGCTACACCTCAGCATGTTCCAGACATTGATTTCCCAGATTGTTTTAATAGAATAGACATGAAAATAGCAGAATTCTGGTTAAAATAAAATGTTCACAGTGTTATAGAGCAAACAACACAGTGCCTATAAACCTGTTCTGTTAGCAGGAAAATTAAGGATGGGTCTTATACCAGCTGCTGAATCCAGTCTTGCAAATATCACAAATAAGTAACTTTACTCAAATGCATTTATCTTGGCTATGTTAGTTTTCTCATCTTTAATCTAGGCCCCTGCTTCATTTGATTTATTGCAATCATTTCCCTTTTAAATCACAGTCTGAGACACCTTTTCGAGTTGAAATAGATAAATATTCTAGTTTCCTACAAGTAATGTCATATATTTATTTATTTTCTTACTCTGAAGTTGTCCTTTTACATTATAAATGACAGTGAATGCACTGTATTTGAACAGTAAAACTGTAATTCAGTCTAGAATCTCGGCTTCCTTTCCAAACATGGATTATAATATGGTTTACAGTGACAGCACAATCCTTGGCTGCATTAATGTCTTAAATCACCAGTAGCTTCCATCTGTCTACAGTTGATCAACACACACAAAAAATGAGAGCCAAGGTACAGCAAACATTTGCTGAAACTTTTTATGAATGTGTCCAGTTTATTTTACACTTCAAATAGATAGAAGTAAAACTGGGAGTGAGAAACATAATCTCACACAAATTAATCTCAGTTTCAATTACCATTCAGCAACACACTCCATGTCAGATCATCCGCCACGTTGCACCAAGTTCTTATTTGCTGAAGCAGAAATGAGCTCGGGAACCATGGTGAGTACACAGCCTGGCATTGATCACGGCACTTCCACACAACCCTGGGAGAGTTCAGGAAGAACAAAGCTCCCTTAAAGAAGACAAGTGAAGACCATATTTGCACTTATTCACCATCTACTCTAAACCAAAGGACAGATCAATGGCTTCTGCCTGTCCCTGCTCACTTCTGAGTCGTTTGGGCATCACCCCTTGACCCAGGCGTGAATACTCTTGTAATCTGCTGAAGTCAGGGCATCGTTTCCCAGAGAAAGAAAAATCTTTTCTCTCCTGCTCTTCACCTGTACTACAGTCAGCACAGTTGGATTAGTTAGCATTATCTATCCAGCATCTGTCCAGGGAGTAATGCGGTACAATACCTTTGACTGGGAAAAGACAAACATGATCTTTTCATGCCCAGTGACAGTGGAGATGGGGCCAATTTCTTAAAACTGCTAGCAAAGTACAGTGGAAACTGGTACCTTTGCAATGGCATTTTCCTGACATACATAGTTCATTTTCCAAAGGCTGATGTAATGCATACTGAGTTTCACCCTGTGATTATAGAAGAACTATAAGTGACAGAGCCAGAAGGGAAAAGAAAAAAAAAAAGTCAGTCCTATAGGACTTCTGAAGGTTTCCAACTGAGATCTGAAAATTTTCCTTTCCATTACAGAACAGAAAGTCAAAATTTTAATAATTTTTAAAAATCAAGTGGCTGGATAAATTTCATGCTCCATTTAAACAACTGAAGGCTGTTTCATTTAGTTTTAAAAATATTACAGCAGGATACTTTTATTTTTTAAAGTTCTTCAGAATGGGAAATACCCTAAAACTGATTCCTTCTGCAGTTTCAGATATTTTATTTTTTTTAAAAATGCTGGAAAATTCAAATGCAGTTCTGGAGATGGAAAGGCTGATTTATCCCTTACAGACAACAATGGTCATATTATCTAAATCAAGGGCAATGTTTCAAATATGTCTTTGTATCATGTCAGTTTTGATGGGTATAAACTCTTGAAACTATAAGTCTAGCCTATGTTTACCTCATTCACTGCTCTTATAAGGCCAAATACTTCTGGTTATGCAAGGAAGGCAGGTGTCTGTGTGTGTGTGCACATTCTGCAAAGATCAGTTTTTTTCTCAAAGCCAGGTTGTGTCAATGTACTTCAGTATGGAAGAAGTTGAAGATAGATGTATCCTCGCCTGCAGATTTGGGGACTGCAAATTCAAGTTATGTTTGGATCAGCTGGCAAAGGGCTTGCCAGCTGCAACAGCGTGGCAGAAAGCCTATTTTTTTCAAACACAACATAACAAAGAAAGCTCAACTGTAAAAAACCAGTACCTGTGTAACCATTTCAGATGGGTTTTTTCACATGAACAATCTGCAGTGAAGCTCCCTCCATAGCAAAGATCTAATTCTCACTCACTCCCTTCCACAGATGCTCAGCAGAAGGACTATCTAAAGGTCTGCTGGAAGCTCAGGGTCTGATCCAAAGCCCATTAAAGCCAAGAGGCTGTTGGGCCCCAAATCATCCATCCTGCAGCATTTTCACGAGTCTGCTCAGTTGGTATCAACCGATCAAGACAAGTAGCCAAATATTTATCATCCATAACTCCACCCAGCCTGACCACCTGGTTGCATAACATGTCTGTGCTGCATAAAGCCTGAGAAGTTATTCAAATTCAGGTTTCCACTAACTCTAAGCTAAAACTGTTGGCAACTGTTATAATAAAACCTGACAAGATGTTACTCTGCCTACAACGAAGAGGAAAGCTATGGTTCTACACAAGGACTGTCTGAAAGAAAGAAAACAAACACCAACACCACAAATTTAAGAGGTTGCAACAAAGACTGACTTGGTGATTAAAAGAAATTTCTCAATTCAACACATGATGTAAGTTTCAGCATTGTTTTCAGCTGTTAAAATTCCTCAGAGGGACATTTTTAACCATGATTTTTTGTGCTTTCTCTAAGTGGCATGGCTCGGTACACAGGAGACCAAAGGATGAGGCCAGTACAAGCAGTATCCGAGCTGGCTGCCTTTAATGCCCTGCTCCCTCTTGACCAGGGCAGACAGATGACCATTAGAGATGAGAGTCTCCATGCCTATCCCACTTCCTGGTCTCTCTGTCTGCTGACATTGCCAGAGGGTCGTTTTCAGATAGAGACAAGAGTGCATCACAAATGCATAAACATGTCAAAATGAGACTGTTTAAAACTCTGTTTTATTACGCTGGAGCTCGCAGCAGTAATCAGGAATGAGTGATGAGTCTGGGTTTGGGGTTTGAGGATGGCCAAGTTTTCATTAATTTACATCATTTTTGGCCTTGACCATTCACTGTTACGTTTTTTTAACATTTCTGCTGGCACAGGCCTTATTGATCCCCATCCAACTACCCATCTCGAAACAGGTTTACCTCATGCTTTTCAAGAGAGGTTTTATTAGCATTGTCTAGTGGTGAAAAGAAAGCTCCAAGAGCCCGGTTTAGCTTTGAGTCAGAAAATGCCATGCTACTGATGTATTAAAAACCACTGCCATAAGTCAATGGAACAAAAAAGGAGGAAAATAAGAAATAATAGTGATAAAAATAAGAAATGAAAGAGGAGATTCTTCCATAATTAATAGATTACAGAGCTCTTCACTACTAATATAAATTCAGTTCAGATACCTTTGTGTTCTGGACCTTCTTGTTCTGCGTATGCAACTGTTTTTCATTATTAGCTGTTCTATCATGTCTTTATATAAATGCATTCTGTCACAGACCCATCTTACTCTGTGTCCTGTATGAAATACTTGCTCATTCTAGGTGATGAACAGATAATGAAGTCATTCATTACAGGCTCCTGGTCTACCCCGCCATAGTGTTACTCAGTTTATTCAGCAGAAAAAGTGGCTTGTGGACATAGATGCAACACTTTTGCAGCCATTCCAGTAGGAGATATGGTCCTGGGTGACTATATTTTCAACAATAAACTGCACAAGCCACATTCCCGCAGGTGCCTCTGCACGCTGCCTGCAGGCTGTCCTTGCTACCTGCTGGCTCACACAAAGGATTGCACAGGTACTCCAGGAAAGAGTCCCTGGTACAGAAACCTGCTTACCCCCTCAGGCTGGATGACAGTGCTCCCCAGGTAGTTTGGAGTTAAGGGTCCTATTCTGTCAATCTTTCTGGAAGGTATTTTTCAGAGTGATGTGCCCCTCAAGCTTTCCCCTGCTCCTTGCCTGGATCCTATTTAAGATAATAGCTGCAAATGTTATTTTGTCACAGAGGAGAGCCTGTTACTCCCCAGAGTCCTTAAAAATTACACATTCTATGTTACAAAATCCAGACAGGAAATCCAGCTACGGAGGAAAATGGGAAAAAGAGATTCCAGAAACCCTATAAAATACTTTCCTTCATTGGCAGATGTAGTTTAATGCTTAATGTCAAAACAAAACTGAATGGACTTATTTACACTTGGGAATGTCGAGAATTTCAATTTAAAACCTTTTTATTCTGTGGAAAATTCTAACTATAGTAATGATCAAAAATTCAGATTTAAAAAAAAAAAAAAAAAGGGCTGAAATGAAGGAGCTTTCCAGAAGAAGGAAGGTCTAATTTTCATTTTGTTCTAATTTCCAAGTTCACCATTAAATCTCAAGAGATTCCTATCTGGCATAAAAGTCTCCACAAAGTCTCGCTACAGGATGGTGGTTTTTTTTTAAACTGGTTACAAGAATTAAAAATAGCTGACAAATTCAAAGAACTTCATAACTGAAACTAGTTTCTGTCACTGTGGGCTGAGAACATGATTGAAGAAAGCAAATAAATGCATTTAGAATTTCAATTATGTTCAGAAAAACACTTAAGTACATGCTTAGCTTTCAGCAGGGCCAAGCACAAGTGTTCAGTTAAATTTGGTTAATATGCTTTCCTGAACAGAGATAATTTTCTGCATCAGGTTGTTAATGAACAAATGGTAAGTGAGACTTTTTTTTTCCCCCTACATGTACAAACGTATCATGGTAATTTCAGACCAGCAAGTAATAAAACTATATTGTGAGGAATACCTTACTAAGAAAATCTACTATGAAATGTTATAAAAATATTAAAATAACAGATTGTTCTGCATTTGATTTCTCCAAATGATCTCATTTAAATGTAAATTTTAACTAAGTTATGCTTCCCTCGGTGGTATTACTGTTTAAACTAATTGCTGGCTGTTAGAACTCAAAATCATGTGTATGCAGCTGTGAATAATGAATTTCTATCGTCTCAGTAAAGAGCACACGTTTTTCTCTCTTGATGTCGCTTTGTCTTCATGGTATTATCAAAACTAGTTTTTCCACCAAATGAAGTTCAAGAGAGGTAACATAACAAAACTTAAACATAGATTTTGTAAGAGATTAGATAGATCTCTTCCGAGGAAAGCATCAGTAAGCTTGCACAATTTGACCTAAGTCACTATAAGATCATTTACTTCTCTCAGCACAAAATGACCTCTTGCAAATCTTTGCTGCCTGGCTTTTAATTTTTATATACTTCTTTTCTCTCATCAGAGCAGTTTATTTTTGGCAAAATTTCCAATATGAGAAGAAGAATCAACTCCACAGATTATGGATAAATGGTATTACTATGTTATATCTCATAACTGTAACTTTTTTGTCACCAATTCTCTTCAGTTTGTAGTTGGGAATACTGCACGCTCATGGCCTTTTTCAGATCCCCAGGTCTGTTTGAGCTTTACAGGCATGACCACATGCAAAGGCCAAGATTTGCCCCAGGCAAATACACATGTAAGCACACGGTGCAAAATATTTCCCCCAGGCAGTCTGAATAGATCAGGTAGAGATGGGGCTAAGCATGCTGGACAAATTGGAGAATAGCACAGTGATTTGTTCCCAAAACAGCATCTCTTACTCGTATATAGAATAAACTGGACAGGGAGTATATTTGTACTAGCTCTTTAGATCCACCCTTGGGATCCAAAGTACAGGCCTTCAGCCCATACATACCCTTGTGTACACTAAAAGCACACTGCCATCTATGCCGACCTCAGAAGCTGCTGAACATAGAATCACAGAAACATAGAATGGTTTGGGTTGGAAGGGACCTCAAAGATCACCTAGTTCCAACCCCCCTGCCATGGGCAGGGACACCTGCCACTAGACCAGGCTGCTCCAAGCCCCGTCCAGCCTGGCCTTGAGCACTGCCAGGGATGGGGCACCCATAGCTGCTCTGGGCAGCCTGGGCCAGTGCCTCACCAACCTCACAGTAAAGAATTTCTTCCTTATATCTAACCAAAATATACTCTCTTTAGTTTAAAACCATTACATGTTGTCCTATCACTACTGAAAAGTCTGTCCCCACCTGGGTGTGAAGCTCATTCCCCATTGTCTGCCTTCCCATCCTTTTTACTGTGCATCTGAAACCTGCCTTGATCTTCCACTCTGAACTTAGAAAATGTGCCAGCAGTCTTCTTGGTTCTGGTGTTTGGCTCTTCTGCCCTCCCCTCCCCTCTTCTGCTTGTAAGTAAATCCATCACTAATTTCTAAAAGGTTTTTAATGTTGCACAAAGAAAGGAAAAAAGAAGAATCACAATGAATACATGATTTTATGTTGGAATAATGTAGGCATGGAGTGGCAGGTGGTACAATCTCTCTGAAATTTATGGTTTCACAACATGGGTGACCTTGGAGAATTTTTATTCTATATTGCAATATTTGTGAAATTCTGAAAAAAAAACCCTAAAAAGAGTACTGTAAGTGCAAAACTAAATCTTGTGATGTGTTTGGATAGTATGGTCACAAAACCCCCCATAAATGCCGGTATAGACATGCAGAGAGATAAAGCTCCAATGAGAGTATAGTCAGAAGATGAAGTGTGAGTTCTGGCTACTTCTGAGAAACTGGAGATTTTGGAAAAAAAACAAGTCATCGTTTGAAAAAATAGGTGAACTGACTGGAACCCAATGTACAGTTTACATGCATTATTTAAAAGCCAGACTACTTAAAAACACAGTCTTCTTTTATGAATCTCTTGCCAGCAAAGCTGAAATATTTTACTTTGTCCAGTTTCCATGTTTCTGCCAGCACCACAAAATAAATTCATTCATTCATCTTGCTGCCACTTTGCTTTAAATTAATTTTCTAAATATTCATTTAACTTAAAATACAAGCTGCTGATGGTAAGTTTAGCCCAGAGGTGGGAGTTTTAATGATTTAGGAGACTAGCAACTGGGCAGAAACTTTCAGCTCTGATTACCAGTTTAAACCTAATCAAAGCGTAACCTCTCAAGGGCTGGTTATGAAATTCATCGACACCTTGCACTTCATTCCTTGAACAGGAAACCACTTTGTAACTGGCACTTACTGGTTCACTTGTTGGCAATCTAAGCAGAACAAGTAAGGATTTAAGAAGTTTGGGAATTAAATCTTTTCCAAGCATCGAAGAGTGCAGAAGGTCCTTCTGCCGCTGTAGATGACAGGCTCAGCTCCCAAGATGGAATTGCTGGGAGTCCTTTCACTTCCCACATGGGCTTCAGTTCACAAGTTAAAGCCTAACTTCAGTTTTTCTAGGCAGTTGCTCTGGGACTGTTAACACCCATAGTGTCATTATTTATCACTGTAGTTCATGGGCTGGCAGTACGTGTGTTTTAAGGCTCCTGTGTATAGTGCTAGGAAAACACTAACGTAGTAAAGAAATGGATCCTCCCTCAAATGGTATAAGCTTTACGGTCACCAAAATTAACACACCTATACCTAACACACCCATAGATAGACAAATTATACTGCAAGAGTTACCAGGTCACCGTATAGTGTCAACAAACTTCCAAGTACTGCACCCTTTTGTATATAAGTTCATGATTCCCCCCATTTAGAGAGCAAAGGATAGAATTCTGCAGTAGCATTTGGGAAATACTGATTTCTCATAGTCACTGCTGGAACATAAACTGTAATCATGGCAATCAATAAAGTTACATTTGATTTAAAGAATGATTTGATGCTCAAAGTAAATGGGAACACTTCAATAACCATACATTTTGCTCTGTTTTTTAGTCTCCTGAAACAAATGGAAATTACATGAAAGTATATCACAAAGATACAATAAGAGTTTGGAAATGAATCAGGAAACAAGACTATGTTTCAGACCACAGCCATTATATTTTCCACATTGCATAATGTAGTTGCAGCATAACTTATTTTACTCACTTTAAATCAGGGTTAAGGCAGCTTAGATTGAAATTCTATTAATGTTAACTTAAAAGATACACATTGAATCTCAAGCAGCTTGAGACAAACCTAAAACACATTTTTCTTATATTTGTTCTTGTTCTTCGGAAGTGAATTACATAATTCTGACCAAAAAAATGGGCTTTCTCTTTGTCAAAGGAGAAAGATAGCATTTGTCACTTTGAAATACTGTCTCCATTGAAACAGATTTATCAGGAGAGTCAGTCATTGTTATATTATAAAATTAGAAAAAGAATGTAGAAAATACCTTGAACAGCATAAAGCAGGATCTGCAGCGGGGAAACTGTAAACCTCAGCCCTCCTTTTGGAGACTTGCTCACACTCTCCATAAATTCTCTGCTGACTATCTTTTTATTTGCTTTCATGGATTGCCTATGCAGCTATGGAACATTAGTTAAATTGAACCAATATAGATATATCATTTTGTATTATTGAAGGCAATTTTCTTTAATTAGCATAATAAGAGGAAATTAGATATCTTAGCAAGGGCCACTTGTGTCATTTCCCTGTGTACGCAGGTCTTTCCAGCTGATTGTTTTCAATCAACCTAGAAAGCACTATGAACAAAGCTGCTGGAGCGTACCAGTCTTACTTCCAACATTATTCATTTCATACATGACATTTTCAAACATTGTTTCTGAGATCCAGACCACATGAAAGGATTTATTTTGACTGTTTCAAAAAGTTTGCGGTCTATCTGTTCGCTTACAGTCATCATGGAAAGACTTATTCAATGACTATGTTTTTAGTGGTTTGCATTTTTTTCCCCACTTTTCCATCTTGTGAGTGAAGATGAAAGAAGAACCTAATTACTCTAGGATTAAACTTCTTTATATGAAGGACATTTCACTGTGACTTTGAACATTAACATAGCTAGAAAACACAGAGACAATAATTTTCATTTACCATGCAGGTTCAGATGATGCAATGTGCTGAATGAAAGGATGTAAAACTATAATTATATACATACGGCTTGTCAGAAAGTAAAAGGAATGTTATAATAGTTGCTAATTAACTTTTACAGCATGAGTAAAGTTGGTTAGGTATTTTTAATTATGAGAAGGTGAAAAAACATACTTCTGCACTGTGAAATAGAGTGATATTAGCACTTCCCCCGACCACCACCCGAGAGATCACTTAAAAACCAGATAAACTTGTATTTGAAACTTGGCATGTCAGGAATGACTACTGATCATGTTCTTTGATGCAATGTAACAAATTTGGTTGTCAAATAATACAGGGCAAGTGGCAGCTATGGAGGTATAGCTCTAAACTTTTAAAAATGTGTTGTCATATATGCACATTAGAAGTAAATCTAAGGATCTGTCACCAGAAATTACTTTTAGCAGTATTGCTTTTCACTTATTATGGAGGGTTTTTTCATTTTCAAGGGAAAACTTTGTTTTTGTTAAATATGAGAAAGGGAGCAATTTAAAGAAAACAAAATTGATCTTTAAAAGATCCCAGAAATAGTAAAAATGCAAGTTTTTGTTGATATTTTTTTATCATAAGACTATATAAAAAAATAAAGGTATTTCCATTTTCATACTTATTTTACACTTTTTGTGTAGATAAAAATAGTTTACATTTCTAATAAATTACAGTAGAAAATAAAGGAAGTTCTGAATTAGATATTTTTTATATACACCCACTGTCAAGCAGCCATGATTTACAAGCTTACAATAGTATAAAACTAGGGCATGCACACCAGGATAAGTAGCTAAACTCTATCTTTGGCTAAATGTTCTCATCTAGATAAGTCTTAATTACTCACCTAGAGCCAGTCTGATAACTTTATCTATAGTGAGCAACACCCAGCTTCACCAGAAATCTTATAATGACACTGGGGGAATGCTGACTGAACAGAAAAGTAAAAAAATCTGCCTTGTAATACGAATTCAATCAAAATCTGTATACACCACATTCTGCATTTGTTTTGAGGAATCTAAATGAAAGTTCTATCCATGTCACAAAGTATTGCCCGGTGCTTCTGAGCAAAATACTGATTTTTATTTTAAAATGACCTCCTACAAAAAGTCAGATTGTCATTTAAAAAAAATAAAATCATCCAGTGAAAATTCCATTTGCAGAGAGTTTTTGCAGTTGAAGTTTTCTTCTATTCAAGCCAAATATCCAAACCTCCAATCCTTTTTTTACTACTTTTTTGATTCCTCCTGCCTTCACATGAAGGATATCACTCATTGACAGTGGGATCATCTAATTTCACACATTTCAAGCAAATCAGTTTTCTTCTTGGCATAAAACTGTGCAGGACTATTACAGCTTTGCCATGTGCAAAAGCAGTCATGACATAAACCCCAGCATATCATGTGTCAACCATATTGCTTATGTGCCTGTAATTCTGAGGTATGATGTTTACATTGCAGTTCACAAGCCTTTGAGCCAAACTTTCCTGTTATTTATCACCTGGCTTTCCATTCTTTCCGGTACATGTGCAAGATTGTAGCATCTGAGGAGACATGTTATTTGATTTTTATAATAACCAATATCAACATCCCCTCCAGGTTGCATCCTTCTCAAGTAAGAGACTTACAAGAAAAAAAAAAAACACAACACTTTATGCTCTATTAATTAGCATTTCTTTTGCAATGACCAAAGGCAAGGTCACAGAGAGTTGGAAAGAGACCAGTTTTGTAAACTTGTGCAAATTCAGTGCCCATGCATCTCCGAGCAAATCAAACCCAAACTACTTTCTGCCTAGAATTTTTAAATGTGAATCTCCCACAGAAAGCTCCTCCAGCTTTGATTCTCCATCTGGATTACCTGCAATTGCTTGCAAGTGCTTAGATACAAATAAGCACCATTTCCTTTCAAGATGAAAGATTTATTGGGTGTCAGATTTTATCTCTGACAATCACAACTCTGTATGCATAAGCCTAATGTTGTATGTTCGTACATTCAGAGTCCCATGTTCGCTGTGTTAAACAGAAAGTAGGTCATTGCCACATCGTAAGTGAATGAGCATAACAGTATAAGAAATCTATAATTTTCTCTTGAGGGTTCAACAAGGGAAGTAGGGAAAGAGATTGGATTAATTCTACTGAAAGAGTGTGGTTGGTCATTATTCTTTATGTGGATCAATATGAATTGAGTCTGAGCTATTCTAAAACGTACTGTTACTTTCCAGAAGGCAGGGAGCTATTTTGGTGGTGTGCTCAAACCATAATAGTTACATTTGTCAGATTATCTATTATACCTCACATCTCCATAAAAACTCTCAGTGCTCTGCTGTGCTGTTAGAATCATCTTTGGTACTTTTACTTGGAGGTGAGATAATATAGCTGGACCTATTCTGGGCAATTTTTTAATGATCAACCATTCTTTAAAAAATATACTGAGGACAATTTGGTTGTAATTACCCCTAGCCATCTTAGCTATTTTAAAAATTCATTTACTGTCTAATCTGAAGGCATCAGAATATGACAGGATTAGACCTTCAAATATTAGATGCCATCTTATTAACAAAGCAGTTACTGCTTAGGTTTTTCTCCCTCTTTAAATTATGCAGCTTGCTTTCTTAGCACCAGAATTCCTACAGATGCCCAAGATGTATGAAATCCCAGTTGCCTCTTGGGAATATGTTTCATGGTGCTGTTGATGTCTGCAGATCTGATCCTGTAAAGGGCTGAACAGCTTCCAGAATTATTAAGTTCCTTCTTCTAAGGAGTAAGATTTTTGCTGGTGTAAACTACTACTGAAATAAGGGGAAGGACTTCAATGGATCTATGATAATTTAAATCAGCTAATATTTTGCTACCACTTTCATGATTTCAGAAAGTGTTGAAGCCTTTCAACACCACATTGCAGGATGGAGCCCTGAGGAATAAAAGTTTAAAATCCCCTTACAACCTCTATCATAAGGACTATGTGCTTAGAATGTGTATTCAAGAAAGTGTTTAGAGCTGCATAATATATGCTGTGCAAATGTCCTTCCTCCTTTTGACATTGACACAGATTGCCTCAACTCATCGCAGAATTCTTCCTGCTTATAGCCAACTTCTTTTTCATTTATTATCGTCACTGTATCTAATGATAGTGGGTGCAATGTGCAGTCATTTGGACCAAAGCAGTGTGCTTATATGCATTCCTAGTAAATGGGAATGAAGCAAGAATGTCCAGAAGCAAAGGAGGACTGCAAGAAAGATATGGAGGGCACTGAAAAGTCAGCTTTTTGAGAGGAATATGTAAGGAGATTATTGTAATCATCTTTATATGAAGATAAAGCACTCGACCTTTACCTTCACTGCAGCATTTAAAGGACGGGTGAAGTGTTTTGTTTTTTAATTCAAAGACAAGAAATAAAATGTGTAAAAAACCACTTATTTTCAGTGTTAGCTGTATCAAGAAAAAAAAATCTATTTTCTCAGATAACGTTTTGGAGACACTGCTGCTCAGTAGATTAGTCAAAATGAGTGAAAAGAGTTGTGAACAGTGGCTAAAAATCCTTTCTTCTCTCATTTGTTCAGATTTCAGTCTCTTTTCTCTTGAGATGTCATAATTTCATTGTCTCTCCAGTTACCATAGAGTCTTTCAGGATGGACAAGAGCTGCACGCACATAAAAGAAGAACAAATGACTAAGCGAACGAAAGAAAAACCCAGGGTTTTTTTCTTTTTCAAAATTACTATTAAATGAGAATTTTATTCCTGAGAAGATAAGTACAATGGATTAAAATTAAAGCAATGCTGACATTGTGACATAAAAATGCAAGGTCATTATTCATTTACTACACCCCACTGAGTCACAGAATTTAGAAAACGTGCACTATCTCACAGTGTATTACCTAAGGTCCTTGATCCTGCTAACATGCACTTTAAATATGGAAGTAATTTCATGTGACTGTAATGGAAAAACTGGCATGCTTGAAGTTAAGAAGCTGCATAAGCCTTTGTGGGATGGAAACCCAGATGCACAAGGCAGCTGACGTGAATACAGAAATTAACCCGAATTTCTGTGTACTAGCTAAGGAGAAATAAATGTTAAGTTTACTTCTGCTGGAAATAATAGCTTAATTTTACCTTGTGGGTATCATCACACAACAGGAATACAAATAAAACAATATATTACATTTTCAAACTGAAACCCTTTGAAGTATAGAAATTCCAGTGCCTAAAGGTAACATTACACACTTCCTCAATGTATTAGCATTAAATCAACAGGAAGCGCAAACATGCAAAACCCCTACGAACCTGGTCGTTTAGTGACGGCAAGTGACTAAATGTGGATTAGGGATTAGGATTTTAAAACAAGTTAGATCACTCCTCTGCAACACTGTCTTCAAATCTAAGTGACTAAATTATTTAAATGCCTGAATCTTACTGTTCTTCCCTTTGATCTCCTGAAAATCCTAGCCTAGCATTGAAATCTGGGTCCCATTAAAGTCAATAACAAGACACTCACTTAATTTTAGCAATATCAGGATTTCACCTGGGATGTCTAATTTTACCCCTTCCAGAACAAGCATTCTCTAGGAGCTTGTTTCTTCACCCACTAATGATTTCATTTAGAGCTAGACTGAGCCATAGGAGATTAGCTTGTCTTCAATCCCATTTAAGGTGAACGACCTTTAAGGAAAACGATCATATGGTGACAGTAAGGCATGAACAAAATAGCCCCAATAAAAATCACAGATTTCTGTAAGGAGGGCACGGGGGGTTTATTATCCTTTGAACAGGCAGAAGCCAGAACTGCTGATCTGTGCTGCCACCCTGCGTCATTCAGCACTCTGTCTTGTGATTTCCGCTGCTAACACATGAAGTATTTTCAGAGCAGTTAAAAATCCCTTACAATACTGGCCCCTTTTTCCTTTCCTTTGTATTGAACTTTGCCCAGAGAAAACACTCCACACTAGATTTCTATCCAGTAACTGGAATATATATACTCGAGTCGCATGTATGATGTATCAGCCTGGTTCCAAACACATGCGTGCCTCAACAGTTAAAAAATAAAATCTTTCATTATACCAAAGTCAAACTTATATTTATTTACCACTAGGGACAGACATCATTGCATGATAATTGTCAAATAGGTTATGCCCTGATTTAATTGGAAAACCACAATTGAAAATGATGGATAATGTTTTCATTATGTTTATTTCAAGGCATTGCTTAATCTTACTTATAGCTCATGATGGGGAAATATTTTAATTGGATTTCACTTGGCCAGTCTGGGGACAAAGACTGTCCTTTCATTTTCATGTGAAGTCCTTCAGGCAAGAAGATTTTGATCTTTAATCATGGCCTTTAAACAAAACTACAATTAATAAATACATAGTTTACATACATACATATATTTAGCTGTAAATTATAACTTTTAATTCGGTGCAGATGTGCAAGAGCTTGAATGGACATGGGAAAACCCAGCTGGCTGTTGCCTCACAGGACAGTAAGTGTTTCCCTCTGTTGAAGGATGCAAAGGGCAGAAACATTCATTCCTTTCAACCACAATGTTCCAGTTCTTTAAGAAAATATTGCATATAGAGAATCCTACAATCTATTTGTTAAAGTTAGCTGCCAGCACAACCACATGGTGCCCTCTCCCTTGGCAGACAGGACAGGTTTTAATTAAAGAATGATTTTTTTGCACTGGGCAGTATTCACTGATCAGTGAGTGCCCAAACATTGTTCTCTTATATTTGAAGTTGAGAGGCCTCCGCTTTCTTCTGGTTTGTCATTCCCTTTGGATCTGTAACAGCCAGGAAGTTTTACAGAGCCTCCGCAGTCTTGGCTTTGAGTCAGGCTGCGTTTTTTCATAGTTCAGTCATTTTCCTTCTGTATTACCTCTTTCCCAGGCTGCCAAGTAGGGCATTTCTCAGGGGTCCTCTCTGTTTTAGAGAGACCCTAGACACTGACTACACACCTACCTTTGCACTATATTTCACAAAACTAAGTTAAGAGATTTTTAACTGGTATACAAAACCAAGCACACAGAAAATATAAGACTGAAGATTCCTACCTAATTGTTAATTAATGAATATGGCCTTTGATCACAAAACATCATTTTCACAGTGTTGTTTAGTGCTGAGAATGGATAGTAAACTGGTATTCCTAGTAATCCTCGGGACATCACTGTTGTGATTTAATTTAGTGTGCTGTTTAAAGCCATAAAGGTACATAGGATGCTTCATCTTTTCATGAGACTTTGCATGCTGTTCTTCATAGTCATAGCTCAATTTTTCACAAATATTCATTAACTCTGGGTATGTCCACACCAAGCAGTGGAGTGCTGGACAGGCTAGTTGCAAAACTAGAAGCATTATAAATGCTTCAGTGTCCTGTTGCTCTTGTCTTAAGGAGATGATTTTGCCACGGTATGAGAATCACACTGTTTCTGTAATCAGACAAGTATGTCCACATGGGAATGCACTTTGCTCTTTAGCCATACCAAACTACTTGAAGCTAGCAGAGGAATCTGGAGCACAGTGTCATCTTGTATCACATAAGCGTGGCCTTATTTACACTGTGCTGTAAGTATATTGTTCTTCCTGTTTTAGGAAAAAGACTATTTTTGTTCCTATCTTGAAATATCTTCAGCTTGATTTTTCAGAGCAGTCAGCATTTGTATGGCACTTCAAATCATAGCTCCTTTCAGATCCGTTTGGAAACCCACTGTATTTTGCTTTCAGTTTAAAGCTAAAATAAACTCATTTCAAAACTCTGGCATGGCATGGCTAGTTTTGTAGAAAGGTAAGCAATGAAAACCTAGGCTAGACCACATTTTATGAATTTTGCATGATTTCAGTGGAAATCCACATCTCAGCCCGGGTCGTTCAAAAAGGAAATTATAAATTGCACATGCAATAACTGCACTCAGTTTTCAGAGAAGACAGTGAATAGCATAGGAAGAGTTTTATCATTCTGCTGCAGTGTCAGATTTTAGCTTTAGAACATAATTCCACCTATCTAATGAGCTCTAAGCGCACGGCTTGTCTCACGGCCAACTGTCTCAACAGAAAGCTCCTTTTGGCCGGCAGCACAATCAATGAGGTGATCGGAGTGGTAAAAGGAAGGAAGCTAAAACCAGAAGCGTGATGGGTAAGAAAGCAAGGGTTAAGCTGAGGCTTTGCCATAAGAAAGGGTGATAACATCAGTTTTAAATGAGACAAGCCTGGAAGCCATACTGTAACACAGGACAAAATCCTGCTTGGAGGTTTTAAGATACAACAGGGAGCACTCGCCCTCTAGAGGATTCCTGACCAGCAGCCAGCTCTTGCGCTTTCAAACTCGCACATCCTTTATTGCAGCTCGTGAATGGTGTGAAACAGTCCAAGTTACCGCAATTCCCTCTGCAGCCCTTCCTCCCCCCTGGCATCAGCCCGGCCGTGCTCCCTGGGCTGTGGAGAAGCCCGAGAGGAGGTGGCTAAACGCGGTGCACTTTCCCAGAAGCTGTCATAGAAAAAAAATTACCGTCAGTCCAGACACTAAACCTATCTGGAAGATGATTCAGAAGTTTCTGGTGCTATAAATTTGCAGTCTGTGACCTTCCTGGAACATATCAGAGTAGGTGTCACTTTCCAGTGCCATTTCTTGGGCAACAACTCCGCCGTGCTCCTCAGCCACACTTCACCTGAAGTTATCACCCCTTCCCATGGCATAGCCCCACCATACCTCTTCTCCTGCAATTTCCCTGGCCGGCTTTGACTTCCTCACGGGTGTGCAAAGCCCCCAGCAGCTTTCTGTTGCACCCTGTATTTCATTCTACCTTCTCCACAGTCTCAAAAGGCATAGAAGGTGGGGGTGTTTTTAAACTTTTCCCCAATCCAACACCTACCATCACGCACACCTAAAATTCTCCACTGCCAATATCACTCCTCTAAAAACTGAGTCATTAAGACAGGTGAAGAAAGCAAAATCTGAGTATAATAAAACCTACCTTTGGTCGTGGAGGACAAGCATTTTTTGATCGTTCTGAAGTCAGTAATCTAAAGTGATATTCCCAAGAAACTTTAAGAAGGCTAAATGGATCATTTAAAACTCTTAAATATGCATGGCATGGCACAGCACTTTGGAAGCAGTTTGTACTTTTATTTTCGAAATATGTGTAAATTCAACCAGGGTTCCCTAAGGTGCAAATTTTAAGGCTCAGTTGAATTTTAATTGCTTACTAACAACATTACGTAATTTTCCAATTAATCTTCTCTCAAAACAAGCTTACCCATGAGATATTATTCCAAAGCCTATTTGTG
This sequence comes from Falco rusticolus, assembly GCF_015220075.1. Classification (NCBI taxonomy): domain Eukaryota; kingdom Metazoa; phylum Chordata; class Aves; order Falconiformes; family Falconidae; genus Falco; species Falco rusticolus. The sequence goes on along the minus strand of NC_051190.1, from coordinate 63,582,103 downwards.
TAAAATTGTTATTTTTGAACATGAAAATGTATTTGATTTCCTAGCTGAAGTTAGTATCTTCTGTTTCGAACAATGTGTTAAGCAGGGTCATAAAATGTAGCTGTCCAGTTTTGAAAATTAATGCAGCCCTTCTCATGATTAAATTACATCAGCCCTTCCATTGAAAACTGCCGATGTACCAAAAGGAAGTTTGGGGTCAACATTAGGACAGCAGAATCTATAATCTCAAACTGGATGTATTCTTTGCATGTTTGGTATTTTATTTGTTTGCACACATATGATATATACATGGCTGTTTTATACATTACATAGCACAAAGGTAAATATTTCATCTCAGCCAGTTATGTGAAGGCAAAATGTGTGTTTGGTGAGCTCTATTAACAATAGATAAATTATTGAAGGAAAGACATTTGTAAGCAGGCCTGGGGCATTTATGTTCAATGATTTTTGCATGTATGGTGATTTTTCTGATTGGTGTTGTATCTGACATTCAGGGTATACATTATTCCGTTTATCGAAAGCTATGTTGGTTCTGTTTTGAATGGCAAACTGCATATGCTTGAGTTATCACAATAGAAAAGCTTATCATAATAATGGCACATAAACTGCAAGAGAGCAAAAGCTCTGGCCCATAGCAGTGCTTCTGTATGCCAAGGTTAGACATTGTCTCATCCAAATGCAATTGCACCCTAAGTTATGTTTAAGAGTTGAATAAGTCAAAGTTATTATCATGTTCGCTTTTATGCTCAGCTGTTGCTCTAGGGATACAGTCTTCTGTCACTTACATGTTGCTTGGCCTTAATTTTTTTATTAGGTATTCATTTTATAGGGCAAATTGGAAAATGGCATTTAATGCTCCAGAAAATCAGTGCTTCTTTCAGATTTCCTACGTACAGAAATGTGAAGCATATGGTATAGGTAAAATGAAAAATATTGTACATATTTTATCGATGGTAAGTGTTGGAGGCTTCAAAGATTCCATATTCATAGCTACACATCTTTAATTAGTGTTATGATTTCTTTTAAATTCCTTTTTGTCATAGCCTCACAACTACATGCTGGATTTTTTCTGTTTGTGACTACGTTCCTCATAGTCATAGTGCAGCCTAGTCCTGGGTATCGTCTCCCCTGACAAAATGAAGGGACAAGCCTGCATACAAAACCTTGCTGTGCTGATCCTAATGTCGAGGGGCCCTTGATTTGATCAGCAATTTTCACATCCTCTTTATTCTCCGTTTGTGTGTGAAAGACATGTGAAATGACCTTCCAAACAAATAAAAACCTGAGTGAAATATAGATTCCACATTAGTATGGATACAAGCCATACTGAAATAATGGTTGTTTGTTTGTTTGTTTGTTTTAACAATGCAGATGACTGATGGTACAATGCAGCTAATTTCGTGAGTTCTTTGTATGCTGGTTTTGCTATGATCATGGTCAAAATGAGCAAAAGCAAGCTTTAGAGAATTTCCTGGTCTTGTGAAAGATTCACCCCTGAATTAGCTTCCATGCTGCCAAGAAAGCTAACTTAAAAAAAAAAAAAATTGTCAAAATGTATAAAACCACCACAGAGGTGACTGAGAAGTCTTTGTTCAAACTAGATCCATTTGTTCAGAAAATCTGTCTATGCAAAATAAATATATCTGAAAATTACCTTGTTCCGAAATTCATAATGAAGGATTAAGATAAACACATATTTGCATTTCAAATATATATATAAATAAATTTGCATATATGTAAAAAGTGTGACAATTTTACAGGAACTTCAGAAGTTGTTTCAGCCGTATATGTCAACACATAGGTGCTATGTGATTCTGACAAAGAAATTAATATTGTACCTGAGTCGTGTTGATTAATCAATGTAATTCTATTAACTTATCTGTAAAATAGATAATAATAGCAATCTTAACTCATGATTTCTTTGAGAAACTGTGAAAGTGAAAGACTTGATGACTGAAGCAGAGGTTACAGTGATGCAGAAGTCACCATTCACCTTAGCAAGGCCAGGGTTTCTTTTGTAAGTCAGTGGCAGAGTTAAAAGATTCCTGGAGTCATGACATACAGTCTTCAGTTTTAATAACTACTAAAGCCATCAAAAATAATAACTTGATTCTTTTTCATATTATTAGTGCAGGCAGCCATCCAACACTAAGCTTCTGTAGTAGGTTGCCTTCAATTATTAAGCAGTAAAAGGTGGCAAGACTTTAACGGGAACAGAGATGAAAGAGAATACTTTGCTTTAATACAAGAAGGGAGAGACATGTTGCTGAACATAATGAACTGTATACTATGTGGAGTACATCATAATGGGCTCTTTATTTGGGTTACATGTGGAAGATGAAACAAATATGTTCATACATTCCAGAGACATCTTTTCAAAACTTCAAACCATCTCATTTCATTCACTTTGGATAATATTTTACATCTGACAAAGCATGAGATCATTCAGCAGACTAGGTCACGTTGCCTACTTGAAGACTTTATGGATTATTCAAAGGAGAGAGACATACATGTCCTGAAAACTGTAAGTAAAAGTAAAATGTGCATGATAAACCCTGGCTCCGTTCTGCAATCTTATTTAGGTAAATCTCCCAGTGATACATAGCAGTAAGCCACTGCTGCCAGAATGAGAGCTGCATGTACCCTGCCCGAAATGCAAGGATTACACAGGCTGCAGCTGTCTGTCAGCAGGCATGCTTTTCTGCCCTTCTGTGAGCACAGAGCGGTGGTAACGGTACGTGTGCACCTCCTTTCCCAGGCGGCTGTCATTATAGCTACAGGTAAGTATAAAGCACCATAAAGAACAAAAGCCATGGGGCAATACTTCACTGGTGTTCACTTCCTGAAATGCTCTTTACTGCAGTGTGACTGACTACACCATATGTAAGCTAGCAGAAATTGTTTGACCCATGAGATTTAAAGATTAACTGAAAACAACAAGGTTGTTGAGCAAATTAAAAAATTATGCAGTCTTCAACATTTCTGAAGTGTTTTGACTCTGAATCTTCAGAACAACGACCTGCATTTTAAAGTTTAACTTCAATGGTACAAAATGATGGCATGGAATACAGACATTTAACAAGACTTACAATTGTGTCTCATGTCTAGAATGTGATTATAAGAGTTGGCCAACTGCAGCACCATATAGACATTAACAGTGGAAGATACAGATGGTTTCTGCTTAGCGTTTGTTTGTAATAATAAAGTGTATGTCAAGTTGCATTTTGTGCTGCATTTTAAACAGCTGTGTAAGAGCCAGTACAAAATCTAAAACCAAGTACATCTTAAAATATAACACTGCTTTCCTTTTCTCAGAAACAGTCAGTGAACTGGAGAATGTTTTGATTACTTTAGCTTGATATCATTTGTACATCTTGCTTAGCTAAGAAAATTAGACTTGTAGCTCATGCTTTTCCTGTCTATCATTGAGTTCCCCTCTCCTCTACCAACTGACTTAACTGCAATGGAACCTGAAGAGAGCAGAAGTCCCAGGGATATTAAATTCCCTGTTTTGTTAAAAGAGACAGATGAGCAGCAGAAAAACTTAAGTGCCTAGATGAGGGAAAAGCGGGAAAAGCCCATCCATTCTATGTTCATTTTGCTGAGCAATCTGTCCATGCATCACCCCAAATCAGCTATAGCATATGATTGCCCAGGTGGCCCATATCGTGCCCAGGTGGCCAAGGCAGCCGATAGCATCCTGGCTTGTATCTGAAACAGTGTGGCCAGCAGGACAAGGGCAGTGATCGTCCCCCTGCACTCAGCACTGGTGAGGCCGCACCTTGAACCCTGTGTTCAGTTCTGTGCCCCTCACTGCAGGAGGGACGCAAAGGGGCTGGAGCGTGTCCAGAGACAGGCAATGGAGCTGGTGAAGGGTTTAGAAAACAAGTTTTATGAGGAGCCGCTGAGGGAGCTGGGGTTGTTTAGCCTGGAGAAAAGGAGGCTGAGGGGGGACCTTATTGCTCCCTACAGCCACGTGAAAGGAGGCTGTAGTGAGGTGGGGATCTGTCTCTTCTCCCAAGTAACAGATGATAGGACAAGAAGAAACGGTCTCAAGTTGCACCAGGGGAGGTTTAGATTGGATATTAGGAAAAAAAATCTTCACCAAAAGTGTTGTCAAATGATGGAACAGGCTTCCCAGGAAAGTGGTTGAGTCGTCGTCCCTGGAGGTGATGAAAAGACATGTAGATGCAGTGCTTAGGGACATGGTTTAGTGCTGGACTTGGCAGTGCTAGGGTAATGGTTGGACTTGATTATCTAAAAGTCTTTTCTAACCTAAACAATTCTATGATTCTATTCTGTTAGTCTATGATTTTACACTGCTAGCCCAGGCAACATAAAATCATAGTAGGGATGAGAGGCTCCTGAGGGCATTGCAGTATGGGGACAGATAGCGCAGAGTTGCTTTACTTCAATGTAATGGATGTAGCCAACAAGAAACAATATTTGGTTATACCTGCTGGTCATGGGACAACTTGTGTAAACACCTGCCTCTTTACATAGCAAACTTCCAATACCTAAAGTGGTCACAGATACAAATATGGCATTTTTAACTGTCATTGCTACTTTAGCATGTCAGAATACATCCAGCTGAGTACACTAAATGTGCAAACAAGCATTCATATAAGTTGAAGATTAGTAAAGAATTGCTCCTCTGGCTATCGGAGTACAGACCAGTACAGACTTGGCTACACCATCCCCTGATGGTTCAGCTCTCATAAACATTAATTCACTCTCAAGCTCTCTTTGGAAAGAATAACCTAGACCTGAAACAAAATCTGATGAGATTATGGAGATAGTTTGCTCAGAGATCTCTTTTAAAAGGCAACTGCAACAAGACTTTACTGGGCTAGGCTGCTATCCCCTAACACAACCCTTGGACCTAATCCTGGGGCTTTACACCTCAGATTTCAAGGCCCTTTTCCCACACATGGAGGGATGCTGCACAGTTTTGTTTTATAAAATCATTGCTCCAGTAAGATGCATTACAGCTTTCTCACTACTTTAGGTAATTTAAACTGAAATTCGCCTCCCTTCAGCTATGTCTTAGGGCCACATAGGGACCAGAGAAGACCAAGAGCCAAGTCTGGATCTTAGTTTTTGTGTGTCTTCTCCGGCTTTGCAGTTAGAAGATGCTTTTTATCATGGAGGCCCACCGCTACCCTGACACTTAAGTATGTAAAAAAATGCAAGAAACCTGATGCTTAAATATTTTTTCTCTCCCTTCCCCTCTCCCCCCAAAATGAAAGGTAAGAGATAACAAGAAAGAATTCTTTCCAACATGTGGCAGCTGAAACTTAAACAGATGCAGAGTGATTCTCCAACTACTCCAGACAGCATCAGACATGGACTAGATCCCACCTCTTCTCAAAATATGTTTCACTTGTACTAAACCAAAGCATACATTTCACGTTTTTTCCATTACTGCAGCTCCACAGGCTCTAGCATGTGGTTTTGCAGATATGGGTAGTGAGCTCAGTTAAATGAAATCTTTAACTCTACATAAACTCCACAACTCCTTTACACAGATGCTGTTCTTCCCTCACACAAAGAGTACACTTTGGCCTATGCCTGTGCTATGCATGTATCTGCACTGTTAAGGACTTAATATAAGGCTCTCTGTCAACGGGGTGACAAGAGCAAGACTGAGCTACCTTGTTAGAGCTATGTGAGAGACCACATCTGCACAGCATTAATGTCTAGTCTAGCTTGTCTCACTCTGGTGCAACAAAGAAGTTAAGAAATGAAATATAACCCAACTAAGGCTAAAAGAAAATTCATAAAATGTGGATCACTGCAGTATCAAGAACTTGTTTATCCTCTTCTTGGTGTGGTAGATTATAGCTTATGAATGGGTATGAGACAACAACAGTGGAATTTCTCAGCAGCGAGGCTTTTGTTTTTCTTCTGTTGGAAAAAAATGGACTCTGATGTTAACTGATGATCACGTATGTTACAGCTATCTGCCTACAGCAAGTAACATTATTAATGCTTAGAGTGAAGGCATTCCCAAAGTGTTTGTAAAAGGATGAATGAAAAGATTGATAAGACTATGTAAGCCACACAGCTGAATATTTCTGGGTATTATAAGCAACCAGCAAATGCCAAATAGGATCACCTTAGAATACAAGTAAGTTATAAATGGTTAAGCCATTTGATGGAATAAAATGCTGCCAGTGTTCTAACAGTTGTTAATTCACTGTTTTTGTCATCCCTAAAATTCATACCCCTCCAGTGTTAACAAGTGACTCGCACAGGTTTGAATATAGCATTAAATTGCAATTTGGAGGCAGTGTAGAGCAAGTTGTGCATGAAATTCTGCTTAACCTCTGAGAAACTGTGGTGTCGAGCAACTTTCTACTCCTGCATTTGTGATATTCTATAGCAATGCTTTTCAGTTAGTGCTAATTCTTTGTCACATCCTGTTTCATAATAATAATATTGATGCGACTTCAGCTTTCCTCACTTATATGCATCATAGAATCATAGAAACATAGAATGGTTCGGGGTGGAAGGGACCTTAAAGATCACCTAGTTCCAACCCCCCTGCCATGGGCAGGGACACCTGCCACTAGACCAGGTTGCCCCAAGCTCCATCCAGCCTGGCCTTGGGCGCTGCCAGGGATGGGGCACCCACAGTTGCTCTGGGCAACTTGTGCTAGTGCCTCACCATCCTCACAGTGAAGAATTTCTTCTTAATCTAAATCTTCTGACCTACATCTACCCTCTTTCAATTTAAAATCATTACTCCTTGACCTATCGCAGCAGGCCTGGCCCCACTTTTCTTGTAAGCCCCCTTTAAGTATTGAAAGGTCTCTCCCATTTACCATGCTCTCTCCTTCCTGTCCCTGAATTCCTCACTGTCACACTATTTGTTAGCAGGAGAAGCTAAATATTTACATCTTTTAATAAAGATGCAGGAAAAGATGTGAAGGAGGGTAGTAAAATTATTTGAAATTTGAAGTATTAAGCAAGGTTTTTATCTTGACTGTAACCATGTTTTCTGGTCTGCTTAAAATAATCCTGAGACACAGAAGCACTTTAGATACACTACATCACGCAAGGCTTTTAGCAAGACACATAATTTTCTTTTTATTTTTCTCTCAAGTCATTGGTTGGGAACAAGCCCACTGCCAGCACTGCAGCAATGGGAGGTGTCCTGTTCTTGGGCAGTACAATGCAAAGCAGAGTTGGCACATGCTAGCCTCAGTCTTGGATAGGGTCACATAGCCTGGTGGAGAGCTTAGTCTCACCTTGTGGGATCTCTTTGAGATAAATTGTCCCAAAATCATGACACTGACCACTGTGCTCAGTTTTCATACAGTTTTTGTGGGGAACATTTCCCTCCCTTTTACACTACCATGTACTGATTTAATAACCTTCCAGCTGCCACAGACAGGAGTCCTGATAACGAGCAGACCGTCTCTGGGATACCCTCAAGTCCTAAGTTTCAGGCTAAACAGACACTTGTGAAGGTAGGAAGGAAGGAGAAGTACTACCATCAGCTTCTGGCTCTGCCTCTTACTTGCAATCTTGTCTAGAAGAAAACATGGACAGAGTCAATTATGAGGTATACTGAGGCCTGGGAAACTTTTCTTTGAATGTGGCTTTGTAAAATACCAATTTCAGTGCCCACTGAATGCTGGCTGACACCCGTGGTGCAAAACTCTTGGCTTGCTAATGTTTTGTTATTGAAGACAATACACTTAAAAATAGGAGTGCGCATAAATAGTTTTGGAAGCAAAATTGATACACAAGCAAAGGCTACTAGTAGGGCTCTGTGACATTCAGATACAGCTGAAGTCGAGGTTGTGGTCTCTTCCTCTCAAAGACCTATTCTTACCAGAATAGGTAAGATGATGGGTGGTGATCACAGGGAACCCAGGAAGAGAAGAGCTGGCATCTGGGATGTGAAAGTTTAGTCTTCTCAACCCATCGGCTGCCACACTGTTGCCATGATCTCACTTCACAGAGCTTTTACTCACAGCCTTCAGAAAAGGGTTGACAGGCAGATAGTTTCCTCATTATTTTGTCCACTGACAGAGCAAAATTTCTGACACACCAACTGTATACCCTTTAAATTTCTATCTTTCAGTAGACCTTGACTATAGCCTTTTTTTCCTTTAAATTCTGCTGACTGCTGCATAAGGAGATTTTTGTTGCTTCTGCCAACATGTAGTACAGGGCTGTGCAGAAAATCACCGGTCTCTCCCCTGGGAAGGTGAAGCAGTCACAGAGGAAATAATTTTTGTTAACTTTAGCCCTGAAAAAAACCTAGAAGAAAGGTACAGGCACAGTCTATGCTCTGCACACGGAGAAATGTTGAGATCTAAGTATGCTTAGTAAAGGACATCATAGAAAATAGTTTTCCAGCTGTAACAAGCATCTATTAAGTATTTTTCAGAGATTTTACCTTGGCAAATTTTGGGCCTTATTGTCCATGAAGACAAGAAAAGACACACTGGGAGGGACCAAACTCTGCTGCAGAGGGTAAAGAATGAAACTCCTTAATTAACCATGAAATATCATTTTCATTCCTGAACAGTTTTAGTTGACTTTTTTTAAAGAAACAGCTTGTGCAGGCATGGAACTCTTTAGCCCAAATATTTAATGTAGATAAATTTTTAAGTGATTGAAAAACAAACCTTTTGAAGGAAAATAACACTAAGTAAAGGTATATCTCTAGTCAACACTGAGGATTAAATGTAATTTCGTTTCCACCAGTGCAAAAGTTCTTTGAAGTAATTGCAGTTACATAGAATTTGTCACTAAATAACTGAAAGCAAAATCTGGACATGGTAATCCAAATGGTTTTATGTGATTTATCAAAACAAGTACACGAAGATAATTTTATACCTGTTATGCTTTTACATGGCAATGAGGTTTTTCTGAATTACCTTCTTGAAATACAAAAGTCATGTTTACAAAATACACACCCCCCCCCACATACACACGTGTGTGTGCCTGCACATTCTCAAAGAATATAACGTACTACTCTGACATTACCAGTGCAGCAGTAATCTTACACAGGAAGAAAAAATAGTGTAACACATCAGTTTCTGTTCTGTTTTCCAGAAGAAAAGCTCTGATGTACAAAATACATCAAAGACAATAGCAGGAGAAAGAAAAAATATTTTTAAGTTATCTAAAGGGTAGTATAAAAGATTTCTATTTTGTGATTGAATTTAAGTTTAGGAATAATGTTTGATGTATTTTGAAACTCAGCCTGCTCAGATTGGTTAAATTTGTGAAAGGTTGCCTGTCAAACGCTATGTCAGTGATATGAAAACAGACAGCCAGTAAATCATCCTTCCAATATAAACGTCAACTAAAAATAAATAGATGTCTGCAGCAGAATGCCAGCCTGATATTCCATTAAGATCAATGTTCTAAACCATAAAGCAAACTAAATATTGATGACAAGAAATCTGTGAAAAGAAACAGTAGCTTACGGTCAAAGTAGGAAACTGTTAGTAAAACTAAGGAACTGAAAAATTAACAGAAAAAAATAGTATAGTCTTTTAAAATAAAAATTTCTGCAAGCTAACCTTCTTGTGACTAATAATAAACTATAAGTATACAAAAATATTTAGAAATATTTGAAAACTGAACCATGCAGTGTAAGTTCAGCGTTCTATGTGAGTTTCAGAAGTACTTCTTTTCATGTGTTTATTATTTTGAGAACATCGTTCATTAGATGTTTGTTATTCTTTGGTTTTAGCTTGAAACAATGTAGAAGTTTCCATCAGGACTGGTTCTTCCTGGTGTTAGAAACACGGTTTCTGGAATCATACACTGAAAAGAAACATGTACTAGAAGCAGCTCCTATCAAAGTGTTGTGACTTGAATTTAATCTGAAACAAATACAGAAAAAAAAGGACAAAAACCACAGGAGGTGAAATGGTAGAAGGTAGGGAGGAAATCAGGTATAATGAACATAGGGAGTAAACAAATTGCATTCCCTAGTACACAGCATCTAAGCTTTACAGGAAAGTTACTGGATCTTTTCACTAGCCTTAAAAAAGGATGAGAATGATATGTAATTAAGATAGATGACAGGTTATACAGGTTAATGCACAACATCCAGACTTTAACTACAGCAAGTTATTGGCTTGTTGATTTAATTTAAAAATTAACAAAATGGGAAAATTGCATGGCAAACACAAATGAGAAAACCAGAGGAAATGAGCAGCTCTGGAGTGATCAGGAGCCATGCAGGTAGTGGGAGGAGGTGTAGGATGTGCCTCGGGGCTGCTTGCCGGCAGCAGGGGCGGGCAGGGCAGGAGGGCAGCCAGAGGGCCCAGTCACTCAGGGGTGATAAATCCCTTACGTGACTGATCACAGCAGCAGCAGGAGGTAAACTGCATGCCAGACAGCCAGGAGGAAGAAGATGTAAGAGATGGTAGATACAAACATTCCCAGGATACTTCAAATTCCATTTTTTTCAGTTAACACCATAGCCAAAGAACTAAAGACAAGCGGTACAGGACTTGCCAAGCACCTGTTGTTCACTAGTTTTGTCTAAAATCCCATGTAGTCTCCTCTTTTGGCACCAGGCCTCATGTCTGAACAGATAACTGGGCTCTCATGTTCAGGATCGGTACTTCACTGATACCGGCCTTCTGGGAAACCTCACCAATGCATGATGTAAAATCAATCATCAAGTTACTACCTAAAAGTTGTATTAGTTTGCAAAATAGAAGGAATAAAAGCCTAGGCACATATCAGCGCTTTCCCGGTGGGTACAACAACATCCCGTGAACCGTCACAGAGGTCCTTGTTACAACACCGACCCGAGGAAGCGCAGCACATGGAAGCCGCCCGTCCCTGCGCCAGGCCCTGGGCAGCCCGGGGGCTCCGCTCGCAGGGCAGGCCCGCAGCACTGCAGCCTGGCCGTTTCCCTCTTAGGTCTATTTACTTTGCCCATTTTCCTCACAGAATCCTTGTAGAAAAATATTAAGATGCATTGGCAAGATGTGGGCAAGGAGAGTTGAAACATTTATGTCTGGTGTTGAGGTGCTGGGTTTTTTTACTTTGGGAAAGCAAACCATAGGCTCTACTCCTTTTACAACCAACGCGGCTTTTGATTCTCCTGAGAACTTCCTCTGGAGGCAAACGCCTTTCCAAGCGCCCCCCCGAAGGGCGATCCTCCCCAGAAAGGCCGATGTTTTGGGGTTGCACACCCACCGGCCCCACGACCTCTCCCTGCCGAGAGCCGAACCCGCGCAGGCGGCTCCCGGCGTAACCCCGCTCCCCAGCGCGGCCGCCGCAGCGCGGGGCGGGCCGCGGGCGGGGCGGGCGGAGCCTCCCGCCGCCGCCAATGCGGGCGGGGGCCGCGGCGCCTGCGCCGCTCCCGCTGTGCGGCCCGTCCCGTGGCAGAGGCGCTGAGCCATGTGGAGCCGCTACCGGGCGGCGGGCGGGCTGCTGGGCCGCGGCCGGTGAGGACCGGGTGGGGGTGAGCTTCGCGGAACGGGCTGGGGGGCCCCGCCAGGTCTCCCTTCCCTGCCCCGCCCGGCCCCTCTGCTGGCGCTCCGCGGGGGGGAAGGCCGGCCTGCCGCGGCCCCGGTCCCCGCCGCGGGCCTGGGCGGGCTCCGCGCTGCAGCTGGCCCCTTGGCGCTCTGCCGAAGGCCGGGGACCGGCGTGCCGTGCCCCCGGCGGCGCTGGGGGCCCGCTCCCGGGGGCAGCTTCGCGCAGGGGCCGGCGGTTGCGTGCCCCCCGGCCGCCTCCCGCCTCCCTCCCTCCGCGGCGGGGTGAGGGACGCGGTTGCGGCGCGGCGGGTGCGAGCGCGTTGGTGCTGAAGCGCCGTGTTCTCTCAGGTCTCTGAATCAGAAGTTGCGGAGGTGGAAGAGCGTTCCCGCTAACGAACGGGCCCTGCAGTACCGGGCAGGCGAGCACATCCACGGGTTCACTGTAAAGCAGGTAAGCGGCGCCCTTCGCCTGCGTTTCGCCTGTGTCCGTACCGAGAAATTGTCCCAGGAGTCCGCACACCACGTACTTGCAAAGGCGCTTTGGGTGGCCAGTTAAAAATTGATGCAGTAGGTGCTTGCGGTTATCTCTGCAACCAGAATCCTTTAGGTAACGTTAACGCATGTTCCTGTAGGGAGCTCAGCCTCCTAGAACAGATCACACTCCCCCGGCGTCTCTGTGTCTCTGCAGATGCTGAATATTTGGTTTGGTCTTCTAAAAGTCCTGGCAGACAACTGAACTTCACTCTGTGCTGTTTCATGAAATACATTCAAGTAATATTTAATCTCCTAAGCTGCTTTTAATGCCTTTGTTAAGAGCTTACGTTTCTTTTCACTTTTTTAAAGAAAAAAGCAGAAGCAGAGAGTAAAGGTAACTTGCAAAAAGTGATTGCTAGTGAAAGAGAGTGGCGAAAGTGGGTTTCTTGATTATTATTTTTTTCTGTCTGCCCTAAACATTGCCATTTGAATATATACCTTTTCTTTGTATTTCTAATCAAATTGTTTGGGTTTTAATATCTGTACCAGAAGAATATAGTTGTATTCTTGCATTGTAGTGTATTGGTTATTTTCCATTTGCATACATTTTTTTTGATTTTTTTCACCCCACAAATCATAGGAACAAAGAATTAATTTAATACTATTGATGCATATTATATACAGGATCAACAAACTGATCATTGCAATACCATCCATGATTTTAGTTGACTTAGTTGCAGTAACTCTGTAATACAACTGTTTTATTCCAATGCAGGTGACAGCTGTTCCTGAGCTGTTCCTGACTGCGGTGAAGCTTAGTCATGACGGTACAGGAGCCAGGTATTTACATGTGGCTCGGGAGGACTCCAATAATCTATTCAGGTAAAACATTAATGTATGTATAGCACGTTCCATCTCAGCATCATATTGTGGTTTCTAAACTGTAATCCAGCTTCATAACTGCATTTTTTTCTGTGATAACAAAGAGGACAGTACTTGGTTTGTGGGACTGCCTCAGAGATTTTCAGGTTGGAACAGATGTGATGAGGTCTGTTGTTCTGTCTGGTGCTCCAGACAGGGTCAGCACTTAATGCAGGTGGAGTTCCTTAGACATTTATCCAGGTGGGCCTTGAAAACTTCCAAAGACAGAGATTATGCAACCTTCTGGGCAGCTTGTTCCTAGTGTCCATTTGGTGGGATGTCTTTTTCTTTAATATCCAGTTGAACCCCTCCTTGCTTCAGTTTATGAACAGTGCCTCTTGTCCTTCCATCATGCATATCTATGCAAAGAATCTGCCTTCATCATAACCTCCTTGTAGGTATTAGAAGGCACCTATTGAGTCCCCTCATGCCTTTCCTTCTCCAGGCAAAATTAACCCATTTTCCTCAGCCTCTTTTTGTGGAGCATGGCTCCAGCCATCTTTATGTCTCTCCATTAAACTGTTCCAAATTTATTATCTTCTCTTCTGTATTGGTGAGCTGAAAAGTGCACTTCCTGATAAACTGCCTTATAGTTGCAAGATGTAAACCAGTTTTTTTCTGTAACCTTCCATGAACTTGGTGGGGTTTATTGACATTTTTAACCTTATAGATAACTAAACACATTATTTTTTTTTTATGTGCTGAAAGCTTCTGTACCATCTCCAGAATTACAAGTGCAGAGGTTGTACACCCTCTGAAAGGGGTGGCTGAGCACTCAGGCGTTTTAAGAACTCAGTAACTCTGCATTGTGCTGTTTGTCCTGTTGGTTACTAGACAGTGATAATGTTCTCATGAATCGCAGCTGCAGATAGGAGGTGGGTGGACTTATCACAAACAACTGTGTTCCTGTCTGTGCTCTCTGTCTTCCAGTATACAATTCCGAACCACTCCAATGGACAGCACTGGGGTCCCACATATTCTCGAGCACACTGCGTTATGTGGTTCTCAAAAGTACCCTTGCAGAGATCCATTCTTTAAAATGTTAAACAGGTCGCTGTCCACCTTTATGAATGCATTCACAGGTGAGCCCAAAGTACATAATACTGCTTAAAATGCATGAGGTTTTACTGCAGTAGAGCTGTTTGTCAGCCCTCCTTAATTTCCCTTTAGAGAGCCATTGTTATTAAGTGTGAATAATGTGAGATATTAAAAAAACTAACAAGGCAACAAAATAAATCCTGTTTATTTGGCAGTTACAAAGTCCCAGTAGAGTTGGATCTTTGTAGTATACAATACATTTAATTATTTGTATATATACATGGCAAAAGCAAAGTTTTCATGGTAAAATAATTTCAGTGTTAAACTTCTGTGTATTTCTCAGCAGAAATATATTTCATTTAGTAAGTTTCTTCTTTTCCAGTTATTTATATGGATGAGAAATTAAAAATGAATGAAGGCAAATTGCATCTTAGAGTTTCTGAAATTATAGTCTTTTTATGTTTATTTATATGCAGCTAGTGATTACACACTCTATCCATTTTCAACACAAAATTCCAAGGATTTTCAGAATCTCCTGTCAGTGTACTTGGATGCTGCTTTCTTTCCATGTTTGCGGCAACTAGATTTCTGGTAAGATGTGGACAGCTTGAAATGTGCGCAAACCTTAAGTGAAATAAAAATACCCCCCCCCCCCCCCCCCCAAAAAAAAAACCAAAAACCAAAACCCAAAACAAACCCAAACCCTTCACATTCCCAACACTTCCTGTTATTAATTTTTTCAGGCAAGAAGGTTGGAGGTTAGAACACGAGAACCCAGCTGATCCTCAGACACCTCTAGTCTTCAAAGGAATTGTGTTTAATGAAATGAAAGGGGCATTTGTAAGTTTTGTGAATGTTTGGTTTAAGATCTTATACATGGGGAAGTGGCTTAAGTTTCAGATTATCAATGGCACCAGAGTTTTCCATTCCTCTGTTGTGGAATTTAAGCCCTCGATAAGGCAGCAATCTGTTACATGGTTAGTCTTAAAGTTAGCCCTTCAAAAAAGTTTGTTACATAGAAGAAAGCACCTTGTTAATGGATTTTATTGTAGAATTTTCTTTTAAATTGACATAACATAGTTTTATTATAGTATGTGGGATGTGTACAGTATGTGACAAAAGCTTATGTGAGGAGGAGTGAGCTCTGAGGTCTTATTATTGAACACTTTTTATTTTTAAACTGTTTTGATGACTTTTACTGAAATGTGGTGTTTTCCTCTTAAGACAGATAATGAGAGGGTATATGCACAGCACCTACAGAATAAAATCCTTCCTGATCACACTTACGGTGTAGTATCTGGTGGAGATCCATTATGTATTCCTGATCTTACATGGGAGCAGCTTAAACAGTTCCATGCCACACATTATCATCCAAGCAATTCCAGGTATCTGAAATTGATGACTAACTTTCTAGGTTAAATAGTGTATTAGCACCCTTTTTATATTTTTTGAGGGGAAAACCAGCAGTACAGTGTTGCCATTCACAAGGCCAGCAACTTAGATAACCTCTGCCCTGCAGCAGCTAGGACATCGTTGAAGCAAGGAATTTGCTCTAGGAAGGGTAATGAAAGGCGAATTGGAGGCAGGAAAGAGAAGTGGCTGATTTTTCTAGAGTGCATCTGCCTGCTTGATTATGAGGCTTTGTTTTGGGGATTTTATGTTTACAGATATTTTACCTTGAACTCATGTTCAATTTCCCCCAAACCACATACTAATAACTATTTGGCAATAACGTTAGGGAGTTATGATACGAGTAGCATAGATGAGTCTAGGGGTTCCTATCCTCCTTGAAGTCAACAGATTAGCAATTAATTTGTGACTTTTTTTTAACTTATTCATCTGCTCCTGAATCACACATTGCTGTATCAAGTTCTAAATAATGGATACTCATTTAGGTCAGATACTAATTCTGTTGGTACTAATAAGGTATTTAAGCTAAAAGTCAATTTGAAGGTGGTATGGAGGGAAATCCATAGTATCATTGTTTCTTTTGTACCAGTTTTATGGTTCATCTGATTAATTCACTTAGGGAACATCAGTTTGCGTCATGATAGTGAATTTACCATCCGTTGTTTTTCCAGTCATCCCAAGTATTCTTCTGCACCTGTGTTTAGATTTTAATTGGGAAATACGATTTACCGGAGACATACCCTATGCTCATATTTAATCCAGCGGAAGTCAGCAGCGTTTCTTGTATATACAGGAATGTACTTGGTAGACCGACCCACAGAACCCAGCCATGTTTTACAGATCAGTTAAGACAAATGGATCATCATATTTTATACATTATCTGTGACGAGTGTAAGAATTTTGCCTTCTGAAACTTTAGAGCACTGGGATTCTGGCTTCAATTACTAATATTTTTTTCTTGGAACATTGTATGTTACTGCAACTAAACAAATTCTAGCTTTTTGTGACCTCTGAAGCATAAAACAGAAGCTGTAAAATTCCACATTTTTCCAGAGTTCTTTGTATATGGCAAACTGGTGGGTCTTTAACCTAGGGGCCTTACAAAGCACATTCTATTCTAGATATAACTGAATTACTGGAAACACATGAAATTCAGAATATAATAAAAGCTGTTACTGTAAATTTCTGACAATCTGATGCTTAATCCCAATCTTTCATTTGAAATACAGATTTTTCACTTACGGTAATTTTCCACTGGAGCAACATTTGAAGCAAATACATGAGGAAGCATTGATAAAATTTGAAAGAATTGAACCAAATACTGACATCCCGAAACAGAAACTCTGGGAAAAGCCTGTAAGTTAAAAAAACCCAGAACACACACACACACCACCCCCCCAAAAAAAATACTTAAAATGAAACAAACAGAAAGAAACAGTGCACATCCAGTCTTGGAATTGCAAAAACTGAATGACTGGGTAATATTTTAGCCTAGCTTGCTGGAGTTCCTTTTTTTTATTTAGAAGTGTGTTTGTGCGTTTACTCATGAATATTGAACTTACTCATGAGTATCTGTAAAATCACTTGAAATCTTTGAAAGGAAGATACTATGAAGATGCAGGAGTCATTTTTTAGTTGTGACTTTTGCTCAAGTTCAGTCTGTATCAAATCTGTTATACTTTACAGAGAGAACACAGTGTAACATGTGGCTTAGACTCATTTGCTGCCGATCCTTCCAAACAGACGACTGTCAGTGTCAGCTACTTGTTGACAGAGTAAGTATATCAAAATTAAATTCTGAATTAAAGGCTTATTTTAGAACTTTAAGCAAGATGCAGGCATATTGCGTGTCCACCAGTCCCTCTTTATAAATGTCATCTTTAAGGCGATTAATACCATGGGAAAGCTAGACAAACCCTGCTTTAGTAAAGGAAAGTTTAATTACTAAGCAGAATTTTTGCTGTCTTTTTCTGTAGCAGCTAGATGTAAGAAAAACCAGCTATTATCTTACAGAACTGTTCAGTGGGTTAGACTTCTGGGAACACTGGCTTCCTGTGTTTCAATTCCCTGCCATGTGCAAGCTTTTCCTGTGTCCTACTCCTAATTTTGTCAACCCTTGCAGCTCAATTTAACTTGCTTTACTGCTAGTTATAACAAGTGAAAGATGCAGAACTCTCCTAGTTCACTGTTTGGTGCAGTGTTCCTAACTGACAGTCCTTTCACCTTTGCTCCTTCTACAGTGTTTTGTAGAAGTAATTCTCAGCGATGCTGGGTGTCACATATTTCTGGCTTGATGGTTTTTAAGAACTATTAATTTTTGTTCAGTATTACAGATACTTTTGAAACCTTCACACTAAGCCTGTTGTCTTCACTGTTGGTTGATGGGCCGAATTCTCCTTTTTACAAGGCTTTAATTGAGTCTGGTGTTGGTACAGATTTTTCTCCTGATGTTGGGTAAGTGTTGCAGTTTACATTTCATCAATGTAAGCAATATTAAAAAAGTTACAAATTACTATTAAGATGGGTGAAGTCATCTCTCATACAGGCAACTTATGCCAGAATAATCTTACTTTAATCTTAAAACATTTTTAAAGAGTTTCTACTGATGAACTGTAAAGCATTCTTCAGTGTAATTTTTGGCTTGTCAAAATAATCTGTCAGAAGCTATGTTAGTTCAAACAAAGTTGTACTGTTTAAAGCTTATGAACAAGAAAAATGGGTAGATAAAAACATGGTATGGCATCAGTGTCCTAATTTACTTGAGGTTTTCGTCTTGGCCGTTTAGTATTACTCAGGAGAGTTTGCTAGCCCTTCTCTGTACTCTATCTTTGCTTTTTTCCGTCAATTCTGTGATTTAGTAGTAGGTGGCTTTGGCACAAATGTACTTTTGCACAGTTAGGTGCCATTAATTTGCCATCATCTTGGTACAAAAGGGTATTTCTGCCAACACCTACTTTTTCAAGCTGTAGCTCTTGCAGCCAGTCTTCTGAGCTCATTTTGCACTGCAGACTAAGGGTGGGTGGATTGTCTTCACCTAAGTGCAGGCTCAGCTGCTCATCATAGTTTGCCTTTCTTGTCAGCAGAAAGAAAAAATGCTTTCAGGGCATGATTCATCTGACTGATTTTTAGACTTGAGGATGACAAAAATCATGCTGTTGTCTGCACTGACTGTGTCAGATGTTTGAGTGGGAAACCTTAATACACTCAACTATGGCTTTAATGTCTTTATCTGCCTAGCTTGAACTGTTTCTAGGTGAAGTCATGGGCTTCCTGCAAATCCTGTGTCATGTAGACAACTTAATATTACAGAGCACGGCAGTAGAAACCTGTCTTTAGAC
This sequence comes from Falco rusticolus, assembly GCF_015220075.1. NCBI lineage: Eukaryota > Metazoa > Chordata > Aves > Falconiformes > Falconidae > Falco > Falco rusticolus. The sequence continues at coordinate 63,563,454 of NC_051190.1, read as the reverse complement.
ACTGAAGTGGTGATTCAATTTGGTAATTGAACCAAATTTACCTTAGTGACTCTGCTGATGAATTGATTTAGAAAAAGAGGTTTGAATCCAGAGATCAGTATTCCAGAATTCAACACTTGAGTCTGCTATTTAATTCCTTCTATGATTTTTAGTATGAAATAATGGATGTTTAGAGTTGATGAGCACCAGTTGTTTTTTGTTTGTTGGCTTTGTTTTGAACTGCTAAGTGTTCCGTATTTCTGCACGTGTCAATTTGTCTCTCTAAAGATGAGTTCTTGTGATTAACTCTGCCTGATCACATGGACAACATTACCTTTAAGTACCATTGAAACTAATTGCAACAAACATAGAACGTTTCACCTTCACCACTTACTTTACAAATACTGCTTTAAAAGTGCAAACTTAAAAGTACCATTCCACTCACCTGCTTAAGTAGAATGTATGCGTTTGGCATTACAGGTGGCTAAAATGTTCACCTTAAAAAAAAAAAAAAAAAAAAAAAAAAAGAGAGAGAGAGAGAATTCTTTACCTGAAAGTACTTACAGGTGAATGAGAAGATGAATAGAAGAGACTAGCTTTTCTTCTCTAACTGTTGTTCTTTCTCTAATATTATATGCCATATGTTTTCTTAACAGTGGCTACTAATACTGAAAGTGAACAAAAAAATGCTTTTAAGTTCCATTTCTTGCCTCTTTGGTAATTATTTTTTTCTGTCTAGCTTTTAAAATCCCGTGTGTGTGTGTGGAAGTGACAGGTGTTTTTTCCCCTTCTTCTGCCTTTCCTGGCAGTTTTGATGCTGAAATTCTGGTACTTGTCACTGAGTTGACTATGTTTTATTCTAGGTTTAATGGCTCAACAAGAGAAGCTTATTTCAGTGTGGGTCTGCAGGGTATTGCTGAAGGAGATATTGATACTGTGAAACAGATAATTGCTAGAACAATTGATGAAGTTATTGAGTGAGTAATACTAAATTTTTGAGAATACTGTTAGTTCTTTCATACAGTCTTCTACAATTAGATATTAGTAATATAATAATATATAGGCATATAATAATACAAGCATATATAATAACATGCCCTAAAAATTTAGTTTTATAAAAATAAATGCGCTAAAGAAGTAGTAATATTGTTCAGTACTCTTAAAACTTGTCTGCTGCTTCCTTTATTGTAGTTTATTCATCAGTGTAACCTTCAGGAGTTTAATGCTATTAGTAGAGTTTCACTAAATGACACAGCATGGTAAGATTATTTCATCTCAGTTTTAATTCAGTGTGGAAGACATTGTGTTTTAATGCTTCCTTTATAAATGTTTTAATTCATTTTCATAACTTCACTTAAATTGATTAGTGTTAATAGATATGATTTCCTTCTCTCATCACCCCTTCCCAAAGGAAAGGATTTGAGGAAGATAGGATTGAAGCTCTACTTCACAAAATTGAAATCCAGCTGAAGCATCAGTCTACGAGTTTTGGACTTGCCCTGACATCTGTAAGTCTGTATGTGTGCCCATGTGTGGTGTTTTTTTAGGAATGGATAAGAAAGCCATGTCTGCGTCTTTACGAAACATGGGGTCATTTTGTAGGCATTTGATATTTCATGTACATCTTTCTTCCTTCTTTTTGGTAGCCTTCAAACTGTTGCTGAGCTCCACACTGTATGACTTAATTAGGCAGTAAGCCTGTTGTCTTTGACTGAATGGTAGCTTTGATTGCAGTAGCACTGATTACTTCTGCAAGAGACATGCCATGCTGGCTCTTGGGACTGTATATTTTGGCTAGATGCCTATGTATTTTTAAAAGGACTATATTTTTCTATGGAATTTACTACTGGTGGTACTGCTGTAATTTAATTTCAAGATCTGTAAGTGAAGATTGTGCATAATTAAATTCTTGGCCTCAAATTTTGATACAAAAGCTGTATCGAAATTTTGATACGGAACTATTACAGAAAATGCATTCCACAGCAGAATGTAGTGTCTTTGAGAAATTGGCCAGTCACCATAAATTCAGGAACAAGTTAGCTGCAGTATTTACAATCAGTTTGGAAACTGGGGCCTCCTGCTGCCACTGATTCTCTGGTGTCCTCTGTGGTTTTTTCTTCTTTGCGGTTGATCAGCAGCTCTTGTGCTTTCTTCTCTCAAGTGTCGTATCTTCTTCAGCATGGACAAGAGTTAAATCCTTTGGCATGCAAGGTTAGGTAAAGAAGCAGGGTCCTGGCTTAACATGAGACTTGTAAATGGGAGAGCACAACCAAGAGCTGTTTCAAATCGAATTGCCATACAGTGAAACAGACAAATTGTGGAAATTTAATTGCCTGTCATGTTTCATAGTAGGATCTGACAAAACAGGACTGACTTTGATAGCCAAAACTTTCTAGCATGTCTTCAGATTGTGTGAGTAACTCTGTGATGAAACAGTTGTGCATATACTTTATCTTTCAACATTTTTTAAGTCTTGAGGTTGATTCAGCTGTTAGGACTTAATTCTAGAACAGAAAACTCTTAAACAATTCTTGCTTTTAAAGACAAGTCCTGCAGCATTTGCTGTTAATGCTCCCATAGAGAAGGGTTATATTTCAGTTCATTTCCCTGAGTTCATGTTTTAGAAGTTGACCTTGAAAAGGGCCTGAAAGGGGCCTAGTTATAATTAAAGTAACTGTAGAACCATAGAATGGTTTGGATTGGAAGGGACCTTTAAAGATCATCCAGTTCCAACCCTTCGTCACCCAGCTTGTGCTGATTACTGGTGATTGCCCCAGGCCGGGTGCAGGACTTCACACTTGGCCTTGTTGAACTTCATGAGGTTCATGTGGGTTTATTCCTCAAGCCTGTCAGGGTCCCTCTGAATGCCATCCCTTCCCTCAGGTGTATCTACTGCATTGCTCAGCTTGTTGTCAACTGCAAACTTGCCAAGCATGGACTCAATTCCACAGTTTATGTCATTAATAAACATACGGAACAGTATTGTTCCTAATAGAGACACCTGAGGGACAGACACCACTTATTACAGATGACCATTTGGATGTTCAGCCACTGAACTTAACTGTTTGCATGTGGCCATCCAGCCAGTTGCTTATCCATCAAACAGTCCATCCGTCAATCCCATATCTGTCCAATTTAGGATGTTGTGTGGGACTCTGTCAAAGGTCTTACAGGAGTCAAGATAGATGACATCAGTTTCTCTTCCTTTACTCAACAATGCAGTCAGTCCATTGTGGAATGCTACCAGAATAGTGAGGTACAATTTGCCTTTTGTGAAGCCTTGTTGGTTCTCGCAGATGACAACCTGTGGAACTTTAGATGTCATGTGGTAAGGATTCTCTAACTTCCATGCTGTGTTCCAGTGCTGTGCTAGCTTTACAATTAGAAGGACTTTCCTGTGTGATGCATTTATTTAAAACACAGTACAATAGGTGAACCATTGACTGCAGAGTGGAGCTTAAAGAGTTTTACTAAATGGGGTAACATCTAGCTGGTGGCCAGTCACAAGTGGTGTTCCCCAGGGCTCAAATTTTGGGCCAGTTCTCTTCAATGTTTTTGTCGACGACCTGGATACAGGAGTTGAGTGCACACTTAAGTATATTTCCTGATGATACTAAATTAGGAGGAGCTGTCGATTCCCTTGAAGTAAAGAGAGATCTTGATTGACTGGAGTGCTGGGCAATCACAAACTGTATGAAATTCAGTAAGGACAAATGTGGATATACCAGGGATGGTATAATCCTGGATGTACATATAGACTGGAGGATGAGGCTGGAGTGCAGCCCTGCAGGAAGGGCCTGGAAACATTCAGGGTCAGGTTGGATGGGGCTCTGACTTTAACTCTAGTTAAAGTTGACCCTGCTCTTTGCAGGGACGTTGGACTAGGTGACCTTTTAAAGGTCCCTTCCAACCCATACTACTCTATGATTCTACGATTAGAGGGATCTGGGGGTTTTCATTGGTGGTAAGTTCTGTATGAGTCACATAAAGCTAAAAAAGGCCAACCGTGCCCTGGGGTGCATCAAGGACAGTATAGCTAACTGGTCAAAAGCAATGACTGTCCCACTGTGCTCAGCATAGGTGCAGCCTCACCTTGAGTACTGTGTGCAGTTTTAGGCTCCATAATATAAGGACATGAAAATATTAGAACATGTCCAAAGGAGGACAGCAAAGATGCTGAAAGGACTGGAGGGCTTGTCTTGTGAGGAGCTGCTGAGGATACTAGGTTTGTTCAGTTTAGAAGAGAGGAGATGGAGGAGTGACCTCACTGCTGTCTACAACTCCCTCATGATGGAGAGCAGAGCAGGAGGTACTGGTCTCTTCTGTCTGGTGTCCAGTAATAAGACATGAGGAAATGGCTTCAAGCCGCATCAGGGAAGTACAGATACGATATTAGGAAAAAGTTCTTAATGGAGGCGGTGGTCAAGCGCTGGAACAAGCTCCCCAAATGTACTGGTTTTGGATGGGATAGGGTTAAATCTTTTCACAGTAGCTAGTATGGGGCTGTGTTTTGTATTTGTGGTGAAAACAGTGCTGATAACACAGGGACGTTTTAGTTTCTGCTGAGCAGGGCTTACATGGCATCATGGCCTTTTTTGCCTGTTACCCCTCCCTACCAGTGAGGAGGCTGGGGGTGGTGGTACAAGGAGTTGCGGGGGTACACAGCCAGGACAGCTGACCCCACCTGACCAAAGGGGTGTTCCATACCATATGGCATCATGCTCACCGTATAAAGTTGGGGAAGAAGAAGGAGGGGCGGGGGATGTTTGGGGTGATGGCATTTGTCTTCCCAAGTCACCGTTACGCATGAAGGAGCCCGGCTGTCCTGGGGATGGCTGAGCACCTGCCTGCCCATGGGAAGCGGTGAATGAATTCCTTGTTTTGCTTTTCTTGTGCACAGCTTTTTTTCTTACCTATTAAACTGTCTTTTATCTCAGCCCATGAGTGTTCTCACTTTTGCCAGTTCTCCCTCCCATCCTGCTGTGAGGGGAGCGAGCAAGTGGCTGTGGGGGGTGAGCTGCTGGCTGGGGTTAAACCATGACACCAAGGGGAAGTGGTCATGGCCCCAAGCCTGTTAGTGTTCAAGAAGCATTTGGATGACACTCACAGACAGTTAAACTTCTAGGTTGCTTACTGAGAACCAGCACTGAGTTGTTGTAATGACCCCACAGAAGCCTCAAATAAGGAGTGACTACTTTTAATTCAAGAGAATTAATGCGAGCAGGTTTTGAAACAGTATTATTCTTTAAAACACATTAGTGAATTTCCACAGAATAGATAATAATCGATACTACTGAAAAAGTCTGGAAGTCTTGTGATACCTGCTTGTAATTAAAGAGGTAAGAAAAAGGAAGGTGGTTTTGACAGTTCCAATGCATTTGTTTTCTCTATGCTTTTAAAAGCCTTTTCTTTTCTAGTTCTTGGGATTTTTATTTTGCTTTGCTTTGTTTTTTCCCCGTTCACACAGAGTAGAAATGGAGAAGGTTTTGATATCTTGCCCTGTGGTGTATTTGAAGAACTTCCAATAGCAACTTGACCAAACAATAGTCTCAAAGTAGAGAATAAAACTACAATACATATCCTTCTAAAAGAAATATCCTGAGGATATTTCTCGTTATTTAGTATCTTCTTTCTCTGAAGTCCCTTCTGTGTTACTTCTTTATAAATCATTTCATCTGACCGATAAAATAAACTGGTGGACTGTAATATTTATTTTGAGACTACTTTGCCTCTGCTGTCTGTTTCCTTTTTCCTTCTTTCTTGGGCTGAAAAATTAATTTATTTTAAATGGGAGGGAAGAAAGAATATTACAGGATTTCCAGACTACAGATACACACCTATTAAATAAAATAGGTGGTTTGGTGTGATAAAATTAGAGGAGAGAATGGAGAGAACAAGGGACAGATGATGATGGAATAGTCCTTTGAATCTGAACAAAGATTTCAGCTGGTTTTTTCCCTGTCAAATATATTAGAACTACTCATTATATGTCTGCAATTCAAATATAAATGATAATGTGGTTTTGGAACATAGATGTCAGTTATAGAAATGCACACGGATTGTCCTACTTACCTAATTATTTTTTCCCTTTCAGTATATAGCCTCCTGCTGGAATCAAGATGGGGATCCAGTGGAGCTTCTGCAGATTGCAGATAAAGTCTCTCGGTTCAAGCAGTGCCTTAAAGAAAATCCCACATTTCTTCAGGAAAAAGTTAAAACATATTTTAAGGTAGGCAAACTTATGGAAAAATATCTTCAGTATTAATTTTTAAATCACAATCTTGTATTGAAAATTAAACCGAGGATATTTTTTTTTTAATAACCATACTGCTTATTTTTAGGTGTAGATGAACAGCAGCACTTCTGAATGTGGCACATGAATTTTGAATGATTGAAGTGAGAACTTTTCAAAACAGAAAAAATGGTCTGGTTGGACATTTGGAAACATACATACTAGAACACTGATAAAACACTAATGTTTTACTGAGCTGTGGTAGTTCAGTAATGCTGTATGCTGATGATGTAGAAGGGCACATGGGTATCTCCTAATAAGAAGCTGGGCTGTGAAGAGGGAATTGGAGACCTAGTTATGTGTTGGCATAGCAAGATGTATCTGTTTTTCCTTGAAAAGACTTTGGTTATAAGTAAGATTGTTCTGGTGCTCCTCATGTTCTCTGAACTGCTGTCTGAATTTTGCTGTCAGTGCCAATTGCTTTCTGCTCTTTTTCTTACTTTATTGTCCATACATACTACTGGAGTTGGTGAAGACATAGAAACAGTAGAGGCATTATAACAGTGAATAGTTCTGAAGCCCTGAATTAGTTAATGTCAGAAAGAAAAAATCCAGTGGTAGTGCAGAAATAGGGGTGGGTGGTTGTTTTTGTTTTGGTTTTTTTTTTGGGGTTGTTTTTTTTTTTTTTTGAGGGGTGGGAGGGTGGTGGTGGGGTTTTGGCTTTTTGGTTTTGTGTGGTGGGGTTTTTTTTCAGTCAGATTGTTCAAGTTGTTTTGGAGGGCATATCCGTTACAGGTAACGGCCAGCATGATTTAATAGTGAGTACATGCTGGTTCTCATATACTCTAAGGCAACAAGAGACAGTGGCATCAATTGAAATCTGTTTTCCTAAAGGCATTATTAATGTCTGGAAGTAGTAGGGAGCTGTTACAGTTTTAGCTTTTGTAGGGAAGAAATACAGGTGCAGTATTTTTGAAAATGTTAAAATGTTCTTTACTATGCAGTTCTGGTGAGGGGGCTAAGGCAAAAACATGACTCAGTAGGAAGTAATGAGAATAGCTGAATGTTCTTGTTTCACAAAATTATGCGCTGTTGTACATTGTGCTTGGAGTTTAATAAAGCAGGAAGACAAGGAGTGAGGCAGAGAATGCTGTTCATCCTGTCGATTTGAATATGTCTGGTTAATTCTGCATTCCCCTCTAAACTCTGTAGTCAGTCAGGTTTCTGTAGTCTTTCCGCATAAGCACGGGGGAGACAATCCAATTCTGTTTTATGAGTTTACATTGTCCCAAATTATTGGCAGTGTCTGTCAGTGACAGATGTTGCTGTTTGACTCCTGCTTTGAAATGGGCAGCTTTTGAGGTCACTATCTTTTGACTGGCCTCTCATTATTATACAAAATGGAAGCTGCTTGAGTAATTTTGTTATTAAAATTGCATAGTCTGGTATAAACAAAGAGAAATTCAACAGCGGTTGTGACACTTGCATAAGGCATGGAGTTCTCTGGCAGCAAGACTGATGCAAAGTATTTCTGAGCAGGATAAGGCATGCACATTTTGCATCATATGGGATCTCTCTGCACTCATGCTTGGGCAGGTTGAAAGAGGTGTTTAATGAAACCCTTCTGGATTTAACCAGATTCCCCATCTTAGAACGTTCTCCAGATAAAACGTGTGGTGTGCTGCTCTGTAGCTTTATGTACAGTTGTTTAACCCTGATGTAATTAAACTAATGAGTACTGTGTGTTGTTGAGGGACTCTGACTCTATACTAAAATTACACAGAAGGTTGTCCATGCTTGTTCTTGTGGTAAGCTGTCTCTCTTCCCCACCCTTGCAGCAGACTATTCTGTGTGAAGAGTTCATATCACCTGTTTGTGATACTTTTGATAATACGCAAGCCAAGTGGTGCAGACTGTTTTTATCTGCTGTCGATGAAGCAATAATCTGAGGTGAAACAGGAGGCAGTTGCCCTCAAAATTAATAATCCTTTGTTTTGGGATATATTTCTGCAGGATAATCCACATAGATTGACTCTGTCAATGAGTCCAGAGGAGGACTACCATGAAAAACAAGCAAAAATGGAAGCAGAAAAGCTGGCAAAAAAGGTCAATGCTCTTTCTGAAGAAGAAAAAACCGAAATCTTCGAAAAAGGTTAACATGCTTTTTCATATTTTTTAGGGGGTAGCAGCTTAAAAGCATAGCCAATTTTTTAGCTGATGCTGTATAGAATATCTTAAATTCTCAGGCACTCTCCAGCACTTGATCTGAAAGGGATGATTTTTGTGGGAAGTTTGTGTATGTGTTACGGGTCTACGTGGTGCAGTATTTACACTACAATGTGCGATTGGTGTATTCCATTAGTTTTAGCACTCAAAAATACAGTGATCAACATCTCCAGTTGGGCAGAAGAAAGGAAATTGTTTCAAAATATTGATCTGCTTATTCTTTTCCATGTTAACTTGCACTAAGTACAAGATGAATCCCACTAGTTACCTTGAAGCCGTTTATTTTTGAGCAGATGAGGTCTGCCTCATATTCCTATAAAACTTACATTTTGTGATTTTATTTCTTACCTTTTCTGCTTAAAAAGCCAACTCTAAAAATAACGTTGTTTAACTTACTCTGGGCAATAACTTAAACTTGGAAACCCAGGGCAGTCACTTGATTTTATGAAAACAGTGATCTAGTCACAGAAATCCTCCAAAAAAGCGGTGTTAATCTTCTAAAGCTTTGGTACTAGGTGGGGGATAGGGGAGCAGAAGATCGGATGAGGCTTTCTAGTAATGAAAGTAAATTAGAGTACTAGAGGTGACCAGCTAGAATCTGAAAGGCTGAAATATAAAATTAAAACACAATTTATCTGCATGAGTTACTGACAGAGCACTGGGGTAAGAACTGGGGGGAATGGCTTAGAAAGATGTTCTTACCTGCAAGGTCTGGGTTGCCTGGGTTGGTGTTCGCAGAGCTGGGTGAGAGGATGGCCTGACAGGTGTCAGTTCTTCGGGGTTTAAATTGAATGTTGCTGTAAACAGGATGTGAAGGGGCGATTGGAAAGAGAATTTACAAAGTGTTGCGATGTGATGATCTGCAGAATTTGTTTCAGTAAAGTATTTGAAAGAATTGTTGATAGAAAATTCTAAACTTCAAACTCTTGCTTTTTTGTGTCTGCATCACCTCAGTGGGTTTTGAATGCACTTACACTAAAAGCTGAAAATGACGAAGTGGTATTCTGCTCTCCTTACTAGGTTTGGAATTAATCGCTCTTCAAAGCAAACCTCAGGATACCTCTTGTCTCCCCGCTCTAAAAGTGTCCGACATTGAGCCTAAAATCCCATTCACTGTGCTGGAGACCACACTCGCAGGTTGGTGTAACCACTATTTTGTCCTCAGAAGAGCAGCACTACTGGATTATTACCGAGCTGCGTGCCCAGCTGTTGCTCTTTTTGCTCTTTGCAAAGCATATGTACTTACTGTTTCTGGTCCTTTCCCTCAGTCCGCTACCTCTGCAGCAGGCAGTTTGCACCCGATCTGCCGGAGCTTCTTGCCGTCGCCTCCGAGGGGCAATGCAGGGCTGTGCTCAGCTCCAGCCAGCCGCCTGCCTTCCCGGGGTCTGACAGTCAGAGGGGTCTCTCGGGGCATGCCCCACTGCTCTTGAGCAATCTCCCCACTTTCCAAAGACTTACCAGGGTGCAGCACTATTGGCAGCTTGTGCAGCGAGCCTTCCTTACTGCTTTCCCTCCCTACCTGTTTTTTACAGAATATGACATACAGGAGACATGGGGGGAAAAAGAAATCTATATCATTCTTCATAACTTCAGTCCAAGTTTCTCCCTGCTTTGGCAGGGGCTACCCCATGGACTGATAGGAGACAGGAAATTGTAGATCTCAGTTTTGTTACAGTTCTGCCAAAATCTTGCGGGTAATACTACTCTGTAATATGTTTCTAATGGACACTTCCCACCCAAAATTGCCAGCAGGTATCAAGTACTGTGTAGTTTTGATGCTAAAGTGACCTGGGTTTATGAAAATTCTAATGTGTATATTCTAATGCCTTAGCTTAGAGAGAATGTACAGTGCAAGAACCTGCTTTCCCCAGCTTTTGAGGTGGTGAAGGCAAAAAATAAGGGAGAAAAACGTCTTCACTTGTTTAGAAACAAATTGCCATTCCTTTATTTGGGTATTACCTCTGAAATGTGACCTCTCTCAACAGAGTTCTGTCTTCAGATTGTCCAGGTATCCTTTGCCTTACCATGGACAGGCAGAGTAAAACCCCTTCAGTCCAGCATTCAGTGCAGCTTAAACAAGAAGTAGCTCTGAAGTGTCAACAGAAAATAACTCTTGATGGGAAGATCTTGTAAGAAATTGTTTTGCTCTTATGTGTTTATAGTAGGAAGCTGTTGGTTGTTCTTTGCTTTTGTCTTTTTTTCATCCCTAGCTGATGAAATTCCTGTGCAGTTCTGTGCTCAGCCGACCAACGGAGTGGTTTATTTCAGAGCTGTTTCCAGCTTGAACACGCTTCCCGAGGAGCTCAAACCATACGTGCCACTCTTCTGCAATGTCATTACAAAGTGAGAGGTTTACTTTCTTAGAAGCTGAAGCAACAGGCTGTAAGCAAAAAGCTTACTGAAACAGTCTTGCTTTTAATAATTTCAGCATCTGTTCTTATTATACGAGGGAAATGCTGTTAAGTTGGTGTCCTGCAGAAACAGTGGTCTTCCCTGTTCCCTACGGAGTTGCCAACTCCTTTCCCCTTCTCTGTCAATCTCTGCATTGCCTTGCTCCTCAGCATCAACACAAGTATTTCCTGAGCAGATTGGAAAAGTCATAAAAATTAAAAATACCCTAGCAGAAGTTAAGGTTTTCACTTGGATAGGTTTTTGGTCTAATTTCACCATGCGAGTTGCAGAAACCCTGGCCCCATCATAGGAGAGAGTGGCACAGACCAGAACAAGTAACCTGGGCTGGGAGGAATCTGGTTTTTTTTATTAGTGTTAACAGCTTATGTGATGTTATTAATGTAGTTCCATGTGGGTGTTGGTAGCAAGCCTGTACACAGGCACACTTTTTAATACACCATTTTGACTTAACAGGACGTTTCAATGGAGAAGTTTGGTGTGAAGCTTTTATAAGATGTGAAATACTATGTTTGCTTGATAACGCTCCAAGTTGTTTAGTTACTAGATTAGTATTGCCATATGGATCCTGGTTTTGGCATCCACTGAAAATGGAAATAAATCTCTCTTGTTTTTCACAGGATGGGATGTGGAGCCCTTGATTACAGAGAACAAGCCCAGAAAATAGAACTCAAAACAGGTGGGATGTCAGTCAGCCCACATATCATTCCAGATGATTCACACCTGGATGTGTATGAACAGGTAGATTAATCATAAAGTTCAAGATGTTCCACTTGCAATAACAGCTTTATAGTTAAGGGTCAGTCGGCTCCCAAGCAGAGGATCACCTAATGTGTATTGAGAATGTATTGTATAAAAGGACTCGTGCCTTTTTGTGTAAGATAGAATTTTGACATTTGAATTAATCTAGTATTTCATCTTAAGGGGACTGCTTGATGTGGATTGTGCTTGATGTGGTTGTCTGTTTTAAGGCAGTGCTTCACTAGCATCTGTCACCATATTTGTGGGTGCTGTAAAAAGGTTTGGAAGCAGAGGGTAGAGGACAGAATGGTTTAGTTTTATACACAGAGATTGCTGTGGTTCAGATACATGGCATGTTTACAAGATCGTTAGGTGTCAGTATTGGGCATAACAGTCCTAGCAATGTTTCTTGAGGTTTATTCTTAGACTAACCTGGGGGTTTGCTGCTGTGTTCTGCTCCCCATGGATCCTGGAGTTGAATTAGAGGACTCCTTTGCAGAAAGGTGCACCCTTAGAGCGGTTTTATTTGTACTTGATGTGAAAAATAAGAATTTTTGTTTCTGTTAAGGAGGAACTGACAGGCTTACTTTGTGTGAAGAACAGTCACGTTTCATGTCTGCTCTGAGTTTAGTAGCACAGCCTGCATTAAACTGGTTTTGTGATTTGTAACATTGGGTTGGCATCATTGCATCACTTTCATGAAAGTTATTGTACGTTTCTTAGGCCATTGCTTTGGTTGTCTTGTGTGAAGCCTTTTTTTTTTCTGTTTTGTTTTTATTTTTTTCTTCAGGGTGTGCTCTTTTCATCTCTGTGCTTGGATAGAAATCTGCCAGACATGATGCATTTATGGAGTGAAATATTTAACAAGTACAGTACATTGGTTTTCTTTTGTTCATGTTTTTGCATGTATTTTAGGGTTCTCTTTTTATTTTCTTTTTCCCTCTCCCCCCAACCATTCTCTTCTTAGAGGTTGTACTTTTGGATTTCTTTTTATAACTGTTTTTAGTCGTTCTCAGTTGCTAAACCTGAGTATTCCATCATTTGCATGACTGTATAGTGGATTAAATGGAGAGCTGACAGTTTAAAAGCTCTTTGTTGAACTTGGGGTGATGAATGATTCGTTATTATAAATTCCATTGGTGTGCTTTTGCATGAGACTTAGCAAGCTGATACTGCTATTTTTCAGCCCCCAGTTTGAGGAGGAAGAGCATTTCAGGGTGCTGGTTAAGAAGACTGCCCAGGAGCTGTCAAACGGGATTCCAGATTGTGGGCATTTATATGCCTCTATTAGAGCCAGCAAAAACCTTACACCTTCTGGAGAACTGCAAGAAATGTTCAGTGGGATGGATCAGGTAAAAAGTTGATGGCATCCTTCAGCAAGGCCGAAATCCTTGACTTGAGAATGACAGTGCTTGTTTTCGCTAATTCTTTCTGTTGGCTTAATCTGTCATCTTTCTGCCTTCCCTTCCCACACAGGTGAAGCTGATGAAGAGGATAGCAGAAATGTCTGATATTAAACCAATACTACGCAAACTACCACGCATTAAGAAGTATTTATTAAATAGTGACAACATCAGGTGTGTTCCAGCTAAAAAGAAAAAGGGCATTAGGTTAAATAGAGGCCATGGCCTGTGGATCTGCATTTCTCAGTGCACTTCATGGAGTACTGGGGTTTTGTGCAATGAAGAGCTGTGGAAAAATGTTACTACTTTAAATCCTCCTTGCTTACAGAGTTGTAGCTATGGCTTATTTTGTTCAATTTTAATAGGTATGAGAAACTTACGGCAAATTTCGTATGTAACTGGTACCACAAGTGTGTAAATGGCCTGGGCGATTTTACAGAAATACTCAAAATTCTGTCATTTTCTTTTTTTTTTTCCTTCAAGGTGCCCATTGGACAAATACTGTTCTGTTGTTTTGTAACAGTAGAATACATTTTAGTTTGGATTTTTTTTCTCCTAAAAGGAAAACAGTGGCATTCTGAAATCTGCTTTACGAATATATTGGAAAAAATAAGAGGGCACTTTAAGGTGTTTAATATCAGACACATTAGTTCCAAAAATAAGTCCATTTGGAGTGACATAAGTTGCAAAGTTTTGTTTTGCAAAGCATGAAGTGATGAATGAAATTATGGAAATACCATGGTTTTGAACCATACAGATAAGTCTGCCTGTGAAGAGAGAATACCGAGGGCATTAGTTTCTTTGTGAGACACTTGTATTTCGCAAAACTGATGTCGTCCTGTCCTGTGCACAGGAATAGTTTGACAGCTGCTGCTAAAAAGTCCAAATGTGTTCTTGGGCAAGCAAAAAAACCCCACAATTGGACTGTGACTTTTTTTTTTAATTGCACATCAAATGCTGATTTATGAGTATTTTGCTTTTTTCTGTGATAGTGATTATCAGTGACCGCAGATGTAACATTTTGATGATTGAGTAGGAAATGTTTAGGAGCACAAAGTGGTGCAAATTATAAAGGACTGTCCAAAATCGCAAAACCATACTTAAAAACTTGATATGTGTTTTTAACAGATGTTCAGTGAATGCAACACCTCATCAGATACCAGAAGCCTCTAAAGAAGTAGAGAAATTTATAAAGGGTATAGCTAGAAGTAAAAAAGAGAGAAAACCTGTTCGTCCCCATGTGATTGAGGTAAGACATTACTTCATTTGTGACTAGGGCATCAAATACAGTTGACTTACCTCTTGTAAAAACCACTGTGTAATCAGGAGATCGTTGAACTCTGGTACTGTGCCCATACAAAGATATCTGAAGAAATTTGCAAGAGGCAGCTCTGTGATATGCTGCAATGTGTTTTGCCACAGAGGCTGTCTTCACCTCAATAAAACGGGCAATAGCAATCCTGTGGATCAGGTGTCAAGCCTTACCCTGAGGTTACTGCTTTTGTTGTGGGATGTGGAAAAAGAAATTCTTCTGTTCTTTGTCACATGAAACTGTAATTTCTTTTTTAGCTGAGCTTTACTTGAAATGTTGGCCAAGAGGAAATGGTGCATGATGTGCAGTTCCTCAGTTGTGTAGAAATTTGTCTTGTTATCTGGGTGTTCAGGACATTTGGCATAAAATGTGCTTCATTCAATAGAGTTGCCAAAAGATCCGCTCTGTCAATACGAAGATTCGTCCTAATTTCTGATGAGACTGGCATAAGCTCCCAGTTTCCTATCCATGCGGGAAATGATAGTCTGAAACTTTCTCGGCCTGATTTAATCTCTGTCTTGTCGTCTTTCAGTGCCAAATTACTCTTGAAAGGAAATTTATTTGGCGTTTGCTTAGAAATTCAAATATAAATAAGTAATCAAGTAGCTTGCTTAGGTTTGTGAAGACACAGTCTGATGATAGTTTCGAAGAGGTTTGAGTGGCTGGGGTTGCACTTGTAGTATTCTTGGTCTAAATTGTTAAGTCATCTTTTAATATGAGAGCTGGGTCTCTTGTAGAAATCTTCAGAAGTCAGACCTGTGGGAAATGAAGCGCTTACTGGTTTGCAGATCACAAGGAAATTAGTGAATGTAAGTACAGTATTGTTGGGAATACTGGTGTTACAGAGCTCTTACGGGTACTAATGGTCCATCTTAAGCTGTTAGAGATTCTTTTATTAGTTAGAAGCACACCACTGAAATGTGCTGTGCCCTTCAGATCCACCCTCTGACTGGATTGTTTCCTTAAACTACCCATCAAACTTCTTAATCCTTTGATGTCATCCTTTTTGTTATCTTCCCTTTGGTTCTGGAATGAATATCATTTAGGTGACTCCACCATCTGTACGTACAGGCAAATACTCACTTGTGCCATCTCTTGTAAGTGATACTTGTTTTATTTGTAAACCTGGTTTCTTTCAGAACCGGGCTCGTGTGTGGTCACTTCTAGTTAGTTCCTTCCTTTCCTTCCTCTTCTCCCTAAATGATTCTGAATGTGAGTGACACCTGGCAGAAGAGCATTGGTGACAATTCAGTAAAAATGAAAATCTGCGTTTGGCTACAGGAGAGAAAACAGATTAACATACCCTGAGCTCTACTTTGAGAAGAAGGCAGGGAAAGCTCAGCTCACGGTTTTGTTGCTGACCAACATGTATACGTTGCTATGCTTGGCCCAACTAGCCAGAGTTGTGTGAGGGGCTTGGGAATGGGTCTCTGAAGTGAAGAAAGGCTTGGGAGTATTGAAACAGCGTCATAAAAGCTGCTGGAGATGTGTAAGGCTCTGCTCATGCTTAAGTAAGCACACATATACAAGTACGTGCATGTGTGAAAGAGGCAAAGAAGCGAGTGCTGTGAGGCCTGGAGACATGAAGAGGTGGAGGTGGGGTTGTAAGGAGGAATTGAGTTTATTGCAGGGGGTGTTTGTGCAGAAGTTCATATAGCTGCCAGTGTTCATAAATGGCTTGCATTTGTTGTGGATCTCAGTTTCTGAACCTCTTCCCAGTATGTAAAATTGAGTAAATGGATTAAAATGTGATGTCACCATGTACTAATGTGGACATAGAAGTGGAGAGTTAGGAACACTTGTTTCGGTCAAAGTAAAGGCGTGGCAGGGGAAGCATTATTACCAGCTCTCTGGTAGTAATACAAGGTCTGCACAGTTGAGAAGCTGTGTGCAAGGATGTATAGCCAATGTACAGTGTCCATGTACTTTAGTTTCCCAGGGCAGTTCTGTGTACTGGACTGCTGATACGGGCACAAGTGAAACGTCACTGGTTGCAGTGTAGGTCAGGTAGTGTGTTTAGCATGTCTGTGTCTGTATGTTTGGCAGAATGTCATAGTTCTCAAAAAAGCCACAGTTACCAAACGGATAAATTGTCTCATCTCTGCTACTGTGACAGTAATGTGTTTTTCTCTTAGGATCCTACTTTCAAACCATGCCAGATGAAGACCCATTTTGTACTGCCCTTCCCAGTGAACTATATTGGGGAATGCATTCGAACAGTTCCCTACACAGCTGCAGACTATGCAAGGTGGGTAGCAGAACCAGCAGGGAGCTTCTGCGTAGGGGTTAGGTGGAGCACAGAAAATGGAATGTCAATAGAACGTGCCTTGCAGTGCGCTTGCCACAAAATCTTTACAGAGCAACTTCTGCATGGCTAGGTCTAGAAACGCCCTGTTTTAGTAAATGATGAGATCAAGTAACGAGGGGCTGCTGTCCCTTAACTTCCAAATAAACAGTCCTGCCTACTTGGATGTGTCTGAGTTGACAATCCTTTCGCATGTTACAAAGGTTAGGAGGCTGCTCTCCTATTTCATCACAGTGAAATCAGTGAAAGTAGTCAAGGAATGTTCCAAAGCAGTGCCACTTAAAATGGTGTCGTATTATTTAGCTATTACTACGTTTTGAGTATTGTTACTGTTGTAGATTACAAGCAGCAATGCACTGCAAATAGGGATCTTTGTGAACTTTAGAGGAAGTTCAGAGTATTACTGTTGACCAATTCACGTAACATCTTCACTGTTGATATTTCTCTGATTCCAGCCTTCGAATTCTTGCACGGTTGATGACAGCTAAATTCCTACATCGAGAAATCAGAGAGAAAGGAGGGGCTTATGGCGGAGGTGCTAAACTTAGCCACAACGGCGTATTCACTTTCTACTCCTACAGGTAACAGCGGGTTAGTTCCTTCCTGTTCCTGTCTGTGGGGACCACTGAGTGCACTTGTGTGTGTTGTATTTTTGATTAGTTGTAGCTCTCTTTCAAGATGAAGTGATACCAAAAGAATGAAATGACAAGAAAGTGGTTCAGTGCTGATGATGTTAAGAGTAGTTGCTTAGGGCATATTATAAACCCCTCCTTGCTTTCTCTGGTTTGTGTCCTTGGGAAAGCCTAACTTATTTCTGCTGGTAGCAACCATTGTATCTCTGTACTTAGATGTGTAATGTCTTAGTACCAGATTTATGTAAAACTGGCTTTCGCTTGTTTCTTACTGGGTTGAGGAGGCCCTAAAAAAGGGAATTCAAGACCTAAATTTGAGACCAGGAAGTAGAATGATGTTCCCTAAGGTCCTGAGTTTGAAAATGTGCAGCTTCCTTTGACTGGCTGGAATCATCAGAGATTCAGCAGAAGGCATTGCTGGTGATGAGCTAGAACTGCTTTCTCCTTTTCTTTTCCTCTTTTTTTTTTTTTTTTTTTTTTGCCAGCCCAGAACAGTTACCTTGCATTGGTCTTAACAAAGCACTTTTGAATGAAATTTGAACTTTGAGGTATCAAAGATCAGTTATAACCCCCACTAAAAATGTCGTGTGGCTATAGTGTCCTGGCTTAATTTCCCTAGACCAAAGGCAGCCTAGCACAGTGCTTGGTGGAGATTCCTTGCTAAAATTTGGGCAGCCTTGCCTCTCTATGAAGTTTCAACATGGTAGGACTTGTCCTGGTTGGTATTTCAGTAGTTGTTAGCCTGTTGCACCTGTTTTACAGAGAGCGAAAACAGGTGTAGCAGGAAAAGCAACTCTAGAGAAGATACGGCATATCATAAATATTACTGTTGTTGATACTAATGGCAGTTATGCTTACTAAGCTGTTGCAGCAAATTGATAATGCATTGTAAATGGTGCTGGTTTACAATCTTTTTTTTAATAGCAGTTCTCTGTACACTGTCTGGAACTACTTTTAGACAACTGAAATTGCTTCACTTGTGTTTTGTAAATTCAAAACATGCCTGGTTTATAACACTCTGTTCTTCTAAAAACCCAAAACAACACAACAAAAAACCCACAGAACCCAATCCTAAAACCTCCTCTTATACATAAAAAGGAAGTTTATAATTTGGTTTAATCCCTGTGTATATATGTTTGTGTGACACATTGTGAAAGAAATGAGAACAAAGCAATTAGTTTTTCGTTCTGTAAGGCTGAAGTAATTAATCTTACTGTTTTTGTTTTAAGAGACCCAAATTCATTAGCCACCTTGAAAACATTTGAAAAAGCAGTCGAATGGGCTAAATCTGGAGATTTCACACAAGAAGATATCAACGAAGCTAAGCTAGCAGTATTTGCTGCTGTAGATGCACCAATAGCTCCTTCAGATAAAGGTATATTCTCACCAGGCGCCCGGTGCTGCCAATATTTATTTTTTTTTTATTATTTACATTTAAAGGGAAGAGAATAGTTTGCTAAACTGTATCATTTGATAAAATTTGTACTTGGCAGATGCAAGACAAATGCAGTTCGAACAAAGCAGTCAATTCCTGTTGCCTCCTTTCAGAAATTCCACAAGCATTCAGTCTGTCTGCTGAAGTTTTTGTGTTCATACTGCTCCTTGGTGTCAGGTGAATACAGCCAGGAGATGGAGGTAGATATTAAACAAACAAGTTTAGGCTTGGGAAGGGCATGAAATGCAGGAAAATAAAAAGAAATACTGGTTTTCTGATTCAAAAAAAGCCGAAGGATTATTTTCTGACGAAAGTATGCGTATTGACTATGAATGTTACTAACCTTTTGTGCATACTTATTTGAAGATGTTAAAGCATAAGCCTGCTGCAGTGGAGGGTGCTATCTTTACATTTACAACATTACTTATGATGGCTTGGTAGTATCTTCAACATCTTTTCAGTTTGCTCACATGTTGCTTTGCTTTCCTGCCTTTTCCCTTCCTCCCCCATTCTCAGCTTAACTTGCCGAGTTAGAATATATTCCTTCGCTATATATAAGGGAATTATAAGGTTAAAATTAGCATTATTTTGATATGTACTTGTATCAGCACTATTAAACAGGAACACAAAACGAAGCTGACTTTCAGCTGACAGAACTTGGTTTTGGTCTGGGCAATTAAAAAAGTAATCAATTTTAGGTGCATACGAGTGAAATGGCTGCATATTGAATGTTGTGTTTGTGGAAGTCGATTTACGTTCTTTGATACTTTTACCTGTATCTTAGCGGAGCTATGGCAGGTTGAGAGAAACGCTGATAGAAGAACATTGTTCAGTAGGCCTGGAAGGTGCTGCAGAGGGAAGCACCTGTCCCTTCGTGCTGCTGTTACTTTGATCACTGGGGCCTGCGTAAGGACCTCAACAACCGCATCCAGCTGGGAAGCCAGCCCTGCTTTGGGCAGGGGGTTGGACTAGTTGACAAATGTCCTCCCAAGCCCCGTTTTATTCCCTGTGACTATTTGCATGACAAAATGTTTTTCTATTATTATTTTTATTGGATTTGGATTATTATTTCTTTAAACAGGGACCAAACCTTTGCATTGCACATATATTACAACTGATGGCAAATGTGAAGAGTTTGTTGTTCTCTTTTTATTCTCACAATAAAAATAGAAGCTTCACGAAATGCAGCTTGGCTAAAATGTTCTGAGAAAGTTCTGAGAGTCTTAGAATGAATCGTGCTTAGGTTTTCTGGATTTTGACAAAATCACTTACCAGAATAGAATATGATTTTTTTTTTTCTTCTCTTCCCTAAATAGTAAACTCTTCCTACCTCAGAAAATCAATTTGTCCAGTTCTAACCTTTGATATTTGATTTACAGTTAGATACTGTCCCAGAACAATGGTCTAACAGTAGTGTCTGTTCTTCCCTCCCAGCACCTGTACCTTCTTAGTTTGCACTCATTCATGCACTTAACCGTAGCTGAGATTCCAGTGCAGTGATCTGTGGGTTTTGGGTTTTTTTTTTTTCTAGGAATGGATAATTTCTTACATGGGATTTCAGATGAAATGAAGCAGTTGCACAGAGAACAACTTTTTGCTGTGAACAATGATAACCTAGTTGAGGTGTCAAACAAGTAAGTCTGTGCTCAATTTAGGAAAATGTTTACTTGAAAAACAGGACAAAAACCTAACTTGAAGAAAACAGGTTTGTGAAAGTTGTCATGATAAAGTTCTGGGATTTCTTTCCTTGGTGTTCTGTAACCTAGAAAGAGAGACGTTAGTTATGTCCCGCTTACTGACTTTTAGCAGATGTAACTCCTCCTGCATTCTGAATTTGGGGGAGTTGTTTTATTTTTGAAGGATCCAGACACTGTCTGGAGAGCAAGTACACTCAGTCATCCAGCTCGTGGCTGTATGAGCTGGTTCTAGACTCGTAACATTTTGTGCTTTCTTAACTTCTGAACTGCACTTTGGATGTAAGAATTCACTACTGAAGAATGCATGGTGAAAGAGACGGGCTGGTTAGGGCTGCACCTTAGGAGACTGCTATACTGTGATGAAAACCCACTGCAGATCCTAAGGATGCTTTTAAATGCAGACAAGAGATACGTGTCAGACAGCACTTTGTCCTAAGATGAGAGTGTTTTTGTTTAGCTGAATGCAGCAGCTTCTCATTTGTTTTTGTTTTTTTTTCTTGCAGGTATCTTGCTGTTGGGAAGAGCACTCGTGGCCAAGCTATACTTGGCCCAGAAAACGCAGATATCGCCAGAGATCCCTCATGGGTCAAACGATGAATTGCTGCTGAACATTGAGCTAGTACAAAACATGCCAATCTGTGTCACTATATAATAAGGTATATTTAGTAACTTTTAAGTTGGACCATAGCGCTGTTAAATGTTCATTGCTGCTTTTAAGTGTCCAACATACAAGCTAAGCTGTCCTTCTTGAAATAACTATGTGAAAAATTTTCTAACCATACAGTATTTGAGAACGAGAATTACATGCTCTGTATGGCAAAGACAGACCTTAGTATTTTCTGAAGACTCACTCCTCCAACCATATATGAATCCCATATAAATTAAATATTTTTGTATATGTAAAACTCTATAGTTGTAAATGGTGTTTGTTTGAAGTAATGTCTGCTCTTGGATATATAAAGAACAATGTCTCTCATAGTGACAGATTCCATTCTTTGGTGTGGTAATTTCAGCTTGCTTTGCATAAGCCACCTGACAGTTAGAGGAGCTTTGTGACCATACGTTCCACCTTGCACCGAGCCAAGTTTGTAGTGAGTTGCAGCGTAGCGGACAAATCTCTGAGTCAGCATACAGTGCATGCTCAGTTCCACTTATTTTGCCAATTTGGGCAACATTCAGTTGTGTTTTGATATGACAGATGAGGTGGCATGAGGAAATGATCTTGGCCCTGTTTGTCAGCCTAATTTCAAAAATCTGTTTTACCCTTCATCACAATGGGGTTTTTGTCCTGAAGAAGCAGAGAAAGGAAGCATGAAGTAAGGACCAGCTTATACAGGGCTGATTACACTAGTGTAAGGAGAAAGGGTGCAGAGTTCTAGCCTAATCCTTAATCAGCAACACAACCCGCTTGCCCTGCTGCGACTGCTGCCTGCATGGTTGGGAAAAGGGCAACTGCTTCTTCCCTTCGCTGGAGGGTACAGAGAATCCTTCATGAAGCACCATTCCCCCCATTGTTTAAAAGCAGGCGCATACAACTCATGATGTTTGCAACAGTATTTTATTTCACTTCAGATACATTTAAGCACATCCTGTAACTCGACACAGAGCTAGGCATCTACACTTATTTTCTGAGGTGTAAGTACTCTGAAACAAAGTGCAGTAGATGAGTAACTTACAGAGTGCATAGAACGGTGTTGCACTGAACTGTTAAGGGGTAGTATCAATAAATGGTGCTTATCCATTAGATGCTAGGGTTTGTTTCAAACATAACACAAATATAGGACAAAATCTGTGTGACATCTGAATGTCTTGTTTCACGTAAAGTGCTGGTACAATAATTTAAATGTTACAAAACAAAGCTGTAACAATTCTAAAGCATTGTTACTCACAATGTGCATCTATTACAATAATCTAAAAGTGATGTGTTTAGATGGCTCCAGTTTCTGCTTCCTTTGGGCTGTGCATAGCAACATGCTCCAGCTGGCCTGAATCTGAAACATCGTAACTAGTCTTGTACTTGGCCAGG
The DNA here is from genome assembly GCF_015220075.1 of Falco rusticolus. Lineage (NCBI taxonomy): Eukaryota > Metazoa > Chordata > Aves > Falconiformes > Falconidae > Falco > Falco rusticolus. Next base: position 63,541,057 of record NC_051190.1, on the reverse strand, counting down.
ATTTTCATCAGGGGTCGCAGCTTCAGCCACCATTGTTCCTTGGGGATCCTGTGTCTGGGGGGGGGGGGGGGGGGGGGAGGAGAAAAAAAAAAAAAAAAGAGATGAGGATTTACTTAGCTGCTTAGACAAATGCATTTGACAATAGTAACAGTCATGGCATTCCTAAGATCACACAGATCCTGACATTTATGGTGGGATGTAAATACTGACCCAAAATAGAAATGAGGACAGAATACTGAAGGAATGAACAGATTTCACTGGAAGATGTTCCTTATAAGTAAGCATAATACTAGATTTAGCACAAAAATGCTGTCCTGCTAAACTGTGCCAGAAGTAATGTAATTCTAAGTGTTACAGCAAAGACAGCTACGAGAGATTTAGAAGAACAGTGGACTCCCAAGAATTCCTAACAAGAGACTTCCAAGTACAAGGAGGAGGAAGACAAAGCTGTTAGAAAAGAGAATGATTGAAATGAATCACTGGCTAAATGCAGGCCAAAGGCAGAAGTGGAGTAAAAACGGTTGGAAAGGGCTGTGCGTCAGCACTGTGGAGGTTGGTGGTTTGATGTGGTGAAAGGAAGCCTGTGTCCAAATGCTTAAATGTAAGCAGCATGTACGTACACAAAGTCTGTTTCAGTCTTGAGCTCAGCCACTGGTTGGAAAACAAGGTTGCGTCTACGCATTCCCAGCAAACAGACAGAGTCATCAGTATTGGCAAATACTTTTCCTGAAAGGAATGAAATAATTCAGGATCTTTCTTACTCACACTTTTAAGGGCAAATACCATTTGTCCGTAATTAAACTGAATAGGAAGCTTATAGCAGCTTAATTCCAGTTACTGAATATTTAATGTAATGGTAAAACATCAATTAGTACTTTAATAGGGTTAGGAGATCTTCACTTTTTTTAGTTCAGCTTTGGTGATTAGCGATGAAAATACAGTGTAATTAGGCAACAATAAGACTGAATTTTAACATCCAGTTTTAAATTAGATTTTAGTAAATAGTCCTTTACAAAAATTCCCAAAGAAGACATATTACCTTCTTCTGTCTCCCATGTAGCCACCATGAAACAAAAAGGAAGAACAGATGTAACTATATAACCATCAATTCCTTCATACATGAAACACTGCAATCACACTGACATAAAAAAACAGCTATCTGAATTACTGACTTCATCTGAGGGGAAATTGTACAGCAGGAAGCACAGCAAGGCACTAATGAACAATAAAATCATACTGGAGGGGGACAGAAGTATATGTTGACTAACAAACTAAGATACGTTCATATGTTTGCATAGTACAGCAGTCCTACGTACTGATAGCTAATCAGAGACAGGGACAAGAGAGAGCACCAAATACTTCTGCACCTTTTCGGTAGGTTTCTTTCAGTTTTTTGGAGATCCACTGCATAGCTTTTGCAGAAATCTTTGTCCCGAAGTTCCTATCAAATGGTGAAGGTGCACCGCCCTGTGTGAAAATTTAAGCATGGGTTAGTTTAGTTACTGAACCAGTATTTTTGCCTTATTGTATCAGTCACCTCCGTTAACGGCCTGCTCTACCTCTTATGTAAACAAACCAAAAACCCCACCACACAAATCAAGCTAAAACACTGAAGATTTGTGTTGAGCACCTGCAGAACTCTCATGGATTCACTAATACTTTTTGCACAGATAAATGGAGGGCACTGTTCTCCCTTTCTTCCACTTGTCCTTGGTGCTGGTCACCGAGCGCTGCCCAGGTATCTCGCTGCCCAGGTATCTCACCGCCACAGGGCAACCTGGCTTCAGCATAATATAAACCAGGGAACGGCTGGAAGGAGGGGTGTCAGAGGGAGCCTAAGAAATCCAAGTGCTGACTCTGTAATCTAAGACCTCTGGGAAGCACAGCTCCCTATGGCAGCTAGAACAAGAAAGGCCATAATGCCATGTATGTAATACTGGGGAGAAAAAAACCAAACTGCATTAGGACTTCCTAGACTAGTAATTGCATTTTTTAATTTATTTATTTCCCCCCCTCCTCTGGCTTTCATCCCAAGTATTACAGCAGCCTTTCTACAGCTCTGGGAACCAAAGTGTTGTTTTGGTTTTTTTTAACCCCTCTGTATTATATAAAGTCTGACTTTTTCATCCATTTTCAATGGAGCAGATGGGACTAAAATTATATGTGAAGTAGCTCCAAAATAGTTCCAAACAGGCTGTTTGACTAATGGTGGCCTTGACCTTCAAAGTAAACTTTCCTAAATATTACACAGAAAGTGCTAACCTCAGCACTGAACACTCTGGAACCGTATGAGTAATGGGAATACATATATAGCTTGTAATGATTTAAAAGGAGAGATAGTTACTTCACTACTAGTACTTGAGAAATTTGGCTCTGCATTTATTTTTTACTCTACTTCAGTCTCGGTGATTAGAGTAGCCAAGCTAGAAATTCACTGCCTGCCTGCTAACAAGCAGTGCAGTGAGACAGAGATGCAAGGTGCAAAGACCACAAGGAGTGGCTCACTACTGTCTCTTCTACAAGACCAGTCCCTCTGCATATATTTTTATTAATGATACCTAATATCTTCCAGGGTTCAGAAGCCAGGCACGTTACAGATGGGCAGATAAGGGTGTTCTAAGGGTGTATTACAATAATTACAAGATACGTTTAAAAAAAAAAAAATGTTCATTAATACAGACAGGAGAGGAAAATTAAATTAATTAAGAATCCAGTGCTTTTTTTCTAGATTTTTAAGTAGGAACTACAATAAAATACAGTGTTAACAAAAACTTCCAAGTTACCTACAAACAAAAATGCACATTTTTTTTCTTTAATCCTGAGTCACACTTGCTTGAAATGTTTGAATAGTATATGCTCTTTGTCCGTACAAAGTTAAGCTCGTCTGTAATTTTAAGGTCAGTTTTACCTGTTGCATGTGGCCCAGTACATTCTTTCGACAGTCAAACACTCCCTTTCCTTCTTCAGAATACAACTGATAAATGAAGTCAGTTGTGTAATTCTCATTGCAGTTCTCGTTTCTGTAACAATTAAGGCCAGATACAGTTAGCAAGTTTACTATTAAGTAGTAGATATCTTTACAGATATTGAATGACAAATATTTTTCCCAGTTTCTTGATACCAGTATTCATGGCTTGGATATTTTCATCTAATCATGTATGTTTACTTCCATGTAATGTGCTCATGATTTTAAAGTCTGCATTACTTCTACTACACTAACATCACTGGCAGGTCACGTGGAATCCATTGCTGAATAAGGTAGTGAAAAGTTAATTATGCAGAGGAAAAACTGCATTAAAACAAAAACTCACTGACATCCAACGTCATAATTTTGCCATTTATAAAAGCATGGATAATGAATAGTACCTTAACCTGTTCCTCACCAATACTGTAAATGTAGGGTATTTTTTCACCCCAGTTACGTAACTAGTAGAATCTGAACAAATATAATGGCATCCTCATACGACTTACTGTGGTATTCATTTATCAGCCCTTCCCTATTTGGCAGACTGAAAATAAATGCTCAAGAAAAGCTACCACCCGATTCAGGCTGCCTAATAAAGTAAAATTTTAAAACATGCTAATCAACATATTTTAATTGGTTTGATTTTTGAAAGACACTTATCTCCTGAAATCTAAGTAGGATTTTTATAGTAAAGCCATACTATATGTGCACACAAGTATGCTAGTTTTCACACTATCTTTAGTACAAAAGAATCTACAAAAACAAAGCTGACAACAAAACAGGCTGAAAACAGGATAAAATATTTTTTTAGATTATAGAGCAAATGTATTTACATAGAAAGAAGGAAGTTTTGGAACCGAGCTCCCAGAATCGATTTCTGGAGCAACATCTTCACTACACAATACAATTTACTAAAGGAATATAGACTTGGGAGTGTCTTTGCAAGTGGCCAAGCAGCCTACCTGGCTTGAAGTGCTCAGCATCACTGATGCCATCTATCAAAACTACTTTTGCTTACCTCAGCACTAGACCACGCTGGATACTGGTTTTCATTTTTTCAGTCAAGTGTTCCACGTTAGCCTAGAAACAACAAAAGTCTTTTTAATGAGCCATAGAGAACTCTAGAACGTCTTTAATGAGCCTATGTATCCTGTGAATTTCTGTAAAGTATTCCCCACCATAAAGTACTATGTACAAAATCAAATAATGAACAGGTTTTTGGAGATCCAGGATAATATACCGTGTATAGCTATTCATCTTGGGCTAAAACTAACTTCTTCCTCTACATCACAAATAACTGATTTTAATAGCAACACAAAGTCGTTTTTTGTATGCTGTACTGATACAGCACCAAGTTGGAGATCCTCAATATACATAAAAATATAGAAAGTGCCACAAAAGATCATAGCTTGTCCTTACTCCCAGTCCTTGCAACAGTCTGTTATAGTTACAGCGATGTACTGCTGTGCTGGTACTCCCGTGTATGAAGCGAAGAGTACATGCCACTGAGAAACGAGTGGGGAGGAATTATGATTCACTTCACATCCCTTTCCTTTCAAGAAATTTCAATCTTTTTAGCTTTGTATTTGTCCATGACCATAGCTAGGACCAACTACCTCGGAAGCGTAAAATCCTCATAGTAGACAAGTTCCATATCAGCTTACACCCTAATCTCTAATCCTTAAAGCCAGAGGTCTTTGTTTTAGGAACACCTCCAAACATGCTCTGAACAGCTGCGGTATCCAAGTCAGTATCTAACGCACCTTACGTACTGTTTGGTTCCTGACCTGGAACAGCCTTCTCACACAATGAACTGAGGCAATATCATAATGGAAAAGGTGGGTTTTTTTCCTTACTTGTTTTTTTTCTTTCAAAACTGCCCAGGTCTGTTCATTTACATGTAATTTAAATTTGAATCAAGACTACAAATTACACAATTCATCTCGTAGTGTTGAATGGCTAATACAATAATTTTGTCATTTAACTGAAGCTGATGCCAAGAATAACTGGGTATATATTCCTTTATATAACATGGCATAAGATCCGGCGTCATTATATCAAAGCGCTACAGACTTTTAAATACAATCTAAACTTTCTTTGTTGTTACATGAGCCGTTTACTTCAAATATACACATTATGAGATATATATATATATACACACACACAACTATTTTAGGATCTACTGAAAAATAAGGAAAACATTTCTAATGCTGCATACCTGGAGCTCTCGAATATCAAACTGTTCTTCAAAGATATAAGCAGCATCAGCTCCTGCTGCAAGGGCCCCCATATTAGCCAGATAACCACAATAACCACCCATGGTCTCAATGATGAAAACACGACGCTTGGTACCACTGGCTGATTGTTTGATGCGATCACATGTCTAATCAAAGACAAGACATTGTAAGTTTAAATTAAATAAAACCATAACAATTCAGTTTTGGTTTTTTTATGTCATGCAACTTTACATCACTTTCTTGTAAAAGAATTTATAAAAAATAAATCTTTAAAAACTGCAAAATAGAATAACCCATTTAACTACAATAATTACCAAATAAAGTAATTCTTATAAATCATATACTGAACACCAGAGTCAAATTGAAATGTTTTGCTATTATCAATGCTTATTTATTTGCTTCCTGCAAACAGAAAAACAAGAATTAATTTTGATTTATGCGTGGAATTAAAAGTAGTGATAGTTTTTTAACAAAGACAGAAATGGATATAATGGAGCTTTTTAACCAATTCTGGCATGAATAAGTTTCTCTTCTTTGCTTTAACTCAATTCGTTACTGAAGAGTTTGTTTCTTCTTAGTATTGATTTTAAAATTCACTGCATTCCCAACCATACTTAACAGTTACAATTTCTGAAACTTAAGTCCTGAGCATGTATAGCCCCTATTGTTTACTTTCCAGCAATGATATCCCCATAAATACTACTCTTTCAAGCCCTACTGGTGCATTTTTCAATGATTTTTGGGGTTTAGTAATAATAACTTAATTGTATTTATATTTACTTTATTTATTAATAATTCATTTGATTAATTACAATTAAGTACATAGGCCTTAATGATTTTCTGAATGAGTAACTGCAGATGCTGTAATATTTAAGGTATTTCTGTTTCACAGATATTTACAACCAAACCTTCGTTCAGCTAACTGAAAATAATACCTCAAGCTGAAATTAACACTGTGAGCAATATGGTCTTTAAAAATACACCTAACAGACCACAGAACAAATAATTAATTGATACATCAGAAAACTTAATAAAAACCTAGGACCTTTAACAAAAAAAGGTTTAATGCATTGAGGGACTAAAACCACTGTATGCATTTATTTAGGTCCAGCTAGCAAAAGACACGTTATTTCATTTATTGTATTTATATACTTGCATATGTGTATGTTGCATATACGCACACCACCATGATTCACATGAATTTATTCTGCATATAGACGAACACTGTTACCCTAAGCAGAAAGTATCTCTGTAACAAACTATGTCACAAAAGCCTTGCATTGAACTTCCAGTTGTTTTTTCGAAATGGCTTTCTGTCTTTTACCTGTCTTGGATTTTACAATTCCTCAAGCACCTTACTTTCCCCTTCCAGATGTGGTTTCGTAAGAATTTTTGCACAATACTGGTTTCTGGCACAAAGTAAACAGTAACAAATTTATAAAAAAAGCCATTACTTGTATTAGTGGCAGGTGTAGCACTGAACCAATTTTAACTCATTTTAAAAATCTTGGCTTTATACACTGAAGTGATAAATACACATGCAAAGATCCCCTTCATTTTGAAAACCCCAAGCTTTCTAAAAGTGTTCTCCAACTGCTGCTAGTAGAGTGACATTTTCTGCCTTTTAAGAAGCTCCAGGTTCTAAGCAAGGATGTAAATCATTAGTTGCTTTTGGGACTACCCACTTTAGATTTATTTAGAAGGTTTTCCATCCTTGACTATACAAGAGACATAGTAGAAACTTTCTACTATTCTTGCTTTCTCAGAATGACTGTGACAAAAATACCCTAATACAAAAACACCACAGGTGGATTTTAAAGAAACATTAATTCATATACTACTCCATAGGCTGAAAAGGCCAAAGCTCAAACACCTGATGCTTTCAGAAGCTTTAAACCTGAAGACATGGTAACTCTTTCTGGAGTACTCTTTGGAGCTGCATTGCTAGTTGAGCTTTCATATGAACTGAGCCAGCTTCATGAAAAATCTGATACTCAAAACTTCACCAAATCAACAGTGTTCTACTGTTAGCATAAACTAAACATTCTAGCCATAATGAAATTCAATAAGTACAACCACCTTTATTTTTTTATTGAGACCATTACTGAAAGCTGTACAAATTGCAATTAAAGATAATAATGAAAACAGTGAAGTAAGAAAAAGCTGCAATACAAGCAATTATTCCCCCCCCCCCCCCATTATGTTTTCTTGCTTTCATTTTTACAGGTGCATCACAATTAGAAGTGCTATTAGTTATAATTAGCAGACTTACCTACTTCTATAGATGTCAGGTTAAGGGAGAAGCAGCTAATGGAGTGCTAAAAGTACCTGTGTCCTGCCCATGAAAATAGTGCTACAATTTACCTACACTACATCTTAGGTCATCTTCACCCCAGGAATGCTGTATTGCATCTCCCAAAGACCAGGCCACAATATATTCTGACACAGCTCTTTCAATTATCTATATATAATTTTCACTCTATAGAAATAAATAATACTGTATCAGAGTGGGGAAAAAAAAGATGCAGTTCTCAAACCCTTGGATCTCTATTCTGATTTTCTTGGCCAATTACTTTATAAGTAGTTACCTGGATTGATAATGAGGGGTTTGATAAAATGCAGAGCTGTTCAGAGGTTTACTCATTTGTTTACATTAGACCTTGACTCAGGTCCCTTTGCTGTGGCTCCAGCAGCCTCAGTAGGATAGTGAAGAGTTCATAAAACAGTTGTACTCAATGGAAAAAGTTATGGCAGAATAAAACTAGAAAACTGATTGTTCTAATTGTAATGGAAAACTCATTCATAGTAAGTTCTGGCCTCAGACAGAAACAATGGCAGACTTAAGTGCTTATGCATGCATTTATATGCACTTAATATGTGTTAAACCTAATACAGTCTATAGGATTATTCATGTGTTTAGTGTTAACCGTGTACTTAAAATGCTCTACTACACTAAGCTCAGTCATTAGTCCCTGCAATAAATGTGGCATTTATTTGCAACACATGCGCTTTCCTCTTTCACCCACCCAAGTAATGCTGAGGAGCTAAATAAGATAAAAAACAAAATAAAAGGAAGCAAAATATTTTATTCTCAGTAAAAACAAATGCCCTAAGCACTAATGCACCAGTCTTGGATAACAGAACTAAGTCCCCAAAAGTTAAACATATAACATTATTAATTTTTATAAGGTTAACCTTTAATGAGTTTTGGCAAACTTAACTATAAACCATAAAAAAATAAGACAGTAACTGAAGTATTTTAGAAAACTTGACATTTCAAGTGTCTTTAGGTATCCTCATCTTAGGCATTTTACCAACTTTTAAAGATACGCGTTCTTACCTCCACAATAGCATTCAAGGCAGTGTCAGCACCAATGCTAAAGTCTGTGCCTGGTACATTGTTGCTAATAGTAGCAGGCAACACACAGATCGGTACACAAAACTCCTCAAAGCGGGAACGCGCCTCCTGTAGCTGCAGACAACTTTCATAGGCCTGAAGCAGTGGTACAAGTATGAGTGATACATTCCTTGCCTTTGGATTGCTTTGCTAGTGACTCCTTGCGTGTGATGGTAAATTTGGCTGTCCATCGGCTCCAAGTAAATGCAATTTAAATACAATTGGTGAGATTTCCTGGAGGGGATATCCTGTACATACCACAACAGTGCACTGGGGTTGCATTGGCACAATGCTCTTTAAAGAAATGCAGAAGATTAGTGCATGTTAATACAGAGTGAACGTGAAGTGTGCACAGCAGAGAGGTCTGAAGCAGTTGGGCAGAAAAAGACAGCACAGACTGGAAACCGTTCCACAAGAAACCACTGAGAGAACAAAGTCTGATACATGTTATGGAGTTTAGAAAGTTAACTAGTAGAACACCTACAACTTGAAGGGAACGCTTAAAGAAGCGTGCTTTTTTAAAAACTATGTTATCCTATAAAGTCAAGACATACATCTATTTCCACCAAGAGTAAGGAAAAAAAAGTTTTGCCCATGCCTTCCAAGAGCCTATCAACATCACACATCTGCCTCTACGCACACACACTGGACATTGGCCCGGAAAAATCCAGGAACATGTGCAATGGATGAGTTAATGAAGTTTGCAGGTACAGTTGAAGGATTCTTTGGAAAGCAGCTGTAGGTCCTTGGAAAGATTCCAAACATTACAAAATAAATCATCATTGAAAAGTATTAGGTGTTCTTAATGGACATCAAATGAATACTTAAAGGTTAAGAATTTGCTGCTCTTTTAAGTCAGTAAAAATATTTTTTAGTTATGTTTTCCAATTCTTTCTAATCTAAATTAATCAGCATCTCTCACGATGTGTGGCAATTTTTCAAACTACCTATGTAATGACTCTCCACAAGAAAGCCTGATTACATAAAATGTTACATTTTTCTTAATCTTTCTCCCAGAAAGGACCGATGTTCACAAAAGTCTCATCTTTTCAATTTCTGAAACCAACTCAGAGAAGGAAACCATTGCAGATCAAAATTAGATAGCTATCAAGCTATTTCCACAAATATCTATACAGTGACCGATATAAATAATAATTTAGGAGAAAATAACGGGGAAAAATCCACCTGTGAGAGTTCTGCTCTCTAGGTTTTTGTTCTAGAGAGAGCAGATCCTGTTCAGTGAGAGGACAGGACATATGGCGATAGGTGCTAAGTGCAAACTGACTTTCTAAAGTCTATCTCCACTTATTTCATAAGTGCAACTTTAATTAAGCTCAGTGCTAGGATGCATTTCCAGTTTAAGTCTGAAACAGTCTAAAAGATTGCACTTTCAGACCTGTAGTTCTGAGAAGCAGAGCAACAAATGGATTTTTTGATTTTTTTTGAGTGGATGAGACTTCACTGAGAAAATGTCAGTACCTGACTAGCCACCTCAGCTCAGTCAGGCTGCTTTGAATTTTTACTCCTACTGAAAAAATAAAGACATACAGTGAGTCACAGTGGTTTGGCAAAACCACATGGCTTCCTGGAGATCTGCAAAACATGAGTTTCTCTAAAAAAGTTTTACATTGAGACTTTTGGGAAACCAAGATGAAGGGAGATTTAGACCAAAAACTAGCATAACTGGTTAGTCTGCATTTATGGTATGTTAAGATGCAGTTAAGGTATGTTTTACTTGCATCAAATAAAATGGCAGTATTTAATGCAAGTGATTTCAGCAAACACATCCAAAGACTACCTTCACCAAGCATGAGCATTAGATATGCAACATCTTCACATCACTGCAGCAAAACATGAAAATGTTTTCAATAAAGGGTCACTTTACAATCACAAAGGGTAAGCAAGTGACTGGTCATTTTAGTAATTACTTTACCACTATTTTTTTAAAAATAAGTACTACAGTAAGATCATAGAGGGATACTGCACTATGTTGATAATTTGGTTTAATCATTTCACATCTTTTTACTGTGTTTGTGTTATTAAAAAGGGTATTGCCATAACCAAGGATGCTTTATAAAAATACAGGCAGTCAAGCAAAAATTGTGGTTTGTTGACTTTTTATGTTGATCTAAATGCAAATGCCCATTGAAAGGGATGGATTTACTGCCCTAGCTCCACATCCAGCTGTTGCTAGGACTTAAGTGGATGAAAATTTAATTGGTTAGCTGGCTCAACCAGGCTAACTTTCAGCTTCCTTGTTCAGATTAATGCAGAGCCACACATGCTAGTGCCAGCACTGGAAGGGTACATGAGTCCGTGTTTTTCAAGGGAAATGCATGGAGACCACATTAAGGCAACCTAATAGTAGCTTTCTCCACTCAGTGGCTGTTTGCTATTCTTTTTCTCACACAAATGACTGACCAACTGGTACCCCCTTTCCCTTTGTTGAAGGGAAAAGGCAGATTGTCAAAGAAACATGCTGGCGAGTTTTAGCCTCTTCCTTTTTCAGGTTCTGTTTTTCTCCACCTCTAGCCAATACCTTTTTCTTTTCATTTCCCCGTTTACTTCTACATCTCCTGAATCAAATGAATATTCTTCCATACCTTGTTCTGGTTTATTGCACTTTCCATCAGTTTCCTCTAGCCCATGAGTAGGCTTTGTTTTCAAATTAAATTTTCTTCCTTTCCACCCTCCACGTTCTGTAGCTGAAAGAGTCTAACCTTCTATTAATTCTGCTTAATTACAGAGTAGGTTTCTGCTTTTTAATTCCACCTGCAAAATGTATTCCTAATGCCTCTTTTTGATTATTGTCAGTAATCCAACTTTCATTTTAAAAGAAACTTCTATCCTTCATGGTTACGTAGGAAAAAAACTAACATTTCTTTATTGTGACATACCAGAGGTCTGCTATCTGAACTAATACTCTATTCATTTCACTGGATTAACAACATGAAGTTGCGAATATTGGTATTTTCATTAAGCTAGTTATTTTACTGATGCTTCTTTCATAGAAAAGTCAAAGTTCATGTCCTTATCCTGCAATCCTAAACAATTTATTTTGTGTGTCTAGATATACAAGCCTTAAGCACACCCTTTTCAGGTACAGAAACATCCAGCTTTCCCCAGGTATTTTATATTGGAGTTTTCATTGACAATTGTTCACACTAATATTCTGAAAACAGAAATAAAAAATACAGCATATCATAAATTTAAAACACTATTCAAAAGACAAAACAAATTCTACTATTCAACTGATTATAAGCTTATATTTTAAAACAAATATGGAAAAATTGGAACCTTTCGAGATGGTCACAGAATCTGCTGTAGAATCTAAATTCTAAATGTTAAGAAGCGTACCGTCCACTACCTAGGACTCAGGGAAAAGCAGAGTCTTGCTTAATCTCTTACTCAGATGTTATGTACCTGTTAACCTTCTATTGTTTTTCTTTTTAAATGCAGCATCTTCACACATTTTATCTGCAAGTGTCTCAAGGTACCATTTACATGCCTTGACAAGTTTCTAACAACCTAACATGGCCAAGTGTCTAGTAATGCCAAACACTAACAAGGCCTCATTACCCAGCAGAAGTGTACTTACCTTACTAAAAGTTATCAAGAACACAGAAGGAAGAACAGTACCACAGAAAAACTAAGTGTAATGACATTTTGGTGTTCATAAGAGGTACTAATCTGAGAGCACTGAAAGATATGATGCGTTTATTGACCTAATAGTAGCAATAGGAATAAAAATGCTATAAACTAGATATAATGGACATTTATGTCCATCTGCTGCTTTCATTTACCACAGTTAATTGTATGACCTGCATTGAGCCCATCAGTCACATTTAATAGGGCCACCATCACTATTGAACCTGATCTGAACATGTGACATCGGAATGAAAGGATACATTCTTCATTATCAGTTTCAGTGACTTGTGCCCAAACAATCAAAGCAGACAACTGACAAGATAGCAAGCAGAAATGTTTCCCCAACACAAAGTTTGCGCGATCCCAAAAGAAGAACCAACTTAAATTTTTCCATTGGATTGAAGCTATATCTTGCAAAGCCACTACATTTCCAATTTTATTTTACAGAAAAATCTAGACAAAATAAAATGCAAAACCAACATGGAACCTATTAGTAAAAAAAGCCATCGTTTAGAAGTTTTCAACTACTGTATTGAAAATATGGACATAATAATATTATCTAATGAAGGCAAATGGTATCTAGAAACCTACATATAAAGCAAAACAGCAACAAGGAGAGAGAGACATTGACTGACTATTATATATCTCCTCTACACGAAATAACCTACAAAAAGAAGTCAGTTAGGTAAATAAAGCTTATGAAGAAAAGGAAAGAAGAAAAGTAGGTGTTATGCACAATCATTTTACTCACCTTAATTTGTGATCAATCGTTTTGGAAAGATATTTTTATTTACCAGAACTGGAAACAATATCAACATTTATAACCTAAGTTGTCTATAAAGAGTACGTTCCAGAGAAATTTTAGTTAGCTTAGTCTTGTTCAAGGCAATTTCCTTGAACTGTCCAAAACTGACATTTCCTAACTGAAGTGTTTATTTTGTTGGAGATAAAAATATTTATTTTTGCACTGTAAAAGAACCAAACCAAATCATAAACAAACAGGTGAAAGTTACGTTAGTGCTTTTGACATTGATAGCATTTGCAGAATACTTCAAATTGCTGGAAATAATATCATCATTTTAATCTTCAAATACATCTAAGTGGTACAATAACTGACAATTAATTTTCAAAAGCAACTTGAAATATTTTTTCCACTTTACATGACTAGTACGCTCACTGTTTTTCACTTTTTAAATTGTACCTCAATATGTACAATCAGTGAAAAATTCTACATCCTGGCTCCAGTGTGGCTGGAGACAAAAAACAGAAAGTACAACTTGTAAAGTAATATGGCAATTCACTAAGTTTTGAAATAATTCTGTTACTTCTTTGTAAGTGAAAATATAAATTCAGTTTTGAAGACAAATGCTTTATGAGGTCTTTGTTGTGTTTTAAACCAACTACAGACACTTCAATTGTATTTGCAATATATATGTGTCTGCATATTAGGCTGAAAAGAAAAACAATTGAAGGAAGCGTAATACTACTGCTATTGTTTCACAGGCAAAATTATGTCAGAATATATAGAAATGGAATTGCTTTTCTTAGCAGAGGTGTGATGGATTAATAGTTCTTAAGTGATTCAAATGAACTGTAAATATGCATGTCTGACAATTCGATTTGTATAGTGTTTGACAATGCTTTCTGTCCAACTGAGTTTAGTAGTGATCCATTTCTAATTTATATCATATCACTGGAATTTACTTTTTAAAAAATACTTCATAATACATCTCAACTCTTTTTTGTTATATCTGTTATTAGTAGAATTCATGTAATTCCTATTATCAGAGAAATATGGATCTTACATTCTCTATTAGAGCAATAAAAGTTACATAAATAAGGATCTCTTTTTGAACAGAACATTCACTCACCATTTGTTACAGCTAGGTATACTGATATTTTCATATAATGGGGATTTTTTTCCCCCTCTACGGTGCATCAAATGATCATCAGGTCTTAGCTTTAGGTTTCTTTCTTCCATATAGAATAGGTATATGCCATCTTATTTTGTAGTTTACAAATTTTGACATCATTGCAGTTTCAGAGGACAGCTAATGGAAGCATTTGGGACCCTAAACATACTTTTTTTTGAATAGGTATCATGACTGTGGCTGTATCAAGTAACTATGTAATTTTCCAGATTACATTTCCAAAGTTCTGGTCTATAAAAATATCCAGTTCTAGCCAATTAAGTCAGTTTTAACCAGAACTACTTTGTTAGTAAAGTGCACACACCAGAATAGACTTACATCAGTGATAGTGTTCAGAGCAGTATCTGCACCAATGCTGAAATCTGAACCCGGTACATTGTTGGATACAGTTGCAGGAACCATAACCATTGGAACACAGAATTCGTCATATTTCTCTCGGGCAGCTGACAATTCCAGAAGTCCAAGGTACGCCTGTTGGGCACAGGCATTGGGTGAAAAATTAGGATGAATAAAATAAGGGCAAAGTCGGGAGTGATAAAATGGATAGGGCCACAGGGGGAGCCATTTCTACCACAGCACACTTCAGCAAGTCAAAGCATTAAGGAACCACTAAAATCTAACACACACAAAAAAAAAGCATTAAAAACAGGTATACATTTGAAAACAAACAATTAATAGAGCATTCATTTTCAAGGGAATATACAATTTAGACATAACAAAGTGCTTCGTACAACACAAACATACTGCAAACTAGTTCCCCGATTTTCAGGTACTGTTACCCAATTAAAACCTTAATATTGCTGAATAGGGCTATGCCTAACAGATTCAAAAAAATGGATGATTCAATCCTTATCAAGAAGCAATAAGCATGGTCTTCTCTGGGAACTGTTGGCAAAATACTTTCCTGAACTGAGATTTCAAAAATGTTTTATTGTGGTAAAATAAAATGAACGTGAACTACAGGGAAAAAAAAGAAAATAATTCTCTAGATCAATTACAGATTTCAAAATGCACTATGGGAGAAAGAGTGGCTTAAATAAGGGACCACAGTGCAATTACTACTAAAGGTCAAGAACTTCTGCAAGTAAGTTCTAAGTATTGATACAATATAGACTCGAACTTCCACTACTGAAGTCAGTAATTATTTTTTTTAATGCAAAAATACTATCATGTGATCTCACCTTATTTATCCATTTATCATATCCTGTTTTGCAGCTACTAATCATTGTATTGAATGTCAACTTTCCACAGAATCAGTGATTGACAATACTTCTGATACTGAACATTCTTTGTGTTGTATATCAAATATAGTTATAAACAAATGCACCTTACATGACGATTGGGTAAAAATGAAAATAGTCTATTTGTTTTGTTAGGAATTCTACTCTACTCTACACATAATTAGGCATTTCAGTGTACCTCAAATCCACCAATAACCATAAGGGCGTTAATGTTGTTAGTGCGCATCTGGTCAGCAATCTTCTCCAAATATTTTGCAGGAAGAGTACTAAAATTATTAAACCAAAAGAAAAATAAAAACAATTTACAATCTACAGCAATAAAAATTTCTTACTAAGCTGAAATAATAAACTGAGCAGGCAATGAAATATTTTTCATTTTACATATTTATCCATACAAATAATTCTTCCTGACAACCAGTAAGGAATCATGTTAACTGTAAAGAAACCTCAGGTTTGCAATCCTTTTAGCTGTAAGGACCTCAGGAAATTTTTACGCTGAGGTCCTAATTCCCATTTTCGTTTTCTCTTCAGAGCTGGTACAGTACTGTAAAGATAACCAAGTTGGTTAACAATTAAAAAAACTCCAACAACTGAGGACTTAAAACATCCTGTGGAAGGAAAACAGCATGGAATCATACACCGATTATATAAAATACTAGAATTCATCATATCAATTGGCAAAATATTGATGTTACCGTTTTGTACCAAGAATTGATCCTCCTTGACCAGTCCAGCCTCCAACATCTCCCCAGCTGATTTCCTTTATCTTTGAAGAAAAGTAAAAAAATGAGATTCAGTTAAGTAATTATCCAATTACTTCTCTTGACATGCAGCAAACACCAGGTACTACTTAATGTAAAGCTGTTGGAACAAGTTGCTGGGACACAGACAGCACCAAAAATGAACTTGGCATAAAAAGAAAACAGCATCAAGAGGTAAACTTAATTTCTCTTGAATTCTTAACAATCCTTTTCCATTCTGTCTATTTGTTTTTTTCTTCTCCAGAACATGATGAACCCTGCCTCCTTGTGTCATATCATGATCCTATTTTCACATCCTCTTCTACTGAATGTGAATCACAAAAATTTAAAACTAGGTCTCTGAAGTTAGTTTTGGGACCTATGGTTCCAGCTAGGCATAGAAATCATAAGTCTTGTATCCAATTTCTCCTCAGTATACCAACTGATTCTTAACATTTAAAACAGGGGATCAGAAGAATCTAACTCACCTGAGGGGAGAGGCAGGGAAGCTTCCTCCCCCAACAAGCACCACTGCAAAGTTTCTTACAGCAAAGGAACATAAAAGCAACAACTTGCCTCAAAGAATCAGTGATTCTTCTGTTATTCTGTGGAAAAGCCACCATATGCTAAACATTGACCAAATTTTGGAGGTAGGATTCATGTGAACCAATTCTGTAGCTCTGCAGCATGTGATTAGCAATACTAAAGATAACTTAATCTATAGACTTGAATAGTTGAGAAATACAGCTACAATTTGGGTTTAGTATACCATTTTGAAATAAAACAACTTACAGAATCAGTTCCACAACAGTTATAACAGAACATACCTTCTACAAAGATAAACATTAAAAAAAAAAAAAAGGTGGTGGTGGTGTGGGATGGGATACATGCTACTATGTAACACATACATGTAATTAATACTCACCTTCCCTCTAGCAAAACCTTCAAATCCATCAATGACAGCAAACATTTTATGGCCTTCAGTTATGCCAACTCTCACTGCAGCCCTCACTGCAGCATTCATTCCAGCTGCAGGGGCACCAACATTTAAAACTGCCACATTAAAATTAGTCTGCAAGAGAAAAATAATATTTAAAAAGCACTTTAATTTCTACAGAAAGGTTAATTTGTCCATCATACACAGTTGCTAAATACTGGAATGTAGGAAAGTAGAATTTCAAATCCCTTCAGCCATCCAAAAGTTGAAAGTAAGTAGGAGATACCTACACATATTTCCTGATCTGCAGAATATCACATACAAACAAAAAGTTTAAATAAAGAATGCTTGTTTTTAAATCAGACTTATATCACATTTTCATTTGGTTTGTAGGTTAAGTTATTCAGTTTCTTATACTGTAGCTCCACTAGGTTCAAGAAACATAAAATACGCTGCATTATTCAACCAGTTTCATGTGATCAAAGCAGTAATTTTTTCCAAAACCATCCAGAATAGCCAAGAAAAGAGCAGGAAATTATTCTAGCACTACAGCAGTTAGGTATGTATCATCAGTACCATGCAAAGCAGAACAGACAACAACTTTTAATTAAAGCACTGGCCAGGATTTTAGAGCAGCTGAAAATACAATAGTAAACAGTAGCATTCAGCATCTTTCACAGTACCATACATTTTCAGATGATGGCAGTTTTTAAAGCATTTCCTAACGCCTCAAAGTAACTGTGCTTATATACAGTGTCTCCCCAAGTTTAATGAGTATTAAAAGTAGCGGGTAATCTACTCAAATGGAAGTCTAAGAGATCAAATATACATTTATAATTTAAACCACAGGCAATGTAAGAGAGAAGGTTCTATTTAAAACATAACAAGAAATAATAAATATTTTGGTATATAATGCTTATTCCATACCTATGCATTTAGTCCCCATTTATATTGCTTTGTTATCAATCGTACTCTAAAACAACTACATCTAAATGGATGTAAGCATTACAGACTGAATAATACAAGTGGAGAAAATAATGAAATCTAGCTACAAAATACTATTAAAAACTTCTGTCTTGTTACAACATACCCAACTCCAAAACCACAAGAGTTTTAAAATTAAGAATGTTTTCTTTAATGGAATTACTACTTTGTACTGATAAATCCGGTAGCATTCAGATCACCGATTCTTTTCCAGAGGAACAAGTTTCAATACTTGCATTAAAAAGAAAAATATAACAGAAGACATTACTCATAAATGTGCACTGTAAGGGTAAACAAAGCAAGAGTGCTACTGTGTGTAACACATTAATAAGCATCTTTGAATTAAATTTTAACTTCAAAGCATGAAATGCAGGTCTGCTGTATATGAAATATGCCTTGAAATAGAAGGCCTATTTCCAGATAAATCACAGGCCAGTTTCTTTGATTAAGAAATGGTCAGCTGGTACAAATCAATACAGGTTCATTGACATCAGTAAGTGTTAATTTAAAACAGATAAAAATACAATCCATTGCCAGAAGATGTAGAAGGATCTGCAATTTATTAATTTGGTTTTATTTTTACAGCTTTGAAATTAATACTGAGAGCAAAATGTAAGTAAAGAATTAAAATTTTACACCTTTAGAAAATTTAAGCACTCTCTATGACTTTAGCAAACAATTTAAATTATAGCAAACTATGTAAGCAAAATGCAAGAAAACTTGACAGTCTGATTTTATACACTAAAATTCATCATGCTTTAGGTCAGCTAGATGACCTTAAATTGTTGGTAACTATTGGCATGACAGAATTATAACAAATTGGTACAGAATAGCTCGAAGTTACTAGCTTTTTCCTGGAAGATGGGAATAAAACCCCAAAAAACCAGAACAGTTGTTAGGTAATGATCATGGAATCTTTTCCAATCAAAAAAACCACAAAAAGAGACCTAAAACAGAACTTACATAGTTTCTTTTTTAGCTCTGGCAAAATCAAAGGATTGTAGAAAAATGCAAAGGAAACACAAGCAGCATAATATCTGTGTGCAGCAACATTGCTGAACCAGAGTGTTCAGTAGGCTCCAGTGATCCGATCAGCTTAGCTTTTTCCTCAATTCCTGTGACATGCACATTTCATTTACTTTTTAATTCCCATCCAACCCCTTTTATTGAAGCACACAGATTTGGCTAATGTGGTCAAATCCAAGTAGTTAATAATTACATGCAACCTACATTTCCTTCTAATGCCATCCATCACAAAAAGATACGGCACAACTATTTTAAAACAAAATACAAAAGCCGAATGCTAAATTTGCTAAATTTGCAGTGGTACATACAAGAAACACAAAACGAAACAACAAACACCTGATCTAGCAAAGCAAATGTTGAAAACCCACCAAAAAAAATCCTGAATTCTTTGATCTCTGGAAGGTCAAACTTAGGTCCTTTTTTTTTTTTTTTTTTTTTGGGCGGGTGGGAGTGGGTGGGGTAGAGGTGGAGAACAAAGAAAAAAATTAAACTAGATTTATTTTATCGTAGTCTCCTTTAATGCCCCTATGACTTCATTTGTAACCAAGTTTCCTTTACTGTGCGACACTGACATATCACACAGTAATTTTTAATTTTTGTGAATTAAAACGGCTAGTTGTGATTATGTTACTTGTTCTCAACAGAATTTCCGAATAGATTTCAGCTATTCAAATAATCTTTTCCTATTTTCAATGCAATTTTTCTTCTTAGTAATATTGAGAAGATACTATTAATCATTACTCAAATGTTTAATTGGAACAGAAAAATCCAAAAAACAAAACAGTAACATAATCATGCAAATAAGATAGCAAATCATCACAAACCACAATTAAAAAAGGAATTAACCAGTGAGACAACACAGTCACTATGGTCAAAACCAGAATTATTCAATAAATCTTTCTGCCATTATAATATTTAATTAACTTTATAAAATATCCTATGGTACAGGTTTGAAGAGAGTATTAAGGCAGAATGAGAAGATATTTGCTAAGATACCCCAAAAGCAGGATGTACATTGTACACCCAAAAAAAGGCCCTTACCTTTGGAAGCTCAGCGTCTGGTTTTTTGTGCGACAGCAATTTGTAGGTGTTAAGGTTGTTTTCAAAGCTCCTAAATAAATAAGAAAATAAGTAAGCTAAATAAAATGGTAAATTTTTTAACTCCTAGTTGTTTTAAAGGAACACTTGCGTTTTTCAGAAACCTTTAAAAACAGGTGTGTAATGTTAGCACCAAAGTTATTACAAATGCAAAACACGATAAAAACTGGGAATGAGAGAACACTTGGAAAATACTTAATCCTGTAAGGTAATATGGAAAAAATATAAAATAACTATATAGCTGGCAAGTTAGTTTTACAGATCAGGGATAAAGCATTTTATTATCAAATGACTTGAAACATAAAATGGTCTGTTGACACATAAGAGTAGAAAATGTCTCCTCCAGCTTTACTGTTGGAAAACTACCAGCTACTTACAAACAAGCTCACAGGATTGGCCTCAAAATCTTGAATAAACAAACATAGGGTTGCTACTGTTCAGCTCATACAAGGCTGCAGCTCATTTCTTTGTGACTAGTACCAGTAAAGAAGTCTGACCCAGTACTGAACTACAGTAGTAGCTGCAGGTAAGAATTTCAATTATGCTATCTAAGCAGCTCTTCTTCCGTCTTCTCTATTGTTCTCAAATACATAAAAAAATATGGATATAAAGTTAATTAATATAAAACATGAAGTGCCAGAACAGCAAAGCAATTTGGCTTTTCTAGAGCAAACAGACTGATAGGAGTTATTGGCCATACCTTCCACGAAGCCTCACAGCCTCAACAAATCTTCCCTCATCCATGGCTTTCTGGACTTCTTGAGTCTTGAAAAAACAAGTTGATTGCTCAATATGTTTACAAACCACAGGAAGTTGAATATTTAATATATTCCAGTAAATAAACCATTCTGAAATAGCTTTCCAAAGTGAAAAAAGAAATACTGACATTTCATTAATTTATGAGCTACCTCTTATCATAGGATAAATTACAGTGGACAGAAGAACAAGTAGAAGTAGATACCTAAAACCTTCCTGGGATAAAAAAAAATAAAAATAATCAATGTATCTATTTTGCATTTTCTTTTTTCAGTTTAAGCTGAACAATTTTAGTGCAGAAACCTGACTCTTGTGTATGACACGTAAATGGATGCAAGAATTTGAAGAATTTGTTTTAGCAATAAAAAAAGAAGCTCTGAGATGAAATTTTATAACGATTTTTTTAAATAAGTGTATATTTCTTGAGGTTGGGAGTTTCCAAATAAGTAATAACACATAGAGAACACACATGAAGTTCATTATTCCCAAACGTGGGAAAGTGCTGCACACATTCCCATCAGTATTTTAACGACAACAGGCAATTATTGTACACAGTGGTCTGTTGTAGTTAATGAATAACTATAAATTGGCTTTTTGCCAGAAACTCACCATCTGCACACACTCCATCAAAGGCAGACGGACAGCCTGGTTTCCAGACAGGGACACGACACAGGCAGGGGTAGCTGGAGTAGCTTCTAAAAGGGCAAGCACAGCTTCCACACCCATACGACTTGCCTGAAAATAGATAATGTTTGACTTGTTGAAGCAAGCGCTTAAAATCACAAGGCTCCCAATTACAGAAATGGTCATGATTTCTCTGTAAATCAAGCTGAAACCAATTATCCCTTGGAAGGTGAAAATATTGTAGCTGTTTAATACCCTTAAGTATGGACAATTGTTCTTGCAGCTTTGCTACTTAAACCTAATATAGATTCCTTTACACGAAGTGCTTCACTCTTCTGAATTCGAGCTATTCAGACAGTCAATGTGAGGCAATAATTGGATTTTTCAAGTTAATCAGGTAAAGAACCACTCCATCCCCAAATAAATAACCAAAATGTAGTTGTACTATGTGGCGCTGTGGGTAATTATTTCAGGTTCACTCACCAAAATTCTGTCAAAAGCTGAAGGGGTTCCACCTCTTTGCACATGACCCAAGATAGTTACTCGGGTGTCAAAACCAAGTTGCTGAACCACAAGCTGCAAAGAATTTCAAGATATAGTGGTTTTGTTGTCATCACTATTTTATATATGTATATATATAGTGTTAGCACTACTCTGCTTTACATGCTATTGGAACAATAAAATTCTACATATACTATACATTAATATGTCAACAGTAACGAAAATACTACAAAAGTTAAGCCAGTCTTTATTTTATTCCTAACCTAGACCTAAATTCCAGGTTCCTAATCTAAAGGAAGCTTTTATTTAATAATGGCAAAATAGTGGCTTAGATTGCAATGCTTTAACTAGTTACAACGGCTTCACTATGTACAGTCCTCAGCCTTATAAAAACAGGTCTTAATATTATAATTAGAATACTTGACAGAAGTCAGATTATAGTGTTTTGTTCACTTCATGTTTAATCTATGTGCAAGATCACACACCCCAAAAGATTCTGAGTAAAACTTCAGTGAAGATGACTTTTAACCTTAATTGACAAAGCTTTTAAAACTTGCAGTAAAAATTATAGTTTTAAATAAACAATAATAAGCTATAAACTATATAAAAAAATAAAGTAATAAAACTATTTCATTCAGTCAGACTTTTTTCCATTTCCTCTGTTACATACCAAATCTAAAATCACAGGAAAACATGTATTAATACACCTTCAGTGAGCTGGTTAGGAATAAGTAATGGATACCATAAAGCAGAAAAAAAGCCTTAGAAATTAAAATCCAGGGATAGATGATTTTGAAAATACAGTTTTTGAATTTTTTAACTGGCTGAAATTTGTTGCAAGCAAGTAATGTTTCTTCCATAAATGCATAAGAGCTATCTGCTGTATGCACACTTAACACTGCTTGGTGCCAAATTTTACTTTGTAAAACTGCAATTCTGAACTAAGAGTCAAAGATTACTCTCATGCTGACAGCTAGGGAAAACAGAACTTCAGAGGCACAGGACAGAAAAATCCCAGGCAAAGTCAAAGTGTCATAGCTTCTTTCTGCTGATGACCATTTTTCAACTTCTTTCCTTAAGGGACCCTCTCCATGAAAAGCAGAGTAATTTCGGGTGAAAAGTTCTTCTTAATCTTAGACACCAATGAAATTTTTGACAAATAAACCATGTACAAAAAAGTGGTAAGACTATGTTCAAAGTAGACAGTATTATTTCACTGTGAAACAGAACATTATTAAAATTTTACAAAAAATAAAGTTAAATAGGATTGTAATTTCTGATTTGAGCTGATTTCAGACTCCATCAATTAAGGAACCATGAAGTACGTGTTTTTGGACTGTCGTCTTACATTACAAGGAGAAAACATTCCAATTAAATGATTTCCCTGGATTCAGATAATAAAGCACAAATATAAAATACAATCAGCAAACTTTGTGATACACTACTTTACAGGAACAGATTTACTTTACAGAAGTGTTACTGTTAGCAACAAGCACCATCTTAAGAACAAAACGGAAACTGTATGGTGTAGATGTTGACACTTACATCCTTAACCTTCTCTGACGTTATAGGTTTGTTGTGGCAGTCAATAGCTCCTTCAGCTACAATAATAATATTCAGCCTTTTCTTTCGTGCACGATTCTATAATAAAAATAAAAGCATATCAATGTAATTTAAAAAAAAATGAAAAAATTACAGAGCAATTTTGTAATCAATTGCTCTACATTAAGCTGCTAAGATTTGATACTTGATCACTTCAGAGTTCTCACACGTTTTATCTTCATACATTCATACACTGATGAAGTGAAATGTCTTATATCAAATTAATGAGGAAAGGTACATACACTGCATATATAGCTATAGTTTTATGTAATCCCCAGAGTAGGCCATCTAATGCTTCAAAACAATTGCAGAAAGTCCCAATCACGTTTTTAAATCAGTTTTCAAACAAACTTCTGCAAAGGCATCAGGGAATCCCAAACACAGTGATAGATTACCTCTGAGAGCTTAACACACATTGAATCTTCCCATCCTTCTTCTGGTGGGTATTCAGGAATAAATACCCAATCTGCACCACAGGCTAAGGCACTAACAAGAGCTAGATACCTAATAAACATAAAAAAAGATTAGACATTTATGATTCAGATTTCTTGATCTTTCATAATTATATCTGTATAAGACACAAACTGCTGAAGATAATACATACCCACAGTGTCTCCCCATAACCTCCAGAACAAATGTCCTCTGATGGCTGTAAAAATAAGAAAGCAAATTAACTGCAATACTGCAACTCAAAACTTCAGTCCAAATTCTTGAGATCAGAACCTGGCATCAGGCAACAGCTTGTGTTTAGCATGCTTACCAAACACAGAATTCATTAGCAAAAGAGAAGTCCTATTAAACAATGTATTGAAAATTATGTAACTTCCAACACATAATTCATTATCATTACTACTTTCTTCTAAAACATGTAAAGGCAGTTAGGAGAGAAGAGGTTAACGTTCACTAGAAATATAAATTATGCAGACCCATAGTTAAGAACTGTAATAATACAGCTGTATTAAAAAAAAATAATCACTTAATTGCTTAAATTTTATCTAGGGAAAGTTTATATACAAACAGATACTACTTAGTGCTATCCAAAGTGTGTCTGGATCTTCTCTAGAAGTGTATGTTGGGGAAAGACTGAAAACATTAAAGAACCAAAGCCTGCCCCTAAAGCTGACACAGCTTCTATGATCAGATGCTTGAAGTGCTGCCACTACAGGAATGATGGAAAAGCTGTTACTAAAAAACCAAAAGAAACCAGGACAACTGAACGCTGCAGCCCAAAGGTGCTTTTATTCCTGCTCTAGAAATATTACAAATACCAGTTACCTAATTTATATTTAAAATTAACTTACACTCTCTGCTATTGTACGGCAATAGGAAACTTAAGATTTGAAGCATAAACAACTGTATATTTGTTGTAGTTTTCTGTAATACCACAAGTTACCTTTGAGCAGTGGTCATAATGGCATCCACAACCTCAATGATTCTGTGCAAGGCTGAGTCAGTACCTATGGTCATATCAGTGCCACAGAAGTCATTATCTATGGATCCAACCATTCCCACAATGTTAAGGTAAGCATACTTCTTAACAGCCTCTTCATCAATCTTTCCTGTAAAGAAGTATCCAGAGAAAGAGCTATAAGGTTTTAAAAAAACATAACCCCAACATTTTAGACACACTGCTTGGATGCTCTACTTTTGTAAATTAAACATATCCAAACATCAAATTATGTTCAGATATTTTAGGTAACAAGGTTAGTCAAAACTACAAACAAAAGCCAATCAAACAACCAAACAAAAGAATCCTGCATAGAACTCCTTACAGTAATGAAGGAAACAAGAGCTTTTCAGTCCATTTCAAAGTGCCAACAGATTATCAAGTTCTGTAACCAACCTTAGAATTGATGGTTTGGACTTAAATAGCATTCACATTGTAGTTTCGGTGTATGACGTGCAATGAAGAAGTAAATGATGCAAACTGGATGTGATTATGGACATATGTAAACAATCAAAAACCAGCCTTAAACTTTTAAAGACTTCTCTTCCGCAACACTGAAAGGCTCTGATTTCATGATTAATAAGCAAATATAATAGAAAAGCTACTATTCTAAACTTTAGTCTGTGTCTCCCAAGAGATCAGTGAAAATGCTGAATCATCCAAGAGTTCTAAAGGATCTCAAGGATGAAATACCTTAGTTGCTTAAGTGTTTAAAACTACTCCAGTATCTGTTGATGTGATGGTAGTAAATGTAACGCCAAATTTTTAATATGGGATTGAAGAACTATGTATCAGTCTGTTTAATGTCTACTAGAGAAAGTAGTAGAAACCATAATGATAAATGTAACTTAACGTTCAAAAAGACAAATACAGAATTCTGAAGAAGAATCAAAATGTTTTCTATGAATGTATACCATGCATTACAAACCTCTTCTAGAGTTCCAAACGTAACTTAATAATCACGTGAATAAGGGATATCTGGTTGACATATCTTACTTATATTTCCAAAAAGCCATTGACAAGGTCTGTTGCCAAAGGATTTTGAGGAAACTAAGTAGCCACAGCATAAGAAAGAAGGCTTTTGCAAATAATAAATAAATAATGTGAAACAGAGGGTAAAAAAATAAGAAAATGAGGGCAGTAGTAAATACAAGTTCTTGTATCTGAGGAAGGTAACCAATGGAGTTCTACAGGGATCTGTGCTGTTCAACTTACTCAGCTATAACCTAGAAAAGGGAATGAGCAGTAAGGTGCCAAAGTTACTGATCAAACTGAATTATTTGGGTTCTAAAGGTATGGAGTGTCTGAGAAGAAATGAAGACGACTAGCAAGACACAGTGAGTAGTAAAGTATCAGATGGAATTCATTGTAGATAAATGTAAACCAATATATGTGAAAAATGTACCCTAATACCACAAACAAAATAATGCTATTTTCAGCATAATAACACAATAATGCTGTTTTCATTAATAAATCAGCTTCAATGCTCAATAGCAGTCAAAAAATAAAAATCAAAATATTAGAAAATATTAGGAAAAGAATAGAGAACAAAACAAAGATCATTATACTACTGTGTAGATCCATGGTTTGCCCTCATCTTGAATACTGGGTGCAGTTGTGGTCCTCCCCACCTCAGAAAGGACATGGTAGAACTGGAAAAGGTTCAGAGAAGGGCAACAAAGATGGTCAAAGGTATAGAACTTACATATAAGGAACAACTAAGCAAACTAGGACTCTTCCATCTAGAAAAAGAGATGATGAAGGGAAAATAAGACAGCTGTAAAATCTCAAGTGGCATGCAGAGAGGAAGCAGGACTGATCATTCACTGTTCTAACATAAAAATTACAGGACATCAAATGATACTAGAAGCCAGCAGGATCAAAACAAACAGAAGTTTCTTCACAATCCTCATCATTCGGTGAAGCTGTAGAACTCCTTGCTACACAATGTTTTCAGGAAAAATCTGTATGCTTTCAAGGAGACTGTATGCATTAATGGAAGAGAAAGTCAGTTAAGGACTGCTAACAGCGTCTGGTTCAGGAAATCCTGAAGACAGAAATGGATGGAACCTATCAGAGTATTTATATATATGAATAACATATAGCAGCAACACAGCATTATTTATGCTTATTCTGTTCTTTAACACTTCCCTATACATTTTTTCAGATGCTATCAAAGACAGCTACTGGGCTGGATGCACTTTTAGCAACAGCCACTTAATGTTGTGATTGTGATCTTAAACAAATAGTGATACACAGGGCAGGAAAGCATCTTAATTTGATAACAAACAAGTGTGTAACTTGTTGCAGGAAAGGAATTACCATCTCAGCTTTGATATAAGGGCAAAAGGCTTTCCAAGCAGAAAGTTCCAAGTTCAGACCCTGAAAGTACTTCATAACGGGGAGAAAAAAAAGCCACACGGAATGTTACCCAGTAACTTATTTGGCCTTTTTTGAAGCTTTATGGTATGTAAGAGAGGATGTACAGAAAAAAAATATTACTTTATGAAGAACGATGTAATTTCTGAGAATGTATGCATTTTACTTTTGAACTTAAGAAATATCCTGTGGATATAGTTTGCATGTGTATAATTAGGGTACATAACTACCCTGGCAATTGGACTAGAAGTCTAGAAGGTCTAAATGCAAACTTACCTTTCTGCGCCAGTTCTTCTAGAAGTCCGCTCCATTCTTCACGGAACAGATTTGCACCGGTTAAGCTACCATCTCCGCCAATCACACAAAGATTAGTGATTCCTCTTTGAACCAAGTTGTAGGCTGCCTGCAGGCGGCCCTCACGGGTACGAAAAGATTTGCAGCGTGCACTACCAATAACTGTACCTCCCTAGAAAAAGGAAGTATAACAGTCTTAATTTATAATCCAGTATTTTAGTGACTTTTTAAAGATGGATTAATGGCAAATGGGTATTTTGTAGCATAACCTCCATCTTTAATTTTACAGCAAGTAATAAAAAGCAAAGAATTATCAAACCTATGGGAAATTACGTTCTCAAGAGCAGATAGACACACCAGGGAAAAAACACTGAAAAATGACTGATAAAAGAGTTACTCTTGAAGGAAAATGAAGGAAAATTCAATAAATTATCTAATTGTTACTTATATGTGATGACAATAGTAAAAGTGATACAATACTAAGTAGTTAAGTATTTTAATGAATTTGCTTCAAAGCATGACATTTTTTCCCCTAATATCAAGAAACAGAAACAATAACAGGAAAGATGTATCCCTAAAGCTCAAAATTAGCATTTATTGTCATTCCACAGAATTATGGAAAGAACTGCATCCAAATTTAGTGCCTTATAGATCAGACTAATGCTAAATTTTCTCTTATTAATTATTGAATGTATTAATATGATTTAAAGAACTTTCTCCAAAAATGAAAGTTACTATTTTCAAAAAAGACTGAAGCACCCTGTCACTGAGGATGGCTAGGCATCTTGCTGAAAAGAAGTTATTTACACATCTTCTATGTTTATGTTGTTCAGTCACTCAAGAAAAGTCTGATTTTGATCTTATTTATTGTCACAGTAAAAAGGAAAATTAATCAAGACTGCAAAAATATTTTTTCCTGCAAACATATCTGCAGATGATTACCTCACTTTTGCACAAACATTTTCTTTAACTTACAATAAATCAGTCAGGCCAATCTAAATTTGAGCTTCAAATCTATAGAGGCTGTACTGATATGATCTGCCCTGTCAATAGGTGTTGCAGTTCTCAAGCCAGTCCTAGGCACTATTTTGCCATTTACATGGCAATACACAACAGCTGCTAGTGGAAGAAAAAACAACAAAAAAGAAAGTGGAATAAAATCAGTTCAGCTTTCAGATAAAAAAAGCGTACACAGGGAGATTTCTAAAAATAACAATCAGGACTAAAAAATGTATCTAAACTAGATATTCTCATATTTTAAAAAGCATAGTTCTAAGTGGAACACAGTCTATGTATTTGAATCAAAATACTACAACTTGTTTTGATTAAACAGAAATAAATCTTGGGCTGAAAAATCTTTTATCAAAACAACTAGACACATTCTTTAAGATGTACCCTCAGCTTCATTGTTGGTCTGTTGAATTCCTAGCAATCAAGCTCAGAAAGGTGTTGCTCTTATAGTATGTACGCTATATACATGTATAGGATGCCTACATCCTGCTCCTGCCTATGCCCTTGTGTGGCTTGGCTATGACACCTCAATTTTCTCTTAATCATAAATTGCATCTGGATGATGCTTTTAGTCATATGGTTTAGTTTTAGGTAGCCCTGTGAGGAGCAGAGAGTTGGGCTCCATGATCCTTATGGGTCACTTCCAACTCAAGTTATTCTATCATTCTGTGATTACAGATTCTATGATAGATGGGGAGGGTTAAAAAAACCAACCAAAAACCTAAATATATGTGGACAAAATATCTCACAGTACTCCCAAGTATTTGTTTGCTTTTTAAAAAAAATAATCTATTTTTCTCTCTGCTGTTTTATGTTTATTATATTAGCTCTACAGAAAGCTCCAAAGAAAACCAAGCTTCACCTGGAGGTAGTTTTCAGAGAGCTTGGTGCTTGCCAAGTAAGTCCTCTGTGCCAAACATAGCATCTGCTCTGGAAGAGGTAACATTACCATGCTCAGGAAAAGCGTAAGGAGATCCAAATGGCCTCCTTGCAGAATGTTGTAATATAAAATACAAAGTCACTGGAATTATCTGAGCTCTGGAGAATTGTACTATAATTACACCCACTACTATAAGTCTAAATCCACTTACACAGAAAGCCAACACGATTTTGTAAGAAAACACACGCCTTACAAAACACAGTTGTTCCATATTTTGGCCCTGTGATGTCTTTTTTATTAAATATAGGCTTGTCAATATGGTCTTAGGAGGCTGATGACATGTGATGCTGACAGTCTAGGATAAAGGTTTCCAGGATTATTTCTGTGCACCAAATACAAAATCACACAAAGATCTTTAGAAAGAGTCAAACATCCACACTGTAGAAACCAAGCTCTGCTAAAAGTGGTACGTACAGGTCACTCAGTCATCACTGAATTTGAATCCATAATTGCAGTGGTTGCCTGGATGTAGAATTTTGCTTCCCTGTTTAAAGAGAGAGGGTTTGGGTGCCACCCCACCCCTTAATACTTACCACTTGTAGGATACTTGAAACACTTTCCCATGAAACTTCTACAATATTATCACCTCCATCAACCATTCCCTGGTAACCCTGAAAGATAAAAAGTATTTCAGAAGTCTGATTTGAAAAATTTTGTAACATTTCCACTGCAATAATACCCACCTTGCATATTTTAATACAACTTTAAGTAATTAAAAACACTAAATAAAATATTAGTCAATTTACATGCAATAATATTGAAACAGGTTTCACATTAGGGGGAAAAAAAGCCAAATCCTCTTCCTAAATGCTCAATTCCAAAGACAACCTTAAGAGAAAGTAATACTTTACAAAGATTACACAGATTATAAACTGGAATGGCAATTTATTTCTCCTTTCTTAGGAATAAATATTCATTTATGTTTTAAAAACTACAAAGATGGAAAAACTTTGAAAAGTATTATAAAATGTGCTTCCTAAAAACACAACCTCAGCTTGAGGTCATGATCTTAGAAAAAAAATCCACCTTTCTAACACTTCGTACACTTTCTCCCCCAAGGTAGGTAATAAGCAAAGAAAATAAAGTGCAACAACCAAAATCTTTTAATAAATGAAGAAGAAATCAGGTCACACAATCTTTATTCTTCTCTGAAGGCAGTTACACAATAAATAGATGAAAGGAATTTAGTAGAAAAATATAGTTTTAGTGATGCATTTAAGAAATCCTTAATAGCTTAACTCACATGGTCATCAGAAACCAATGCACGTTGTAATATGGAAAGAACTATACTTAGCTGAAAGAAGGAAAACTATCCAGTGAGCAGCTGAAGGGTTTTGTTATGCCTGGCTTTAACAACTCTCTGCATAAATACCAGCAGAAAGATAGTGACAAATACAGGTTCTTTTCCATTAGGCGATATTGTAAACACTGATTTTAAAAAAGAAAATACATCAAAGTTCTAACCTGGAAAAACCTAACCAATACAGACACCAGAATAAAACCGGAGTTAACATTCAAGTTATTGACATTTATTTAAATCCAAAAGGGGAAAAAAAACCAAACAACCCACGCTAGGTTAAAGAAAACAGAAAACCACTGAACAAAATTAAACATGACAATGTTTATGCCTCCATTTTTAGATTATGTGTGCATATGGAAAAGCATGCTGAGGAATTAACCTTCCTTCTGTATGCAGTTCTTGCAAGACTGTACATCCTTAGTTTTATGGTTCTCAATAATAAATCAAGTGGAACTAGAAATAGAAGGGAGTTTAGTAGACAGCAAAACTGATATCATAAATTGGAGACATTTACTTCAGCGTCATCCAGAATATATGTAGATTTTATCCAGTAAGCCATAACTCACAAATCAACTAAACAAACTTCAAAAGCCATATATATTATATAAATACCATATCATACTTGGAGTCCCTCACTAGCATGATAGGATAAAAATATAAAGATAACTGGGACTCAGCAGAAGTACAAGTTACTCAAATTAAGTTTTCTAGGATTCTATTACAGATTCCAAGGAGAAAGCGTAGAAGTTTCTGCTCAGCGAGACTTGACAAATGAATTTACATATAAGATGATCAAGTAATCCTAAAGAGCTAGATGGAAAGTAAGCTGTCTCTAATTTCTGTCATTCAGTAATCCTTTCAATATTTTGTACGCTCTCCAGATAACTTCGATACATGTCCAATGTATACACATACACTCTTGCATACTAATGTATACACATGATGGCTCAAAGCTAAGACATTGTTTACAATTTCTCCAAAATTAGAACAAGTTGGAAAAGAAATAATGCTTAATCTACATGACAACTTTAAAAGAAGAAAAAAAATAATCTTTCTCAGATAAAGAAACATTCCAGTGGATCCAACTGAGCTTGATGAAGGGTAATAAATTAATAAGTTCACTTATCACAGGTTTGCTGGTTTTATTTCTTTAAAGCAAAGAATCCAGTGTTCCTTATATCACTCAGTAATAGATTGTAAGCTTCTCCTATCTGTGCTCCTTTTGGCAATTACAATAACAGAAAGATTCATACATAGGCAACAAATTCTGAAAGAATATTGTGATGTTGCATCCTAACCCAGTTTGTAACACTGACTTGTAACACTGTAACCTGCACTACAAGCTGACAAAACACAGTTCACATATTTGCTCCAATCATCCACCTTCCATTTTCACTTGAGAGGAAAAATAAAGAAAGGGCATTCCAAAAAGTAGTATGTACAGTAAATATATAAACCATTATATACATACAGTGAGACTCATGGATGAAAATTCCCCATTCATATTTCTTAACAAATCTAAAACACTGGGGAAAGCAAAGGGATGAATTACTACTTGAAATTATCTATAAAATTTGAAATACCTTATAGCTAGGCTAAGGATGAGCTATGACCAACTCCTGCACCATGCATCTTTAAAATCAAATGAACTCATCCATTCTGGTCAGGAGTCCACATCAGTTTTACTTTCCCTGAGTAGACCAGCAAGAACAGGGGCTGTATTAACAATTCCTCCCACTACAGGGTAAGGACAGGGAGCTTTTGGAACAGGCCCGATTCATTTTAACTGTCACATGAGTGTTTCCTAATGCAGTTCTGCTTGCCAAGTTCTGTATGTAAGCTAGCTCTGCACAATATAGCTCAAAATCCCACACTGTTCCTCCATACTATTAAGAGACACAAAAGCCATAGAACTAAAACATCTTTGTAGAAAAGCTATAGGGAGAAAAACATTGATTACTTATAACTGAAGTATTAATAATGACCCATTTATCATTTTAGATATTTAAACACTGATGCTAACTTGGGGACTGGGCAATCCATTTAAAGGTGGAATTTAACTTGAAATGTTTTATCAAATAGTTCAATACTGTTACAATTGTCTGGTTACTGAAAGTTAATGGCAGATGTGAATACAGACCTTAATAAAACGGGGGTGGGAAAATGTCAATTTACATTAAAAAAAAATCATATTTAAGATTCTAAAAAAAGCAGTTTAGGTACTCAGATACTAAAACTATGGGGCAAGAATGGAAAAAAGTAAACTGTCAAAAACACAGCAAGCACTACTTGTGAAGATCAACCCCATTTTATGCTTATTTCTTCCTCTACCAAAATCTGAGTATTCGAAGATGTACAATAAGAAATCTCCATGGGTCATATGTTCACAGGGTACATAAACACTGTAACTCCTGGAGAGTGCCAGACTGCAAACCTTGCTTCTAGTCTTAACTCTGAAAACAGAACCTTTGAAAAAGAACAAGCCATTCTCTGATATGTTACATGCGAGACATTTGGGGCTTTAACAGTGATTTAATTACTGAGCTTTTTTTAGCTCTTGCTCGACAATGTAAAATACTAGCGTCACTGAGTGCACAAACCACCACATAAAAGACACGAAGTTTT
Source organism: Falco rusticolus (assembly GCF_015220075.1). Classification (NCBI taxonomy): domain Eukaryota; kingdom Metazoa; phylum Chordata; class Aves; order Falconiformes; family Falconidae; genus Falco; species Falco rusticolus. The sequence continues at coordinate 63,507,374 of NC_051190.1, read as the reverse complement.
CCTCACAGAAATCCATGACTGCCATACCATTGCATTTCCAATGCTGGCCTCTTGAGAAAAAGACTCTTAACCAAGATGAAGAATCTAAAAGTTCCATAGCTTAGTAGTATGAGCACGCATCCACTGGGAACTATGTGCTTCAACCCTGGAAAAAGGGCAGGTTATTTGTATAAATATTTAAGACCTCAGTTTCTAAAATGAATTGCCATAAATGAGAGGCATTACTTTTTCTTCTCATTATAAATTAAAAAAAAAAACCAAAAGGAAAAAAGAAAAAAAAAACCACCTTAAATAATTTCTGATTAGTGAAAAAATTTAAACTAGCCTCCTAGAGCAGCCTGGTACTTCTACATGTACTTCCATCTCCCAGATTTTACAGTGTGAGTGAAATAAGTCCACAGGTATTCAAACTTTAATTCCGACTGTGGTAGATTTGAGGAATGATGTGATGTTAGTTAATGAGGATGAATAAACACTGTTCATATACTGAAAATAAATACTAAAAGATGTTAACATGAACAAAACATGAAACTAAGGCAACTGTATAGAGTAAGCATTGTTTCCACAAATTAATAGCAAAAATCTCAAATGTGCTAATTTCAATAAGATACACATTTTTTAATTTTACAGCTATAAAATTAGGTTTATATATATACACTATAAATTCTACAATATTGTCTGTAAATATATATGAATATGAATAATTTACTAATTATAGTTTTAGATAAAAACTACTGTATAATTTTTTCACAAGTTGTTTTTATTTTCCCTGTTTGGGAATCAAAATATGTCTGAATATATTGCTCATGAATTCCAGTATCTATTTCTTTCTTTGGGCTTTGGTAAACCCAACTTAAAAAAGGTTAGAAAATTACTTATATCTTGTTCATTGCCAATTTTTGTTTACTTTTCTTGGTAATCTCTCATCGCAAAATAAAGCAAAATGGAGCTAGAAAACAAAAGGGAAATAATGTTACTGTTTTACTTAGAATACAGGGCTAGTTTTGGCCACAATGTAGAAGACAGATGGTTTTACAGTCTTTTAACAGTGAAAAAAAAGTTCTTATGACAGAGAAAATTGCAGGAGAAAAAAAGCCTACAACTACAGCAAATTAGGCTTGAAAAGGCTGAGACTTTGACTCTGCTTTTGGCTCCAAGTAAGAAAACATTCTTCACCTTTCAGATGTTGACACTTCAGGCTTTTTCCTCACTTTTCAGAGCAGCTTCAGTACACATAACCCTTTACCTTGATGTATGTGTGTCTAGTTGAAATGCCTATTCAAAACATAGGCTAAAAATATACTATTGTCATTGCTTAACACACTGAAGTATGTATTTGATAAACTGTAATTTAGAAGGACCTTATTAAAAGTATTAAATATAACAACTTCGGGTATATACAAAAATATATCTCTGTATGCGTCATGCAAAGGCTTATAATAGGGATCATCAGTGACAAATCTTACCCCAGGATTTTTACTTTTCACTACACTTGTCACCTGCATCTGTTTCCTATTTCAAAGTGCTGAAATTAAATAGTTGTTCCATTTCAAAGTTTGCAACAGTTTCTCTGAAGTACTTAGATGTATTGTGAAAGAAAACTGACTTCATATGTTAATTGAAACAGCCAGAGAGAAAAAGGCTTAGCATTCAGTACTTCCTGAAACACAGAACTGAATGGACCACTCTAGAAGCAAAGATCTCTTTCAGAGCTATTACCCATACTCACAGTGAAACGTGCATTTTTCTCCTAGACTGCTCTGTTACAATGAAGGTAGTATGAAAATATATAATGGAAACTCAAACATTGACCTGATTCTTACAATCAATTTTCATTCAGAAATGTTTGTGACTTCACATTTGCAAGCTCCAGCAATTAACAGAGACACATAATAACATAAAATGGTGCAATTTTGCTAAGTTCAGAAAAACAGAAATATCCAAATTTCTCTGGAAACTTATCACTGAATATACTCTGTGATATAAAACAGTTTTTAAAGGGTGACAAAAGTAAACATACTGTAAGAGGAACTACAGCTATGGTAATTATTAAGTTAAACATAATTTAAAAAAAAATAAAATAAAATCCAAGTTATGGCCTTTAAAGACAGCCAAAGATCCCTCCTTATTTCCACAAAAGTTATCTGACCCATTTCAGCAAGCCTGCAAAACAGCTGAACACTGAAGGAATTCTAGAGTTTGGCCATGTAATTAGCACACACTAAGTATTCAGAGCTACTTGCTGTAGCACTGTAGTACAAAAGAATTTTGGAGCACAGTGCTCTGCTTATTTGCATTTCAATATACTTCACAACTCTTCAGTAAATGAACTATAGGAATAAGCTGAAAGAAAATGGATAAGTAACTACCTTTTAAAGATAAATTGTATATTTTGCATGTGCAAAACTTAAAGCAAAGTTCTTTCCTACAGCTGCCATGAATTATAGTACTCTGTATTTTATACTAAACATTAAAATTACATTTTGCTAGGAATATTGCCTCCAAAATTTTACCCCATATCAAATGTGTTTATTACAATTTGTAATCACTTCAGACTTCTAAGGAGTTGTACAGGAATTCCAGAGTGAACAGAATGACTTCTTACTAAATATATTTAGTGTATTGTTTAATGTGCAAATTTTATAAAAACTGAATGTCCTTCATGTGGAAGTCTAACTATAACTTAGTCTTCCTGTAAGACATACACATATAGTATTATTTTAGCATTTCCATTAAACTTGTCCCATCATTTTTTCATATCAAGTAATTGTTACAGAAGTTAATCTTCATGCACATGCAGTCTCAAGTTTCAATCACAAAATTCTGATGTCTGGACATGCTACTGATGGCACAGGTTTTTTGGTGGGATCTTTTTGTTTGTTGGCTGGAGTTTTTTCAGTTACTACCTACAAACCAGGGAAGACAGCACCAGCCTGCCAGTGCTCTGGGTCAAAACCAAGTTGTGCAATCTGTGAAACGCGGGTGATGGCACATCCTTAATATGCTAGGAAAATGGACTGAGGAAAAGTCAAAGGGTTAAGAACTAGTAGTTTAACTAGGTTTGGGAAGGTATTTCTACAGTGCTATATTTGGGGCCAAACATCTAACAATACACAAATACACAGCTGACTGCTGGGTGCACAACCACCTGCAGTTCTCCAAGTGTTTTCAAGCTTCTGGTGGCACATCAAGAATTGCAGGTAATAAATCTGCATTTCTAAATCAAACATCTTTAGTGCATACCTCTTGAAAAGTACTTTCCATAGAAATAAAAAATATGTAATAAAATGTTGACACAACGCAAGGGAATGACATCTACAACATTTTCTAATTTATACTATTCACTTTTCATGATGTTTCAAGAAAAACTCAAGTATAGTCAGAAGACAAACACAGAACAAATAAAACAAAAACTAACCTCATAAACAAAATACACTTTGGCTTTTACATAGATTCCCATGCGTACTACTGCGCGCACAGCAGCATTCATACCTAGGAAGAAAAAGCAAAATCACATTGTTACAGGTTATCCAGTATTTTTTGTATACTATAAATTTTCAGTCTTTAAATAAAAGGAAACATTAATTCATTCCTAAATCAGCATCTATTAAAACAGAAATTTGCTTAATGACAGTGCAATCAGCCCATGTACATGAAGAGTGCAGAACTATTTGCTTTGTTGCAATAATTATGTGGATACCAGCATGAGTATCAATCAGAGATTAAATTGCTGCTGATTGTAAAACATCATTGTAAAATAACAGCTACTAAATCAGAAACAGGAAGTAAATTTATTTCACAATAATGATCAGTTTTCTAAATGAAATGCAAAACACTCAGCCAGTTAAAATTCAGCTTCTTCAAAGGAGAAGTTTTATTGTAACATTTTTTTTTTCCTGAGCTTTCTGAAGTAACACACGTGTTTATACAGTATTTTGTGGGGAACACTGCCAAAGCTGACATGGACAGGTGCCCACTTAACGAAGAGAGCAGTAGCAGTAAACTAACACAAGACATGCTGCATAGACTCATTTGACAGAAAAATGCCTAAATGCCACTTTGCTTCCTGGAACTGCGAGCTCAAACTGGAATTCCCTGCTCACAGACATCTGACAAATCACATTACGTATACGTATAAGTAAAATCTTCCATTTAACTCCAGTGGTCAAACACTTAACCTCCTGAGCAATGGTGAAAGTTCCACTAGTCTCCCTACGTGATCAAATGGATTTGTTATAACCCATCCCCTTCAGATACTCTATTACCCTAATCATTATTCAGGAAGTTCCCCAAAGTAATAAACTAATTGCTTCCATACCACTTAAACAGACTCAAGAGATTATGCGAAGCATGAGAACATAAGTAGTTAGGCTACATTGAAAGAAATAGTCTCAGCACATCAGATGAAAAGCAATGCCAGAAATGTGATGAACCAAAACATTGGGCCCCAATTCTCCAATTCTGTTGCACTTAGTATCACAACAGTAAAGTAGGTCACCTCCATGTTTGACATAGGTGTTAAGTGTTCACCTATGTGGAGATACAAAAAGTTGTTAACTAGAATATATAAACCCACAACACAGTAAGTCATAAAGATCTATTCCTACAAAATCTATCATTACTGGGAAAAAACCAAACCCTGGGCTATAATAGAAAGGCTTACCTGTCTAAATAAAGAATGAGTCTGAGGTTTTCTCAAAAATTTATTACTTAGGAACATAACAAAGTCCCTGAAGTTGCCCAATGAAAAACAAAAAAACCTGTTTGCCAAAATCAAAAGTTGCTATGCTGTCTGTATAGATGTCACTTAGCCTTAAGATTAAAATAATGAGTAACAGTGTTTTCACATCAATTCTGTATTAGGAAATAACAGCAAGAATTCTCTCAACCAGAGTCAGCCTTGTGGCAGACCTGGAAAAAGTTCTCAAATGCCAAGACAGCTAAAAGCACAGCTTTAGACGATGAACTGGATGATGCCAAAGAAAAGCAGAGAATCTGATGTGACAGGCTGTACTGAAAAGAAAGCTAGCATGCAGAGTTGCAGATTAAAACAGATCTACTACACAGAGCAAAGTTATCTCCTCAGTGAAGCAGTTTCACAACAAAATGAACACTCTCACACCCACACGATGTCCCCTAGAAAGCGGGGACAAAGACCTCTATTTAAGTTTTTAAAACTGACAGTTCTTCACAGCACTGCCATTTTCCTCAAACAGGGAAGCACAAGCTACTCCTTTCATCAAAGTCCACAGCTTGTTTCTATTAACGCACAACATTTGTGGGAGGTTTTTTTTGTTGTCATTGGAGTTTTTTGGTAGTTTGCGGGTTTTTTCCTTTTTTTGGGGGGGTGGGTGGGTGGGGTGTTGTAGCTTTTTGTTTGTGTAGAGGTTTTTTTAGAGGTAAGAAAAATTTTTTATGTTATCCATTTGGCTGCAGGGTTCTAGAATAACGGCTAAAAGGTTTGTTTTCTGAATGGAAAAAGTTCATCCTCACGGTATGAGGACTACTCAGGACTCTTAAAAGGACAACTGCCCTTTTAAGAACCCTCTGTTCTTGAGGTTCAGCTTTGTCACCTCTCCCATTTGGCACCTGAGAAGAAACACTAAGACTGTTTCAGATATCTATGTCCAGTTATAGACTCTGGTGTCTCATTCAGCAGTAGCCTCTGTATTGCAAGTATCCAATTAGAATAAAGAAAAAGCATCTGTGGTCCAAACAGGCTAAAGCAGAACACTTTTGTTGGGTGGGGGGTGGGGTGGGAAATAATTAACAAAATAGGAAGACATTAAACAGACATTCATGTGTCTACCGAAGTTACATACTTCTCTTATCTGTTTCTTGCTCACATTTCTGCTTTATTGGTCATGTATCCCCCCTTTTACCTTTAGCATGCACCTCTCAAGTGCATTTGAAAAGGTAGTTACTCTGTTCTCACCACAAATTCTCTAGATCCTCCATACCTTTGTTATGTATAAATTAGCCTACAAATATTGACTCAGCCTAGTGTTCATATTTCTTCTAAAAACAGAGTAAAACATAAGCATTTATTTCTCAAAATGACAATTCCATTCTTTCCACGTGAATATATTTGTAATATAGCCACACACTTTCTTAATGAATATTTTCCAGTTTCCATGAAAAACTGGTAGAATTCATAATTTCCCTGCTGCAAAAAAGGGCAAAAGCCCAGGAAAAAAACCCATAAATTACAGACAGAAAAATCTTCTCAGTACCACCACCACTGTAACTTTACAAGTTTATGCAACATGTATCTTAATATTAGTTGACAATGTGTATCTTATCTCCTTACAGAAAAAAAAGGTCTTGCGTGTCTACTGGCAAGCTCCTAAAGAAGTGGCTTACATTTCAGAAAGGAAGGGGACTGAAGGACGTTATAATTTGATAACTACTAAATACATTAAGTCATTGAAGCTTTAGACTTCTACATGTTGGCTATCTAAATCAGAATACAGTGCTTGCAGCGATTCAAGTAGGTAAATACAGAGAATTTCATTAAGTCTCCACAGAACTTGTCTAACAAAATGTTGCTGTATTTGATTATTTGTGGAGTCTTACAACAGTATTTGTGAATTACCATAGTAACTATGAAATGTAATTATATGCTTATTACTGAAAAAAAAGAGATTTACTGGGTTAACCATGGACTTAGTCCCAAATAATAACCATAGCCTGATAAACATATAGGATTACAATAGCAGCTTCAAAAGAAAGTCACAAGTAAAACCAGTATTTTTATATAACATAAGAATTAGTTAAAACCTTTCTGAATTACCACTTGCATTAAAGCCTTCAACAGAGGAAATGATTTATTTTGTTCTTTTGGACTCAGCAAATATTAAGTAAACTGTAACTACTTGCACAGTTTTCCATAATGTCTGAATTAATTTAAGAGTTGATAATTTACTGTCTTTCTTGATATTATCTATTCAATTGTCTTTGAAAGCAAGAGTTTTCATAGCGGGGTTATAAACCGTATCGCAGAAATCTTTGAATTATTTTAAAAGCACTCCCTTCCCCCAGAAGGGTATTCCTTTCCTGTGACTACATCTTGTTCCACATCCAATAGGCACCACTACACTATTTTGTGTTTAAGCCAAGTTTTCCTCACTTTAATCAGCTACACAGGCCTTTAAATAAATAACGGTAATACTAACCATATAAAAGAAAAATCAGAACTATGTATCTTGGACAAGCATCAAGAAACACTTAAGTACCACCAATTTTAAAGATAAACGTTGGCTTTAATGCACACTTAATGACTTAACACATATGTTTAAGTGCTACCCTGAATAAAGATCCACACTTAAAAGGCTATATGGCAAAACACACAAACTAAAGAAAATGTACAAACATTACCAAAACAGAAAGACTTTATGCAAGCATGTAAATGGATGTATCAGTAATTATGTAAAAAGCCTATAATCATCAAAGGGAAAGAGTCAAATACAAGAACTGAAGAAATCATTAAGAAAACAATTTGGGTTTGTTCCATTTACTTTTAATTACATAACAGATTTTGTTGCATATTATCACAGTAATAATTCTAGATACCTGAAAAAAACACTGTACAATTTTTCCTAACAGTAACACCATATTAGATCAGAGCATTCTAGTGCACAAATATATACAATAGCAAAACAACTAGACGACATACAAGTCTCCTTCAAAATTTTAAAAAAAAAATAAAATCTTAAGAGACTAGTTTCAAACATAGAATCCACTAGTTACGGAAGCAGTTCCTGCAAGACAGTAAGTGTACTGAAATAGTTAAACACATCTGTTAAGTATATTCCTTAGTTTACATTAAATTGTATTTATAGTATCATATACATGGACACATATATACATATTCTATACACATATTTATACACGCACAATTATTTGCTGGAAAAGGTGCGTTTTTAGGGGTAGGACTCAAAAATCCCTTGTGACTATCTTCCCATTACTTAAATGTTAACAAACTGTAATTTTGATGACATAAAAAGAGTATGTGCTGTTATGAGGGGGGGGGGGGGTGTTCACTTTTTTTTGTTTGTATGTTTTTATATTTTATTTGTTCAGTGGCAAAATTTCTTTTTCCATGATACGCTACCAGGACAAGATCAATATATCTGCACTTGTCTTGTGATGTCCCTCTGAAGCCTGTAACACCTCAAAAGTAGATATACGTAGATCTTTGCCTCCAGTCATGCTTGTGGCATTCCAAAACTCTGGAATCCAAGAGGCCACAGAGTTATTTTCAGCTGTTTTAAGCTCAGTAGGTGCTGAAGGAGTGGAGGGTTTTTTTAGTTGAGTGGTGAGATTTCTTCTTCCAGTTTAAGTTACCAGGACAAGAGCAGTACATCTACACTGCTATATTAAATATACCTTGAAATGTTGGGAAGCCTGTAGTGCTTCAGACGTAGAGATATGTAGTAGATCTTTACTTCAGCAGTCACAGTCTATGATATTCCAGACCATTACCATGCAATCTGTAAGTCCCTTACTTAATGCTGTCTTCCACAACACTAAATCTTTCAAGTTTATCTCAGCTAATATGGTCACATTCAAAGGCAATAATCTTGAGCCAGTGAACCGGAACCCGACAGCAGCTCAAAGTAGCCACTAACACATCATTCCCCGGTAGCACACAATTGTCTTCTGTCAGAAGCTTTCAGATGACATTGTTCCTGCTGCTAAGCCATACCTATCACGGTCCCACACAATCAGCAGTCTGATTGGAGGTTGTAGGAACTAAGAGACCTACAGCAGCCAAAATTGTCTGTGGCAGCCACTGGAAATCCACATAAAATACAACCAGTGTACTTCATGACCTGAAGGAGACCATGGCCAGACAATCCCACAAAGTGAAGACAGAAGTGTGACTTAAAACCCATTTATTATCCCACCTTTTTGAGCTTGCAACCACTACAATTTAGAAATAGTCCAGAAACTGACCTAATACATAAACCTTGGGAATCAATTGCCAAAATAAAACTTCCTTTGCCCCTCAACTCACTTGTTATTATGGTGGAAAGTACTTGTTTTAATTCACAATTTAACAGCTGGCTACCTGAAATGATTAAATGCCAAGTTTACAGTGTACAAAAATATTTTTCCTTGTGAAATAAATCCCTGATAAATTCTTTAACACCACCAAAGAATATACCTATGTTTAAAACACGGTGAGCAAATCATAATAGTTCCAGTATGACATATATACATTCTAATATTCCACAGGTAGTAAAAAGGAAAACCAAAAAACCTTGCAAAGAAATACCACAAATGTAGGGAAGTAATTTAAAACTTAACATGTCTTACAAATAGAAAGGCTTGTGTAATTTACATAATGCTACTTATAGATTATTAAGGTGTACAATAACAGTAAAGGCAGTAACTTCTATTTGAAGATAATTTGAAGTATATTTTATTCTAGGCTAAGATTTACAGCCCAGTCTAAATCAAGGCACCTATTGATATGAAGATGATGTGTTTACTACAACATTAACGGGTGCTCCTTCCACTCAACTCTCTGTGTTTCGTTTGCATTACAGATATTCTGAAGAGTTTTAGTGTCTAACAAATTAAAACACACACACAAACAAACCCCAAAACAGGAGAGTGGAACTTTTTTTTTTTATACTAGTACTTTTTTTGTCTACTTCAGAGTTAGTTTTTCCTCACCTACAGATTACTTGAACATTCATTTTCAAATAGCTCTGCAGCAATAGCTGCATATTTCCCTCTACTTATACTTCACCTCTCTCACACATTTGCCCTACAGAGGGCAAATGACCTTGACAGAGCATGACTCATTCTGGCCCTTGTCTAACTCCTAACTTCGCATGCCAGCAGGTTTGAGGTTGCATACTTTACACAGCTATACTGTGACCAATACAGTAAGGGTTATGAACCTCAACTGTGTTGTGGGATTGAGTTGAAACAATCAAGTTCTAAAGCCTTTTGGTTTGGGGTTTATTTTTTTCCCCTTATTCTTCTAAGTTAGGGCAATAAAGCTGCCTACAGAACAACTTGGAAGTAATTCAATTCACTTTGGTCTTTGTGACGACCTCACCCCTCAGACAGCAACTTTCACAGGCTGTTACTGTTTATCCGTCCAGGAAAATATGCTTCAGTGGCAACCTGCCAGATAATAAAGCCTAGATGTTACGCATGGATTCTGCAGGTCCTTTAAATGCTTTAATTCACATAGTGGCAAGTGCAGATTAATACTTTACAAAAAGAGATACATCTGCTGTTGCATTATATAATCTCCAGCCACGCGGAAGCAAGTAGCAGGGCTCAGCCTCTTGCTGAACTCGCTCCTGCTGCTTGAGGCAATGCCCTGTCACACTTTAAAGCTAAAATGGCGATTTGGCGACCAGACCACTAAGACAGAGATGCCTTCACTCGCCGTCCTTTGTAGAATCATTTAGCAGTGGGATTGACGGCACTGAGTGCAAACTGTTGATGAAACTTAAACAAGTGCAACCCCACTAAGGGGCAACAGAAAAGCCATTAAGGGCATCGATTTGCGTTTTCTCCGAAATGGCAAACATTTCCCTCTCCGATTGGTACCAAATCCCTTCCTTCCACGCCTGATTAGAGATTCAGATAATCCCAGGTAAACCCGGGGGCTCCCCGTTATTCCTGCGGGCAGAGGGAGGGAAGATGCTTCTCCCAGCCCAGATGACGCAAAGAGGCGGAATCTGCAGCGACTCGCAACGGATCACGTACACACCGGCGGCGGGGAGGGAGCGCGGAGACGCTGGTCCATGTAGGCTACCACCTCATGGACGCGCCGGGAAGGCGAGGGGAGGAGCGGCGCTGCCGGCGCCCGCTCCCGCCCCGGGGAAGCGGACAGCACGGTGCGGGTGCGGGCTCGTCCCTCCGCGCCCCCGCGTAACAAGGTAGGGAAAGTGGTCATTAAACTGCCCAGCCCGCGCAAAAAGGAGAGGCTTCCCCGCACCACCCCCACCCCACCCCCATCCTCTTCACAAATGCGAGTAAGTGCCGTTTCTTTAAGTGAAAGTACTTTCTAGACACTGCCGGCCAAAAAAAAAATAAATTAAAAATTCGCAATTTAAGGGGAAGGAGCTAAAAGCAATCACCACTAAACAACCCTCCTGGCAAAAGTTCTCTCAAATAGCACAGAGCGTTGCACATCTTAATTAACTGAAATTTCAAACTCTTAATATATATAATCTATACGGTAGGAAATGGGAAGCGAAAGCGTAGGAAAACATGAGTTGATGACTAAGTACATTGCGATCGAGCCTCTCTTCTTTCCCTTCCCTCTTAATGTCTGTAAGTCTTTTGTTCACCCTGTCCTGTAGCTACGTCTCCCTCTACACTTCAGAGACTTAAGGAGGTGAAACACGTTTCCAGCACACTCCTACGGGGCTCTAGAGAGTAAACTACCAGCTGAGCGTTCGAAATCATGGCTAGGAACACGAAAGTGCTCCCGGTGCCAAAATGAAGTGAAAAGCAGATGAGGCGAGGGCTGGCAGAGCCCCAGCAGCGCAGCCAGCCTCCCACCCGCCGTGCGAGGCAGCACGACCTCCTCCCCCGCTCACATCAGCCATCCGCGCTCCCTCGTGGCTCTCCTCTCCCCACCATCTCCCGAGGGGTGAGGACATGGTGGTGGTGAAAGTTACTGGAGCGTTTCTACCCTCTTCCCGGCCCAGGCAGGCTCAGAGGAAACGTGATGAGAAAGGGAGGGAGGAAGCATGAAGATACGCTTGCAGCTCAGGCGCCCAGGCCGCGTAAAAATGATTTATTTTCCAAATCATCTCAGTAAGCGAGACAGCTCGAAGGCCAGCGCGCAAAGAGGAACCCCAGAACCCCCACAATCTCGTGTGCCCCGCTCCCAGACCCCGCGCTCTCCTCACCGCCGCCCATGTGCCCCTGCCGGCGCGGCTTCCCGCCACCGCCCCACGGGCGGCCCGTGCTCCCACCCCTGCCCGCGGGGCTGCGGCACCCACCGGCTCCTGCCCAGCCTCCCGCATGGGCGCCCGGCCTGCCTGGAAGGCCCTTCGCGCTCCTGCCTCCCTCATACCGTCCCCCGGAGGCTGCTCGCCCTCCCTCTCCGCTGCCCCCATTCCCCACCGCGCCCGCAGTTCCCCGCCCCACATTCTGCCTCTCTTTCCCGCTCGGCTCCTTCCCCTCGTCCTCCCCCCGCTCCCGGTGTGAACGGCGTGAGCAGCTACCTTGGGCATCGCCGCCGCTGGTCAGCACCCCGATGGCCTTCCCGGTGCCCGAGAGGTTCTCGAAGAACTTCGGCTGGTGATCCATGGCGCTGCGGGGGCGGCACCGGCGAACGAGACGGAGCGAGGTCGCTGAGGGGAGCCCCTAGCCGCGGGGGTCTGCCCTGCTATCCGGGGCGCACACTCCGCTGGATGAAGTATGTGGCCTCTGCGAAAAAAAAGAACCCGAGAAAAAAACGGTGTAGGTGTGTATCTACAGACAGGTAGACTGCTATAGAAAAAAATGAGGGGAGGGGGCGGCTGTGTGAAAAAGTCCGGGAGCAAAACAAAAAAGTGAGGGGAGAGCGGAGAGATGCAGCTCTCACATCGCAGCCACCCGCCTCTTCCCCCGCCGTGCCCGCGGCCGCTTCCTCTCCCCGCGCCCGCTGACAGCCCTGCGCGGCGCGGCCCGGCCCCGCCCTCCTACGCCCCTTCAGGCGGACGGGCGGCCCGGGGAGCCAATGAGAGAGCGAGCTGCCGCGGGAGCGGCGGGCGGTGTGGTTGCGCTGGGGGTGAGCTGGCAGGTGGGGGCCGGCGGGAGCAGGCGGGCGGCGGGGGCGGGGCCCCAGGTGGGGGTGGGAGGCCCCGCCGCGCCCTTCCCCCGGCGGCGCCTGAGGTGGGGGCGATGCGGGAAAGATGGCTGGCGGCTCGGCGGCGCGGCCGCGGAGGGGGCGGGCTTGACTAACTCATCGTCTCCACCGTAGAGACGGAGTAACGCCGCGTGTGGAGCCGCGGGAGCGGGTTCCCCGGGCGGCCTTTTCTGCGGGAGCTCTGCGGCGGCCAGAGCCGTGCTGGCGCTGCCCCCGGGCTCCCCCGCAGTGGGGCTGTGCTCTCCGGGCTGAGCCCAGTCGGCCGCGCCGTGTAGCCCGGCGGCAGGCCTGGCGGGCGGGGGCTGGAGTGGAAATGTGCCGCCGGCGTGTGGGCTGCGCGCTGCCGGGCGGCCTGGCCGGCCCGTTGGCGCTGCCCTGCAGCCCGGCCGCCCCGCAGCAGCCCGCGGGGAGCGCGGCTCCCGCCGTGCCGCCGTGCCTGCGGCGTGAGGCAGGAGCCCCTTGTGCCGGCTTCGTGTGGCGGGGTCGGGTCCGCGGCCGCCTTGTCAGGCAGGGAAACCCAAAGGCCTGGAGCTCCCTTCGTTCTCCTTTTGCCTCTCATCCCTTCTCGGGTACGCCTTGCTGCTGTGGCATCTCTAAGCCATGGCAGCCGTTCAGGTGCCAGCAAGGAAGGGAAGTTCCTTCCTGTAAGTGTTTACAGCTTAGAGACAAGGGTCGAGTCTAAGGGAGCAACAAAGATAAAGCAGTTGGGAGAAATTACTCTAGGTAGGAATCCCAGTCTTTGCCTTTTTTGTTCTCCAAAAATATGATTTTGCTTGGGGAGTGCTTAGTATTGGCAGAGAAGCACTCACTTGAACTCACTGCATTGTAACACAACACTGGAATACAACAGAATAATTGTTGATCACAGCAATGAGTGTAGTCACAGAAACAACTTCAACCCCCGATTTTGTTAGTTTAAGCAAATAAAGCTCTATTATCCCATATACAGTTCTTCACGGTACTTAGCATAAGTATTTGCAGGGTCGAGGGCTAAGTTACTTGCCCAAAATTACAAAGCAAGTCAGGGAGTCAGGAACAGCAGCAAAATGCTGACTCAAGTTTTACATTTTAATTGCTGTAGTAATTATTGCTTTTATTCAACATCTTCATCACATCTTAGTCTTGCCTCACACTGTACAAAGACATGCTCATCGTGTCAACTTGCACAGAGACACACGCAGAAGTACAGTCATTTGAATAGTTCAGTCAAAATTACTCATAGATAAATGTTTGAAGAAACCATACCTGCAAATAGATACCTACACCAAGTAAGCGGGCAGCTGATGTTTGCAAATTTACTCAGAGGCTAAAATGAGCGTGTGAATTGAAAACTGAAAAGACACATTGCCAAATAGTTTACATACCATCAACTATAGTGATTTTACAGAAAATGTAATGGTATTCTTTCTTGAATGTGAAGAGAGCTCAGAGTCACAGATTATAAAGGTGAGCTTTTGTTACAGAAATATGTAAACCCCCATAAAGTCATGCTCTCTTCAAAGGGTTGTGGTGTGAATTAGAATCACATTAGTTTTCTGGAGAGTAGCTCTGCAAAAGCTAAATTAAGCTATTTCAGTGATGCGGGGCTTGATCCAAAGCCTGTAAAATCAGTAGGAAGGTCTTTGGCTAATATAAACTATTATGACTATTTTAAGATCATGGACCAATGATAGTTTGTCATCAGAGTGACACTTTGAGGAAGCATTCGTCGGTTCTGCTTGGTTTGGTACAGTTACTTAGGCTTATTGTGTTTTGTTCACTGTAACTTAAGTATTCACCCTTTGGAAGTAGTCTTGCCCCTCTTGTTTCCAAATACAGCCTTGATGCTAAGGAGCTATTATTTTTTGAAGGTATTTTTTTTTCTCTAGTTGCCTTATGGTACGTAATGAACTTATAAGTGACATATTTTTTTCACCCTTGTGTAACCAGGAAGCTCCCTATGATTTCACTGTTTTCATCATTTAATACAGTTACTCATTGTTCTTCAGCAGAGCTCTCAGGAAAGAATTGTATTTTGTCGGTGTCAAGTTATTAAAGTAGAGGTGGGAGGAGAGGAAAGGATGTGGAACTGTTTGTTCCTGAAGCTGTCTTGATATACTTAAATATCTTAACAGCAGTACAATTGCCTGTAATCTTAAAAGGAGTGACTTCTTGGCTTGTGTTGAAGATTGTTGGGGGAAACAGTCTTGTTTAACCTTGTGGAATATAGTTGCAATGCACCTAGGTGCAGGTGCATAAATCATACTGACACTAAGAGAATAGGCTCTTTTGAGATATGCAAACTGATAATAAAGAAACTGCATATCTGAATGAAACCTCAGCAGGTTATTTGCATGCTACATTAGGCACTCTAATTGTCCTCTTACTGTAATACTAAATAGAGTCAGTTTACATGGGATAGGGAGAGGACAGGTGGGTTTTGACTATTCCCTGATAGTGACCATTGCAGATGCTCTGCTGCATCCTCTTCCCATTGCCTGTTTGTTGCCAGTGCCATCTAGATCAAGCCTATATGTCCATCTTGAAGTCTTTTTACTACCTAAGAAATCCTGATTGACCCTTTCAAAATACTTTGGATTGCTACCCATCTCATCTTACTGTGGCAGTATCTTTACACATGCTACCTTTGAACTATAAAACGGTTCATATCATGCATGTAACATCACAGAAGCATCCAGTTCTTCATTTGGCAAAACATCTTCCATTGAAATTAAGTTAAACTAGGAGAAACAAGTCATGTCGAAAGAGAACGAGATGATTGCATGAGTAACAGAGCTGAATGAATGGATTTCCAGCCAGCTGGAACTATTTTCTACAGCTAGACCTTTCTTTCATATGTGGGTTCTCTGGCATCTAGTGGTACGTGAGCCCACACTTCAAGTTTGTCTGAGGTGCTTATAGGAGCTGTCTCTTCTGCCCAGCTGTTGTTTTTTCATGAGACTTATGAATCATAAAGAAAGTTAACTTTTGCATATTCAACTTGTTAATATTATTTTAAAATGGGCAGAGAACAGAGAACGAGATGGAAGGTTTTAAACAAATTCCAGCATTTTTAAACAAAACAGCCTACTCATAGGATGCACAGATTAGCATGGAAAGAAGGAAAGAAGTCATCAAAATATAATTTCTGGGCAGATGGTTTCTTGAAAAGGACTGACTGCTTTCTTCTGTTAATACTACAATATTCACTGGCCCTACATGTTGCATATAAACCCTTGTACTAGTCACTTTCCTATTTATTTTCACCCTTCAATTGTGTCATTCTAACAGTATAAATTCTGTAGTACAGGGGCTGGATTCTATGGGGGTTCTTTCCTTTCTTGCATAATGACAGTCCTGGTGACTAATATGAAAAAGGCTTTCTTTATGCTAGAAATATAAGGTGTAAATGAGAGGAAATCCAGAACTAGTGTGAGACAAGAAGTATAGGAAAATCTCCAAGAGATTTGGAGGACTTGCTGTTAGAGTTGGGTGAGGGAGGAAGAGATATGAAGGCAAGGGAAAGATAACATGGATTTCAGAAGGGGATGTGACTGTATCCAGAATAGTTAAATCTTTTAATAAATATTCAGACAAGATTTTACCATGTATTTTTCTTGTGTTCATCTCTCATTGGTACTGATTTTGTTAGAGAACAGCAATTAACATAGCCTCAGAGATAGACTCTGGCCAATATAGACATTATGGAAAAAGTGATCAAATTATTAATGTTACTTCCCAGTGGCCATATAAAATGCATCAAAATAATTCTCACTCTAAACATGGATAATGTCCTGAGTCACTGTAATATCGGCTTTTAAAAAAGAGAGAGTCGTATCAGTGGCCTATGGATATGCCAGTTTTACACAGGGACAAAAATACTTAAGTCATGTACTGTAGCAATTGTAAGACATTTACAATGCCCAGGTTGGCACAAGAAGTGGAAGAGGGAAAAAATGCCAACTGTAAAGGATGTTTCATTATTTTCAATGAGGGATGATAATGTAAAATGTCACCATATTCATAATGAAAGAAAATCACATGCTGACCATCAACTAGAACTTTTTCTTGGGTGTTAAATGGCTGTTGCTTCAAATTTGCTGTCCCCGACGCTTCAATTGAGAGTTTAGGTACAAATCTAAGGCATTGATTAAATTCCCACTAAAATGAAATGACAAGACCTTTTAATGGTACTTGAATCAGGCCTTGTATAAAAGAAAAGCACAAAGCTAATCCCTATGTTTACTTGACTCTATCTGTTCTTTATTTTAAAAAAAAGACAATGATTGAGCAGTATTTTTCTATAAGTTATTTCCTCCACAATGATTTTATCTCAGGAGGTAAATGTAAAACATAATAAAGCAGTAGCAGATTACTTCCTAGCCAAAATATTTTGAATGGGAATGTTATATAACTTCAAAACCAAGGAGTATTGTTCAGCTCATGCCAGCTTTGAAGCTTCCAGGTTTTTTTGGAAAATGTTCTATAAATGGTTATATGGAAAATGTGTCAGTGTGGTCTTTAGGCTTGATAGTTATTTCTTTCCTGGTAAATTCATGTATCTTTTCTTATATGACACTCACTAAAATTTCTAGTTTGTGCTCAGCAGGTTCATTATGTGACATTGTTTTTTCCTTCCTTCTGCTACCAGCCGCTAAATTCACTGTTCAATGCCACCATCAAACAAGTATTATTAACATGCTATCTATTTCTAGTTTATCTAACTTTCAGACTTTGATTCTTGAAAAAAACAAGGTCTAAGCCCCTAAAAATGCATCTCTCTGGGGTTTGACATGACCTGGAGTCCACTTCTTAATTTAGAAGTCTGTTTTTCTTGTTGTATTGGGTAGGAAAATTCATGACTGAGCTAAGCACCACCCAAAAATATTGCAGAGCAAAGAGGATTTGTGCTATTGTGAAAGATATGTTGTGTCAGATATACTAGGTTTGGAATAATTGAACCATGCTAGTCATACATGTATCATAACTGCTCAGAGGGTTAAAAAAACTCCAAAACAGAAAAAACTGCCTAAGACACTTCATTAAAAGGAAAACTTGTGCTAATTAAGCGATTAATGAATCATACAATTGACTAAGTTATTTCTCCTGGTTTGGGGGGTGAAGAATACATAATCCTTTCTTTCTCACCCAGAAGTCTTCCACAGTGAGCCATCATTTGGCACCACAGGATAATTTGTAAGCTTGCCATACTATGAGCCACAAAAGGTACACGTCTGGTTGGGAAATGAGTAGGGCCATGCGTGTATGTTCATATTCCATGTTAAAAGGATGCAGACTAATTATGGTATTCTCAGAATGTGGTCCTTCTGCAGCTTTCTCTTAAGTACTGCAAATGATCTTGAGGAGAAATCTTACTATTTATGTGATGTGAATTATGTTTACCTTAATACTCAATATAAAAATATGAACAATAACCTTAGAATATTGTCTAGAACACAGAACTTCTTTCTTATAGATGAGTGCCCTAACTACTGAGTTATTGGATGTTATTATCCTTTGTACAGTACTTCTGGATGGGTGAATCCTTGTGACAGCTTCAGCAGTAGTGTTGGTGTGTCCTCGTCCAGAAAAATGTCCTCCTGACCAATGGGGCAGATTGTCGAGGAGGACGTCAGTGTGTTTGGGCAGAACTGATCTCAGGAGCATCACTTTCTGCTCATATGCTGCAGTCGTTAGGCTATGTTATATGAGAGATGAGCAATGTAAATTTTACATGAAAGTCACTTCTACTGAAAAGTGGGTGATATTAAGGAGTTCTCTGAAGATCTGTTATATTCCTCAGCAGAGTTTGGTTGGAATAATGCTTAGTCAGTTGTTCCCCAATAGGCATGAATAGAGGACACATCAACTAAGTGCTTATGTGGATTGGGGCCAAATGGACAATTTGGCCTGAAGCTGTCTCTGATTTCTTCCCTCAGCAGAATTGATGGAAATAACTGCAAGGGAGAGGTAAAGAAGAATTTATATTATTTGTGTAACTTGGGATTGCTTAAGGAAAGAGTAATCTCTTCCCCTATTTTATGGCCTTGGGAAACATTTTATGTGGAAAAGAGAAACAACCAAAAACCCACAGAAATAACTCTTTACTTAAAATTACGTACCCTTAACTATACTTCAAGAAATGATACCTTGAGTAATGATCTAATCTAATCTAATTCAATTGGTTTGGTAAGTGTAACTTCATTTCTAAATGTAAGCTCTGATGTTCTAACAACATCACAATGGTTGTTCCCTTCCACAAAGACTTGGAATTTTATAATGTGGAATTAACGTGGCAGTATAGTTAAGGTAATATAAATGTAGTTAGACAGTTACTGATATGGTGAATTAAAAATGTAGTCCCTCCCAAATATGTAGCGGTTCCCATGATACTGAAGAATTTTAGTTCATTTAAAATAAAACTAATCTAAAATGTGGTTTATGATTTGCAGTCTTTACATGTTCTATAATACATGAGAGTTAAACAAGTGAACTTGTTCTTTGTTGCACTGTAAATGCTTCCTACTTACTGTAGGTTTTTGCAAAAGTTAGAGTGTTTATATTACTTTTATTAGTATTGATAAACAATGGATTTGATATGTATTTCTCATCTTTTCCTTTTGAGAGTAGATTTCACTCTTTACAATAGAGGTTATGCATATTTTCTTTGCAGTCTTGTGGCTTGCCTGGAAATGGAAGCTCCAGCAGTGCTTAAAATAACCTAAGTGGTTGTGGAGGCTTCAGGCAGCCATTAGTGATATTTTGCTTAGATAGATAGAATGATATATGATTGCACTTTTTATTGTAGCTGATATGACCCTAGTGCTTCAAATGCTTTTGCAAATCAGTGTGGAGTCATCCTATTGGATTGAAAGAGGATTCAGTGTTCAAAATGAACCTAATGGAGACATTAATTTGAGGGACTGTGAGGTGGGGGGAGAGCCTCACTGGTCAAAATGCAATGTCTTCCAGAGTGTACAGGGCATCTTTGTCTCCTCCACAAACTATCTGGGTGTACAGTGCCACAAAGTTGTCTTTCTGAAGGACTGAGGAGACTAGAAAAGCAATTTTGGTAGTAATGCAGATAGTGGGGCCATCATTAGAGCTGGTGTGTTAGCAGCCAGCAGTTTCTGAGAGCGATTACAAGTACTTGACAACACAGTAAAATTAGGTATTTGGTCCAAATAATTTGCACTTCAAGAAGCAGTCTTCACCTTTGATTTATTGTTTTATTCTGTTGTGGTGTCATGAATAATATATAACAGCACAGATTGTTTCTTCAAAAGGACATACTTTTTTTTACTTACTTTCCTGATCAGTCAATACCTCTTATGCCCTAGCATGCATTTGCTGTCTCTCTTTCTCCTCCCTACTCCAGCCTTCCTTTTCTTCCTTTCATTTATTTTCCTACTATCTCTTTTCCTTTGCTCCTCCTTGCTTTAACTACTTGCAACTTCCTCCCCATCTCTTTCTTCCTTTCTTAACGCTGAAGATAAGGTCAGGAATTTTTTCACTCCCATTGATAGTTATAGTATAGTAGTTAACTGATGCAAATTTCATATTCTTGTTTGCAAATATTTTTTATGACACTGAGATCATAACTGATAGTAAAAAGTACGGAATGTTTCCCTTTGTGAAATAAGAAAAATAGCCTTTCATGACTAGCAGAGTCATTTTCGTTTGTCAGAAGCCAATCTGGATGCCTTATGCAATGTTGTCTGTTTTCTTCCTGGAAGGCAGTTAATAACGTCTTGTTTCTCCTTGTCTGTGAAATGTAAATAGTTGGCAGAGATGCATTTAATATTAATTTCTGTAACTGTGCATTTGTATGCCTCCTTTGCACAGAATGACACCAGAAAAAGTCTTATCTCACATTCTGTAGCACAAAAATAAAGCCCACCCAAACAAACTCAGACAGAAGACATTGCATATACCAGAGTCTACAGTTTAGAAATACTTTGGCAGGCATAGCTAAGAAGTTAAGTAACATTTAAACTGTGGAACAGAACTAAGAAAAAACAAATGTTTTTGCGTTTATCTACAGACAATAATTTTGTAAACATATATAAAGTGTAGTATTTAAGAGTATGTGCTAGGCCTAAGGAGGTATAAAGTATCTGACTTTTGACATATTTGGTTTTGTTTTTTTGGTTGGGTTTTTTTTTTCCTGTACTTGCATTATAATTCCTTGGAGTTCCTAAGAATTCTAATAAAGGAAAAAGTGATTTCTTTGATTGTCTATGCAAGTGAGCAGCTTCCTTTTATGGTATGTTTGTGTAATACCATTAGGACCAGTGAAAATAATCAGTATATTGTGAATAAATTGAACAGTGATTGTTGTGATCAGACATAGATGAAAGATTTTTAATGTTTATTGTTTACAATCAATCTTAGGTTTTAGTTTCCCTTCCAGAAAGGTGATGTTTCTTTGATGTTGAATGTCTCTATTTGCTGCTGAGACTGAATGCCTTACACAGTACTTTGTCTTTCAGGTATGAAAGTCGTGTATTAAATATTTGCTTTTTTTTTTAAAAAAAAGGAAATAACTGTTGGAAGAACAGGTGCAATAACAACAGCTTACTGGAGATATTAAAAAGAAGATCCTTCTTACCACAAAGGAAAATTAATATTCTACATAGATGAAAAATTAGTTCGTTAAATAACATGATATAGAGGTTACCTGTCATGGTATTTACTCTTCATTATTGCTTTTGTGAGTTCAGAACTTGATCAAATTAAATTTTACTATGAAAACCAAAAAAGCAATTTAGCTCACAACAGTCAGCATTTCTGTGACATGATTGAAAGGAGTAGACAGGAGTAGGAGACATCATTGGGAGTCTTGGATATAATGTGTGGTGGGCCAGAAGGGGATCCCTGAATTCCAGGGCAGGATGAGCCCCACAAGGAGTTAGTAGTATTTTAGCTAATTCTGGTAAGTTATAGTCTACATTTTCAGTCTTCCTCCCTGATACACTTGTCCATAGCCAATCTAATTTCTTCATAAAGTCAACATCTGCTGCTGTGAAGTTTCATTCCATTTTAGTGGCACAAGGTGATGCTCACCAAGCCCGAACCAGACACCCATGGCAAACTGCTTCCATTTTGCTAGGTGACAGAGAGTGATAGGAATTCCCATCCTATCCCTGAAACAATTCTGCTGCAATGCCATTGTCCCTAACTTAGGATCCACAAGCATCTGAGGATCATAAATTGAGCAAGTGGCTGCCTTGGCAAACCTCAGTGCTTTCCAGTATGTAGGGCCAGACTAGGATAGAGTACTGAAAGGTGAAGAAGCAGAACAGAGGACAAAATTAATCCCATAAGTAAGACAGGAACAGAGACAGAAGAGATAATGTCTACAAGGGAAAATGTTTTAATGCCTTTTTAACCTTCATATTCCCACCAATGAAAATAATTTATCAAGAATCACAAAAGAATGTGATCTGCTGTGAGGAATATTCACTTTTCTTACAACTCCTACCTTTGAAGTTTTCAAGACCTGACTGGACAATGCCCAGAATTCAGTTTTGACCTTGCTTGTAGCAGGAGGTTGAGTTTAGCTCTTGTGAGGTCCCTTTTAACCTTAATTATTCTATGATTCTGTAATTCTAAATTTTACTCAAATTTGTAAATTACTAAGAGGATGAATGTGTGTAATAGCTTCCTAGCTGTATTGGCTAGGCGACAAGTATTCATCTGCCCCAGCGGAGGATGTGACTGTACTTTGGGGTATCGTATAGTGTCTTGCATGGAAGGGAAGAGTGTCAGTTACAGGCTAAAAAGTTCTGAAGGAAATTATGCATCCTGTTAGGCTGCCAGCCCAGTTGCAGCCACTCTGAAATTATTTTTGTTTTAAGAGAGAACCAGTGAAGTTCTAGAAACTTGGGATCTTGAGAGGAAACTCTTACTATGCAGCCAACAGGGTGAGTAGCATGGCAAGGTTGTGATTACTGAACAAACAGGGAGAGCTTCATAGTTTGAAGAAAGTCAAACCCAGGGGAGTACCTAGGTTCCAGAGTGAAGAATCGTTTAGAGAAGCCAAAATAATTGATATTGCAGTTGGTTTCCTTGTAATTGTTAGGGCCAGAATTTCTCTGAAAGCTGTGCAAGAGGCCACAGTCTGTGCTGCTGTAGGTGATGTGATCGAGAGATAGGATATTGCTATAAGGTCAGGGCAGTAGTGAAAATGAAACTGAAGATAACTTGCAGAGTAGGTCTGGCAGCAGCAGCCAGGTCTGGAGCAGCAGTCCCTTAATGCTACCCTTGAGCAGCCGTCAGTCAGCAACCGCTTGGGCAAAGTGTAATAAATATCCTTAATAGGAAAGAAATAATATGGGTGTTGGAGGAAGAGGCAGCTGTACACATGTCCAGCACAAAGATCACATTAAGAGGGCATATGGGCGCAAGTTTGTACTCTGCTCCTTTATAATGGACCTAATTCAGCTTTACAACCGTTCCAGGCTTGTAATGAGTTGGCATGATCTTGTTTGCAGTGCAGGCTCCACTCTGGCGTGGGTTAGGGCTTCAAATACTTCTTACTTTCTTTTTCCTTAAGCCACTCAAAATGGAAGTGCAGTTTAATGACGTCATATAAGTTTGAGGTAGAAGTGGTTGGCTAGGCCACCCGTCTGATACCACAATACAAAATTATTTTCCACAATTTATGTTCTGGTAACTTAGTATTTCGTTAACAAGCATAACTTAAAACTGACTGATAGTAATCTTTCGTCCCCACAGTTACTGTTACATTGAGACGTGTGTGAATAGTAACAGTGTTGTTACCAGTACTAAGTTAGGGATACTGGGCTTTGGGGTTTTTTTCACCTTTACTTTTGTTCTTTTTTAAAGTAGGACTGTTTTTATGTGACTTGAATATGTAACTTTAGGTTCTGTGTTACTGATACTGATACTTATTTCTTCTTGAATCTAAAGATATGAAGTAATGTATATTCATCTAAAAGAGTCAGCTGTCTTCAGTCCATTCCTTTTACACTGAAGACTACTTAAACACTTCAAGCACTATTTCTAGTACATTTAGCCACCATTGTTCTATAATGTTTGTGTCAGCGACCTGGACCACCATCCGTGTTCTTGACCCTGTGGAATCAGGTGTTTGTTTTCAACTCATCTTTTTCACCTTGAAGAGGAAGTTGGTGAGCCCTTCTACAGACAATTGGAGGGAGCCTCATGATCATGGGCCCTGATTCTCATGGGGGATTTCAACCTCTCTGATATCTGCTGGGAAAACAACCCAGCCAGGCTCACATAGTCCAGGGGTTTCCTGCAGAGCATCGATGATAACTTTTTGATGCAGGTGGTGGAGGAGCCAACAAGGCGAGGTGTACTCATAGACTTTGTATTCACACACAAAGGACTGGTTGGGGATGTGAAGGTTGGGAGCAGCCTTGGCTACAGTGACCATGAGATGGTGGAGTTCAGGATCCTGTGTGGAGGAAGCAGGGCAACAAGTACGATTGTAACCCTGGACTTGACTTTTGGCCTCTTCAAGGACCTGCTTGGAGGGATCCCATGGGTTAGGGCTCTGGAAGGTAGAGGGGTCCAAAAGAGCTGATATTCAAGCATCACTTCAACAAGGGCAAGTGCAGGGTCCTGCATATGGGAGGAATAATGCCATACACCAGTACAGACTGGGGCCGACCTGCTGGAAGGTGGCTCTGTGGAGAAGGACCTGGGAGGTCTGATGGACAGCAAGGTGCCATGGGCCAGCAGTGTGCCCTTGTGGCCAAGAAGGCCAATGGGATCCTGGGGTGCCTTGGGAAAGAGTGGCCAGCAGGTCAAGGGAGGTGATCCTCCCCCTCTGCTCTGCCCTGGTGAGGCCACATCTGGAGTGCTGGGTCCAGTTCTGGGCTCCCCAGTTCAAGAGAGACAGGGAGTTGCTGGAGAGGATCCAGCAGAGGGCTATAAGATGATGAGGGGACTGGAGCATCTCTCTTACAAGGAAAGGCTGAGAGAGCTGGGCCTGCTTAGCCTGGAGAAGAGAAGCAACCATCTTCAGAGCGAGTGTCAAGGGGATGGGGCCAGGCTCTTCTCAGTGGTGCTCAGCAACAGGACAAGGGGCAATGAGGACAAACTGCAACACGGGAAGTTCCACCTGAATATGGGGAAAAACATCTTTACTTTGCGGGTGACAGAGCCCTGGCACAGGCTGCCCAGAGAGGCTGTGGGGTCTCCTTCCCTGGGGACATTCAAAACCCACCTGGACGTGACTCTGTGCAATCAGCTCTAGGAGAACCTGCTTTAGCAGGGGTTGGACTAGGTGACCTCCAGAGGTCCTTTCCAACCCTGACCATTCTGTGATTGTGTGATTTGTAGTCCTGATTGTGTATTAAATGTGACAAGTACACTACTTCCTTTATAAGATATAAATGTAAACATGAGGATAGGATAATAGTATCACATTGTCAAGTTTTGTTTTGTTCTCCTGTGTTCTGAATGTGGGTGGCCTTTCCAGGACTAATCCATGACATGCACATGCATGTTCTAAAGTTTCTTATGCCACATATTTATGGTTTAACAAACAGGCTTGAAATATTTTCCAAATTAACTTTAAACAGTGTTGCCATGTAGATACTGTACTTAAAAACAAAGGTTGCATTTCTTTTTCTCTTTCAAGGACTCGAGAGCTTAGGAAGAAAATTTCTTTGACCAGAAATCAAGAATTCAGATGTGAGAAGGTACTGTATGGCAGTTCAGTAAATATTCAGGTGGTACAGTGTTTTGTTTTTATGAATAATTCACATTTTGGAGCTAAGTTTTCTTATTCAAGAACCAAACACATTGAACACAATTAAACTTTTCCTTCTTAGGTTTATATCTGAATTTTAACATGCTAGAAATCTAAAGCAGGCAGTTGCTTATATTAAGAGTGTAAAAAAATTAGTATTTCCATTATTTATCTGTAATGCATAATATTTACTGGAAATTTTACCTGGATTATCTATATTGTTTCTTAAAAGGCAGCAGTTACCCACAAAACAAAAACATGGACAGTGGCTAAATATCAGGAGGAGTATCTGAAATAATATTTACATTCTAGCCAATGTTTAACAGCTCCATGACAAAAGAGAGCGGAGTCTTATCTTTGTAATTTTAGCAGTATAGCTGATGAGAGCCTTGTGTCTTAATAATGTGACAGTTTCAAGGTTGAGTCTGGAAAGAATCTGGCATCTGCTGTGCTAGACAAAGGCTAAAAGTGGGCCTCTCTGTTCCAACCCCCATTCCAGAGGGGAAAGCTGGGGTTCCAGGTGAACTCAGTATTTCTGGTGAGACTGTCTTATGAACTCAGATCACTGATGATAGAATTTTTTCCAAGACTCCGTGCTGCAAGCTTATTTGGAGAGGGATTTGGTATCTAAGATAGACTTTTCTAGGGTTTTTTTGTGATATACAGTTATGGTGTATGCAGGGAAGATGCACGTGAAGCAGGAAGAAAGATGGGGTGGGAATATAAAATACAAAACCAGACAGAAAAGAGCTTTTACCATAAAGTGCTGCCTCTTTATTGCAGAACTGCTGTTCAGTTTGTCAGAGACAGTGTTTTCTGTGAACAGTTTCCATTAGAAAGACACACTTCGATGTTCTAAACTAGCTACAAACAGGAGGCTATTAACTTGGACTGAATCTGAGTGATGTTTCAAGAAGTGGAAGTTTGGTAATGTTATTGTATCACAGTGAGTGAAGTAGTAAAAGTGAATTTGAAGGAGCAACATGCTTATTATAAAATCCTTAAGTTCTTTTTCCATAAGTCATTCAGAATTATCTAAAGTGAACCTAACACTTTGTTTTAGAATGATTGTGGCAATACAGTTGTCACATGAAGAGTGTATTGTTAAAAAAGTCCTATAAAACAATACAAAACTATCCCTTCATCAAAGCACCACAGAGTATTTGAGCTTTGGTACGCAGTGTGTTATCTGACTCTAACAAGCTTAAGCTCCTTAAAATAAGTGGAAGCCCTCTGTTATGATCAGGGCAGGAGAGTTTTCTGAAGTATAATTCAGAGCAGCTATTTTTTTTTTTATTAGCTACAAATAGCTTCCCTTGTTTGTGACAGGCCTTGATATACCGAGGCTTTTTTCTCTTCTGAGTATGTCACAAAGTAAAGATCACATAAAATGGTAATGCAGGGCTTCTTTCTTCTGATGCTGTTGTTAGCTTAGAATGCAGATAGCACCACATGCTTCTTTAAACTGAAAGCCATACATTCTCACTAAATTATAGAAATTGGTGTATGGTTCTCATCTCTCCTTGTTTTCAGCTGTAAGTTCATGTTAAAAAGCTGATACACTACTGTTCTCGTAATGTCAAAGTTCAGTTGCTGTAGCCAGAAAAAATCACCATTAAGAAAAAGTCTCCCATTCATGACTTTGCCTCGTACTGTTCTGCCACGTCCCTCTTGAGATGCCTGTGTGCAAATGGAATTTTTAAAAACTTCAAACTTTAAATAACTAGTGTATATTTTGTTTGCCATATGCTAATAACATAAATATCTCAATTTTCACTTTTGCCTGCTATTCTTGCCATTCCTGTACACCACCAGGTCCTTTTCTCCTGAGTAATAGCTGGGTCAAGGACAGATAGAAGCCCTTAGCGTATTGGTTACACTAAAATACATGCAATGAATCCGAATGACAAACCAAATCATGTAATGTGCTTCATTAAATTAATTAGTTCAGGCTATAAAGATGGTACCACTAGACTTTCAGTGTGGTGTTGGTTATTTGAAAAAGAATGAGGAAGAATTTAAGGTCAAATTACATGAGATTATATTGGAAAAAGACTACAGAAATGAGAATCCAGGCATACAAATCTTCAAAGTCATCATGGAGTCATGTGTATATTGGAAAGTGACTGCTCTTGTCTCTTCCACAGGTTGGAATTGGAGACTCACTAATAAATCTAGTCTTAGTAAAATTGCTATTGAATACAACCTCTGACTCAGTACTGTCCCTTGAGAAATGTTCTTGATTTAAAAGACTGTGTTTACTACATCTGAGGATGTACACATATCTTGTATTTATGAAGGCTATACTACATAGGTATGAGTTCTACACAGGTGCTTTTAAGGTGAAATTTTGGATGTGAATATTCAACTGGTGCAAGAACCTATTCTTAAATTTTGCTATTGCAAATTCCTCTTGGCAGGTAAAATCAAGTTTGCTGGACTTAAATAGTTGTGATAGGATAGTCTATTCCAAAAGTGCTGTTTCATATTGTATTCAGTCTCCTTGCTTTATTTGTATTCTCAAATACTTTGTAAAAATATGCAAAATAAGGCAACGTATATTTAAACTTATATCTGAAGCTCTCTGAGACAAAGTATAGGCTGTTTAACATGACCATTCTTTCAAATTTTTATTTCTTTTCCTTTTAAAAATCTTTTTCCTCCAACCTCCCCCTTTCGCAGTACATGCTTAGTGTTTTAGAAGATGCTGAATAACTTCTGCCTTTTTCCAAAGCATAAAAACCTTTAGCAATTCTAATGCTGTTTTTCAGGAAAACAAAACAAAACACTCATAATAATGAAATATGCATTGGTATTTTTTTACTCATGTTGACTTTTTGCTGTATAAAATTAGGATAGCTGTTAATCTGCTCTTTGCTGCCTAAGTGAAGAACTGGTACTATTATCTGTAGCTCAAGTTTTTATCATGTTCTAGCCAAATGTTTTAAAGCTAGCTCAGGTATTTTTGTACTACCCTGTGCTGTAGAAAGATGTCCTCAGAATGGTCCTTAACGGAGGTGTTATACCTGCTAGTCCAAACTGTTTGTCACTATCTGGCATACACAGTGTATTGTGGCCATGATTTCTGATTGCTTTCCCCCAGATGCAAGAGAGAGGCTTCTTAGCTTCACATATTGCTTTAACTTGCTTGCATATCTGCGAATACACAGAAAAGTAAGTTCCTATGAAGAGAAAACAGGTTGTTTTATTTGCTGAACATCTAAGAAGGTTAGAAGTTGACAACCTTTCCAGCAGGAATTAGTGTCTGTCTTTGGCTGTTACTTGAAATGCACAGTATCACTGCTAGATGCCTAAAGATTTCATAATCCTAATATATCTTCCTCTACAGTAGGAGATTGGGATAGATATTGCAGAACCAATGTATTCATCAAGTGATTCATTAGCTGAGACTTTAAAGCACAGCGCATCTCTTTGCTCCTTTATTTTTGTAAGGTTATTTTTGTGTGCTTATATTTTCTGTATCAAATATTTTAAATAATTGATGTCCTTTCTAATCTGATTAAAATAGGTTATGACTGTTAAAATAAATACTCAGAGAGATGTATTAGTGTAATAATCCCACCCTAACTCAGTTTACAAATGTCTATGTGTTAAGGAATAAAACAAAACAAAAGAAAAAAACAAACCCATATATATATTTTGAACTATATACAAAGCAACACATTGGAAAGGCAAGAGTAGGACAATTTTTAATTTTTTTATATTTTTCTTTCTAGGTATTTATGCCATCAGTATATATAATGTGCTTACACTGGCAGTGTACCTTTTATGATGGAAAGGTTGGATCCACATCCAAACTGCTGCAGTGTATATCAATATCTGTCTTAGAGTGCAGTAGATGCACAAGCACTTCCTCAGTTCAAAGATGAGGGAATTTTGTTCATTGTTTTAATTTAGTATCTGTCTTAGTTGAATTTATTCATGGAAGCATTTTGATTTTTATATTGATTACTGTGACTTCAAGGGGTTTTTGTCTTTGCTGGAACACTGTCTGCACGCTGTTGGCACCCTGATCTGTGACACAGGTCTTGGCTGAGTGAGCAGCTTCTGGTCCAGATGATGCGTGAGTAAGGCAGTGTAATGTATATGCCACGACAAATGATCAAAACATAAAACCTGTGTTTGTTCTTAATCTTGGTGCCAAAGCAGTAGGTCTAAAAGGGTTAATACTGATTACCTGGTAACTTTAATTTTTATTAAAAAAAAGATAAGGGTTTTTTCCCAAGCCGTTTTTGAAAGGAGGGCTGAGGGGATTTTGGGGATTTTGGGAATTCATACTGAATTGAGGTGCTAGGCTGCCTTTGAAGACTTGAGCCAGATTGAAAAAAACAAATAAAAAGTTAAAGAATGGTAAGAAGATGGGACAGATACAGTATTACAAATAATTTTACTCTTTTCATCCTTGTGTAATCTAAATCAAATGTGAATATTAGAATGTTTTGCAAAGTCTCCTGATTTGTTTTAACATCTGTGTTATCTGAAGAGGCAGGTTGAAAACCAGTGCCTAGAAATCTGGAACCACAGGAATGAGTGTTGTTTCGATGCCAAAAGATGTTATGAAACACTGTTCATTCACAGTACCCCTTCTTTCTCTTCTTCAAAACTGTCAGTTTCATAGATGTTATCTTCTTTTACAGGCTTTCAAATAGTCAGTGAGCTGCTTGGAAAAATGTGCCAGTATGCAGTGCTGCCAGCGCCTATTAGATACCATGTGAGTATTTAAAGGTGTTTCACTATTTAGGTCTTGTCTGTATAATGGAATGCAGTTGTTAGTTTTATATATAGAGAGATATAGATATGAAATTTACATCTGGATGATCAAACTGAAATCTCAGAATTCTTCATGAATGGTTGTGGAAGCCTGGCAGCACAGCGTTGTGGAAACAAGCATATCTTTTCACACATGAACAGCTAGGTAGCTTTGTAACTGCAGTGGTAGATGCAGCAGTGCAAATGTGTGGTATGAGATGTGCGTTGGAAAAGCATTAGGCTGTCATAGGTTCATATTCCCATAACTGATAAATGTACTGTGAAATTAAGTAGTGTAACTGATATGCTCACTTTTTAGCCTGGACAGAAGATTTTGAGGGCTGTATCTTATGATATTTATTTTATGAAAATATCCCCCTTTTTTTTTTTTGTAAAACGAACACACACAAATATATTTACATGCTCTTTTGCATCCTTTTTATTAAGGCTAAAGTTATTATAGTTCTTTATAAAAAATGTCTTGACAATAATAAGTTAAGCAGTTTATATTTTTAAATAGGAACTATATGTATATACTTCCTTTAATTTTTAGAAAAATAGGATAATTTTTCATGACATGGTATAGATCCTTAAAGTATTTGATGGAAACTGACTTTGCTAATGTGTTGCTCTTCTTTCGAAAGAGTAGTTTTCAATTCTTTGAAGTATCTCTCTGGATTGTGCATGGATCTCTTGCCAAGTGCAGTGATCATTTGCCTATGAAAAAAAGATTGTCAAGAAGTGTTTATTAGCTGTCTTATAAAAAATGACATCCAGTATTGTGGCAAGCAAAATGTGACTTGTGAACAAGCATGTAATAATTTATTCAAAAGAAATTTAAGAAAAAATGAAGAATACTTCTAGGAAATTTAGTTAAGATTCAAGTGTTCTTTGGTGTATAAAATGATCATTGCTGTTCCAGGTGAAATAGGTGCCATCAGTTGCATGGCTAATCCTTACCCATGTGATGTAAAGTGTTTCTAAAAAGGCATAGACTAAGGCATAGACTGGTATAGGTTTTGGTGCTGAATTAAAGTTAGATATTTTTAGAAAGCCTACGATGATTGAGCTTAAAATGGATGTGGGCTGAAAGGTTTTGTATGAGTGAAAATCTGTAGTGCTTGGTAATGTGGCACGATCCCACAGATTCATACAGCTTTGATCAGCAATGTATAACTTGTATAAGAAACTCATCTGTATCTTTAAAATTCCTTAAAGTGAGCTGGAAGAAAAAAACCAGCCTACTTACCTTGGCCACAAATTTATCCATTTTTTGGAAGCAGTCTTTCACTATAGATTCATGGGTAGTGTTAAGTCTGGACTTCAGCTGTTATTTTAATGGAAAACAAAAGAAACTTAGTTTGAACAGTGACAAGTAAATAGAAGTTCAACATGACTCAGAAAACAGTACCTTCTGATAGACATGGTCATGACTGAGAGCTTTGTAATGCTTCTGTAAGATGCAAGCCTGCTAAATATGTTAATACTAAAGGTAGTGTAGCACACACTTGCTATGTCTACAAAGAGATCAGGAGAAAAATATGTCAATGTTCAAAGCAAGGTAAGGGGTCTATGGATTTTTTTGTTCTGTGACAATACTAGTTTTGTTTATGTACGCTGTCTTTGAAGGAAACTGATTTCAGAGTAACTGGTGGTCGTTTGACATATCATGTACCTATGTGATTATGTTAATTCATTTAAAAAAAAAAAGTGCTTAAGTAACCACCAGTTATTATCCTTTGTTGTACCCATCTTGTTCTAGGGTCTAGCCAGGTCAGAAGCAGCAGTGTGGTTTTGGAGCTCAGTGTTTATATGCTGTTGCTCAGGCATATGTCTAGCCCTGGAAACCTCTCTTTCCTGCAGTAAAGTGCTGCGGGTTCCCTCCACAGCAGCACAGAAGGGTGTGTTAGGGTGTACATTTGTATGCCTAGGTTTGTTCTCCTGCAGGTTAATTAGCAAATCTGGTGCATGGCATAGGCATTAGTTGCAAGGCAAGCTATAGCTAATCTGAGGCTTCACCCTCTGTAAATAGTTCTTAAGCTGACCCCAACTGAATTAACTATTAGCATATATGTTTAAGTAGTTTACTGAGCTGAAATAAGATGAATGCAGACCTAATATTTTCCTGAAGTGTTTTGCATACAATTTGCAGCTAATTCTTTACGTTAGCTTGTCTTGACAGAAGTCATAAGTAGTTGAAACAAAGCACATGACATTGATATTTAGTGAGAATAGTAAGTACTTCTGTGGTAGAACTGGTGCAGTCTTTAAGGAGAAGCAAGTTAAATACTGGCTTAGCCATATTTTTAGGCATCACATCTCAAAATATGCCCACAAATACATATATGTGAATTTAAAACTGCCTGTATCATACAGGTCAGTAAAAGCGCGAAAGATGCCTGTCATTACTTGCATACAGATGTTTTAATTTTCATTATTTGAAAATGTAATCTTTAAAGTTTTCTCTCACATTTTCAACATACATATTACCAGTTTTATTAACCATGAATATCTGACTTGAATATCATGTGGTGTAAAAAAAAATTATACTTACACAAGTTTTGAGCTGAGCATGAGCTTCATACATTCCTCTTAGAAAAATGTTCTTGTTTTGAAAAGGAGTGTCTGCTTTCTTGAAAAACTCAGCAATTTCATGCACTATATGAACAATGGCGGCATTATCATATCCAACCTGTGATGACAAAAAATAAATACAGACAAATTTGGTTTCTGAAATTTGCACTTAAGTCTCAGTTAATGGTATGTTTTTCAACTGCCAGAGTCTGTTTTAAGTTCTTAAAGACTTTTCACCACTTTCTTCTGCTCTTTAAATTTTTTAGTACAAAAATTATAGAAAGCAATATGCATTGCAAAGATGGTATTTATTTGAAAATCAGGAATTGTCTGTGCATTTCCAGTTGCAATTTTTGCTTTCGTAAGGTAGATCTGTGTTTTGGAATGGAAATATATGTTGCATTTTTGAATTCTATTGACATTCTTGGAAATATAGAGTGTACAAGGAATAGTCAATAAGAAGCCAAGAGTCAAAAGCAGATCTTTTGAATTCAGACCAAAGACAACAGACTGAGTGTGCAGCTCTTTCCTCACAATCGCAGTACGTATTTGGTGAAGGGGAGCTCCCTCTGTCTTAGAGAAGATGGAAATACAAGAGAGGCCGATGACTTTTTTCCCCCTTTGTTCCCTGGTTGTGTTTTAGAAGCTCCATTGATGAGATGAGCTGGAAGTGGGCTGAGTGAATTCCTTTGTTGCAGTCGCACACTCTCAACCCAGTACCTTCTTTCTTATTTTGTGGCATTGCAGACCTGGACTGAAAGTGAACTGTGCATATAAAGTACATGCATGTACTGAATAGCATGTAAAATCACCCCAGCCCTAATTTTGTGGGGTCTGCTTCTGACTGAAATTGCGTCAGCATGCCGTGCTGATAGTTTCCAGGCTAGCAGATTGATTCCAACTAATTTTCCACTTTAAACAGCAGGACTAACAAAAAAGCACCTAAACCTTTTCGTGTGAAAGTAACATAATAACTTAAATAATAGGAAAAAAAAAAAAAAAAAAGATTATTTCCGTAAGTAACCTCTCAGGGAAAAGAATTTGGACTGAACACTCAACAGTCAGATTTATCATTTAAAGCTGTAATTTAGTATGTCATAATTCTAATGTGAAAGTCTTTTAACAAGTTGCACAGGCTGTGTAAGGTAGAGCTGTTACAATGAGATAATGTCAAGTATGTATCTTTTTCTACTTACTGCTTTTAGCATCTGCTCAGGGAAACACAAATCTTCGTTGCTCATTTCCTCACACTCCAAAGAAAAGCCTTTTTTGTTCTTAAAGAAAACATCAGTATAGAAATTTTAAGCATATGCAAAACCAGGCTTATTACGGAAACAATTAATAAAAGAGTTCACTTATCAGTTGGTCACTTAACGATGAAGTGTATGAATGACCACTTTCATAGAGGACACTATGTATCTCATGAGGTTGTGTGAGGAAGATTAATTTGCTCGTATGTTCCCAAGCCTATCTGAAATGGAAGAAATAGCTGCCCGATACCTATTTCACCTTTTCTCAGTTATTCCAGGGAGCTCAGTCTGTATGGTGCTGGGGAAAGGGCAGGCCACAAAAGAAGCCAGACTGGGAAAGGAAACATGCTTTTCATATAGCTGATTTCCAAAAACACTTTCAGAGAGTATTTGTACCAAAAACTTTATGGCTGTGAATGCCCTTTTCCTTGAGTGGGATTAAGTCATAGTAAATTGTGGTGTTATGGTTTCAGTTGATGCCAATTAGCAGGAACCCCAGATGACTGTGTGCTCTAAAATACGTGACTTCTGTGTGGAGGATGTGTTCTCAGGAAGGCACATAAATGTCATATATTCAACAGAAGGAGTTCACATTGAAAAATCTAAATGTAAGGTTTTTGGCTTCGTACAAAACGGGTATCTGGCTCATAATTTTTTAATAATGTAAAAAAAAAAAATTGTAACCAGGCAATTGTTATGCATTTGGGAATTTCTTGCACCTAAACTAAAGAAAGATTGAAAATGACATCTATAAATTGTGGCAATATTTTACACATTGACTTACCAGTTTCTCAATCTCCTCTAAAAGCGCACTCCACTGCACGCTTTGAAAGCACTGATGACTGCTGCTGCGGCGATAACCAAGGGATGTAGCAATAAGGCAGACAGTTAAGAGGAAGAAGTGGCTCCCAGGGCAATACATTGTCTAGTTTTGGAAAAGTAAGAAGACAGAAGTCTTAACAGAATCAGGGTGGTTTTACAGTTTTGTACAGTCATGCAAGCACTCAATTGCTTCTGCTTGTTCACTTTTACTCTGTGTTTACTGATGTGCTGTGATAGGCCTAATAAGTTCTAAATGTTAAATATGTTTACTCAGTGTATAAAGAGGAAAAAAAATCATATAAGACAACCTTTTTTTATACTATCCATATAATATGTAAATGGTTGTATGTTTTTTTTAAATATCCTATTCTGATTTTCTGAAATACCTATTTCCACAGTATCTAGAAAACTGGCATTATTTGCTGCAGTAAATTTGAATAAATGTAAACTATTGCCTACTAAATAATGAAATAAAAAAGAATATTTTTTCGCCTAGCAGTTTGCTGTGTAGTAATTCCTGTAGCCTTCTTTCTTACCTGTAACTTGTAACATGATTTAGAGTGATCACTTCTAAATATAAGTTTATATTTTAGTCAGATTTTGTTGTCATAAACTCATTGGGCATTACAATAGTAAAATAAAAAGGAGAAGTTAAATGAATAAATTGATTTCATCTAGAAAAATGAGCAAGAAAATCAAAAAAGCCTACCTTGTGGATAATGTCCGCTCCTGATTGTGCACTTCTGTAGGGCTCCTGGGGTACATTCTGGCAGCTGCCTCAGTCCCTTTTAAATGCTCTTCTCCAACTGTTACAAATCTCTGACCACCTCCTCTCAGCAGATGATGCAGAGTGAAACTTCTTTCTTTCACTATTCCATCTCTTCAGGTATGTTGATTTCCAGGCAATAGAGAGGCTATATGGGGGTGGCAGAGGCCACATTTTAAAGTTTTTATTTAAACAGAGAAAAAATACATGTCTGAAGTCTGTAGAACAAACTGTTAGAGTTTATTTTACAACTTTATAGTTAGCAGTTTGTAAATATTCACATCAGGTAATAAAATATAAAAACCAGTGTTCTTCAGTATGAACAAATACTGTCTTCTATATTTACATAATGGATATAGAATTTCATATAATTTACCCCATGCGATTTATAATTGTATAAGTGGCATTGAACATAACAGTGAAAAAGTTTAACTGTACCCATTCTATGCGAACATCTAACTTTATAGTTCTGTAAGTATTATATTGACCTTCAAATGTAAAATGCAAACTCATGCGCACAAACATACAACATACATCACACACATACACATATGTTACTTCCCCAAGTTGCACCAAGGACTATCAGCATTAAGTTTTTCATTCACTGTAGGCTGGAGTTACTGAGGAGAATTAATTTCCAAGAGAGCTAATCCCTACCAAATTAGAAAATGTCTTAATAATAATAATATTCTGTTTTTATTAAATTTTGTCCCTGGGGCTTTTAAATCCCATTAAAACTTAAAGTAACTCTAGCATCCAACTGTACTGTTCTTGTTATTTCCTATCTATCTGAGACCCTTCATCTTGCTGCCTGAAGTTTCTTCGCGTTGGTTTGTCCAAATGTTAAGCACTGCATAACGTGGAAACAGAAAAGATTTTGCACCATTTTTTTTAAAGTTTTTTTTGGATGGATTGACTTGTAGTTTTAAAAGTCTGTAGGTATCTAACATCCAACCTCTGGAAAGCTCATTAAGATCGTATTTGTATCTTTAATCTCTAATGTTTTGTCAATTTTTCCCTTTACAGAATACCTGCCCATCTTTAATAATTTTACTTTACTATTGCTAGTGAATGTCAGTTCTCTATGTACCATTCATAACTCTTCTGGAATCGTAATAAGGAACTTAACATCTGGAATTAAAGGCAATTTTTTCCACTTTTCTGCGAATAAGTAGCTAATGGGTGTGGTAAGACAGGCCTCATTTTATCTTGTCTTGGAGATGTTTCATGAACATCTTTGCAGCGGTAGATTCTGGATACAGGACTTAAATATTTACCGTAAGATACATGCAGGCACTAAGGAAGGGTATAATTCAGGGCACCACTTTCTTAGCATAACGCTACGTCAGGATTAGATAGAGAACTGTGGTAATAGGGCAAAGGGGACACCAGGAACAGTATAGTGCTGGAAGTCGGAACGTTTTTGGGCTTGATTGCTCATTTCACTGTGATCACACCTTTCAGTGTGAGCCACCTGGCTACCTAACTTGATGCTACAGATGTTAACCTAAATCTTATGGATTCGTTTATATTCACCTGTCGAGTTTTCAATGCCTAACAAAAAATAAGAAAGGTAATAATTTACTGATTATGATTTGAATTTCAAAAATGGGATTTTAGACCACTGAAGTTGTGTGCAAACCTCACTACACATTTCTTAACATTTAGCACAGAAAACAGCTTAATAGTTGGATACTCAGTTTCAGCAACCAACCATATAAAGGAATAGTTCTGAAATTCTAAAATGGTGGATCCTGTTTATAAGATTGAAAATACTGGTTTCCCTTTGAACTGTGTAAATTTGTTTTAAGTAGACTGGATGGTGGTAAACATATTTTACTTTGTGTTTAGGGAACTGTGCTGGTTAAGTTTCAGTTTCTAAAATGCATGTTATGTATATTAATGTAAATATCTGTAAACAGTGGTACCCTAGATTTTTCATGTGGCATTCAGTCTCACCTTTGCTTTTGACTCAACATCAGTAAAGAATGGAAAATATGTAGTACATCTTCAATAGACTTTCCATAGTAAAAATTTAGAGAAGCATTCTAGGGGAGGAGGAGAGCCGCATGAAAATTGCCTGTGGTCCTTGTCTTTGTCTTCTCATTTCTTCCTTTTCCCATTGTGGCTTCTTGAGAGATGAAGACTAAAGAGTAAAAGATGCACGATTGCTGTGTAGTATCTTGTGACTAAATCATGATTTTTCTTTTTATAATTTCATTGTACTGAAAATTCATTGGGACCACTTTGGAGAGAATATTTGAGGAAGGAGTGCAGTGGGGCTGCAAGTGAAACAAGTCAGCTTTCAAAGGTATTTCTTCATGTTATGTTTACTAAAGGGAGTTCCTTCTCAAAAGGTTAATGAAATAACCATATTGTGATTCTGCAATTCACCTCTGAATGTTTTTAATCATTTGTCTGACATAGGAATTCAAATATGTTCTTTTGAAGGGGAAAAAAAACCAACAGGAAAATAAAAAGAGGAAGCATCACTTTTTCTAGCTGTGTAAATGATCTTACTTGAACCTACAAATCTTTCAATACCAGATTTTTTTTTTTTAATTTCTTTTTAATATTAGACTATCTTACTGATAGAAGCATAAATACTACTTGTTTGTTGCTGGAGTTACAGATTTTTCTTGGCCTGAAAGGTGGCTGATAGATGTCTGTGTTTTAAAACTTAACACTTCAGTTTTCCACCCTGCTTGGCTTTCAACATTAGGCTTCACAGTTCAGGATAATGTCATTTCCTTTCATGCACTGCAACTCTAGGAGTGACTGGGGCTAGGCACCTGAAATGCTTCTAGCATTTTTCCTTTCATGTTTTCTCTTTCTATTGTGGTTTTCCTTTTACAAGATGCTCAGCAGTGATGTGGTAAAACTTTTGCCCTGCTGTGTTTCTAATTAAAACATTTGCAAGCAAACAAACAAAAAGACCTGTAAAAGAATGAACTAAAGAAAAATATTTGACAGAATATTTATTGAACATAAGAACCATAGTCTTTGTTGTGTTTTGGCCCCTTTCTGCTGGTTTGCCAAAGGAGACAGCAGCAATTACCTCACTTTTCTCGAAGTGAGGTAATTGAATACTGTCAGTATCGCTGTGTAACTACAAGAATTCCTTGAGCTAGAAGATCCCATTCAGTTTGGGGCTGATGTGTGTGGGAGAGGTGTTTCCGTCCACCCCACCCCCTTTTTTTGTGTTGTGGGTGTGAACTAGGTTTTTTTAAAAGGCACACTTTACTGTATAACGTCTATCTGCAGAAAGTGAAAGCCACACCTGAAAGTAATTTCCTGTTGATCAGGAAAAGTAATCCAGAAAGATTGAAAATTAAACATTTAACCTCACTGCTTAGAATTTAAAACTCGAGTCCTGTAAATGAAATGATAGCATCGTAGCTCTCAAAAAAATTTACATTCACTTGTTCAAGAATGTGGATAGTGAGGAAATTATTAACCTTTGTTAGGCCTGGTATAAATGTAGATTATAAATCATCTTTAAGATACCAAAATGGAACTTGGAAGATCTGGATATCAAGACTTTTTATTTTGGTGACCTTTGTGCAATCACTTTTATTTTTTAGTACTTTAATTCTTATCTCTCGGATAGTGTCCATAGGGAAAATTAGGATTGTGTTGACTTGTAAGAATTTAACAGAAGGCTTGCTATCTGCAGAAAGCAACCTAAATACTGTTACAGAGCAAAGTACAGAAACCTATGTGAGAGCTTGTATTAGTAGCATAGCCAGGAGCAGCGAGCTCCCTGGAGACTCAGCAATGTGAACATGGAGAGACTCTTTCCTATCATCATTCTTAGTGGAGACAATTGCAGCATGGTATAAACCATGGACATGTTTACATGCTGTACATTTTGCTTTTTGTTTTCCACAAGGTAGTCCTGCAAATTTATCATAGCTTAGAATGACAAATCCTGAAATTATAATACTTAACCAGGAAGGGGAGAGAATACTAGTATTTTGTGACAGCTAAAGGTACCTGATGTTTCATGGCTAATAAATTCACGTTGCTTTAAAAAAAAAATCTATTAAATTCTCTCACTTTTCAACTTAAGTGAAATTTCTTAACAGGTTGTAATATTTTTGTGACTCTTAGGCCATTAGATATATGAGGATACAAAAGGTGAACGGAGAAGGCCAATGATGATTTAAGAACCTGTCATTGAGATTATGGGGTTTGAATTCTATTTTATTTGGCCGTCAGTATTGTCTTGGTTCAGCATCCTGTGTTTTAGTATAGAAAAAAGGCAAATGTGATTAAATTTGGATTGCACACCAATGTTTTATTTGTTTTGAAAACAAGGTATTGTTTGAGTGCTGAAGCTGTGAATAAGTTGCATCATTAGGTGGCATGGGTAGGTTATGGAGAATGACAGTTGTGGACATGTTCTGAAGACATTGCCCCTCAGATGTCAAGTCAGGTGACTTCATATTTGTAGGAAGCTGAAGAAAGGTCCCTGTATTTAGGGAAACAGTGCAGAGGACTGATGGCTTCCTGATTTCATTAGGGCTAGGTCTTCCAGAGTACTTAGCACAGCTGTTTTGGGGATACTGCACTATAGGGAGACCATTTAAAACATACTGATATTTAATTATCATTCTGAATGTTCCCAGCCTCTGGAGCTCTTAGATTCTGGCAGAATTTTCTAACTGGAGTAGGGATAAGGTATATTTTGTATTAACATACAAGCTTTATAAGTTGGTGTAAAATGTAACACAATACAATATGCGCCAGGGCTGGAGGCTGAAGTTGGTGATTTTAAATGTTTGTTTATATGTTTTTGATAAGGTGTGGGCTAGAGTAAACATCCTTGAGAATGTTTTAACTCAGCCAGGTTGAGTTCCGATCTGAAAGCTAGAAAATGACAGTAAAATAAAAGCTGCCTGTTTTTCAGATGTTCTTACAATCGCATCACTCCCTAATTAAAATAAACTATTGGATTAGTTAAACATTCTAGTTGGGCCTGAACCTTGTTTGAGAATGGTTAAGCCTTACCACTTTTGGTATCATTTCCTTCCATAGCATTTAATGCCCACTGGTTTCTATTCATGAGGTTTATGCATCTGTTTTAGAATTCTCATTCATTTCTTTCTGTGTGCAATTTTTCATGCAATGGCCAAGCTCGATGTGCCAGGTATTCCTGACTTCACATTTGGAAGAGCTTTGTGGTTTATGTAATCTCTCTACTAATACTGTAATGTGAAACGTTTTAGTTGTCATTATTTTGGCATCCAGACTGAGGCACTGTCAAAAGACATGGCTTCCTGGAACTGCTGATCATGCAGTCTCTGAAAATCACTCTTAATAATAAAATATTAAAAAAATATCAATTCTTTGGAAAATTATGACCATGTCTAACCTTGCACCTTTTCTTAAAACTTGCTTTGAACTCACCCTGTTTCTATGAAAACATGCATGGATCTAAGCCCTGCTAGCACTTAATTTTTATTAATTGACTCAATTCTGTCAGAAAATAATACAGAAATAGTTTTTGGAAAATCTGTTAATTAGCTCTACAATTCAGTAGAGTTCATAATTCAAAATGTTAAATTAAGATCCTGATCAATTAACTGTTTAATTCCCATCCAGTTCTGTAGAATGTCACTTATATAAAGGTAAATGCAATTAAAACATAGGAGTTAGCCATGTACTTCAGTACTGAAAATATAAATGACTGACGTTTATGACAAGATACATGAAAAACCTATACTGTTGTACAGGAATATTAAAATGGTGGAAAAACGCTAAAAATCTCATCAAAAAACCCCCATGTTTTGTGATTGGCAGATGAAATTCCTGCTTTGGGAA
Source organism: Falco rusticolus (assembly GCF_015220075.1). Classification (NCBI taxonomy): domain Eukaryota; kingdom Metazoa; phylum Chordata; class Aves; order Falconiformes; family Falconidae; genus Falco; species Falco rusticolus. The sequence goes on along the minus strand of NC_051190.1, from coordinate 63,465,804 downwards.
AGAATTAATAAAAGAGCAGAAAAGCCAATAAAAATATGGAAACAGAAGAAAACAAGGAGAAAACTTGTTAATAGGAAAACTACCGATTTTCAAATCTCTGCAAACCTCTTATGCCTTGTCATATTTTGTATCTTTACATGATTCCTAATGTGAAGTCTGGGCTCCTGAGCTGGGCACAGAGGTTCTGGAGAAGGGCACAAAGGTTCCTGGAGAAGTCAGCTGCTTCAAAACAGATCTGAAACACTAGGTAGAATGAGAGACCAAGCTAAAAAAGGAAATTTTTGCATTCTTCCTTAGAGACTGGTAGTGTCTGCTACTTATTGAGCTGTGTGCTTTTACTCCTGCAGTTGAAGGACAGGTGTCACTGGCAGGTGCAGCTAGATTCCCAGACACGCAGCAAGTTCCATTGCTTTCCATTGAATAAAGAAAGAAATAGGTTAATACAGGTTGAAAAGAGACAGTTTTTAAAATCCACGTGAAGGATTTTGAAGGGTTGGTAGATGAGAGAGGAGCAGTGGATCTTGTCTACCTAAACTTCAGTAGGGCTTTCAACAGTCTCCTGTAATATCCTCATAGAGAAGCTGTATGTATGGGCTGGATGAGCAGGCAGTGAGGTGGATTGAAAGCTGACTGAACAGCTGGCCCCAGAGGATGATCGTCAGTGGCAAAAAGTCTAGTCATAGACCAGTAACTAGCAGAGGACTCCAGGGATCAGTACTGGCTCCAATCCTGTCCAACATCTTCATTAATGATCTGGATGATGGCACAAAGTCCTGGTCAGCAAGTCTGCAGATGATGCCAATCTGGGAGGAGCACTGATACACCAGAGGGTCGTGCTGCCATCCAAAAGTATTTCATCAAGCTGCAGAAATGGGCCAAGAGGAACCTCATGAAGTTCAGCAAAGGGAAGTGCAAAATCCTGCCCCTGGGGAGGAACAATCCCATGCACCAATATATGGTAGGTGCCACCCAGCTGGGGAGCAACATTGCAGAAACAGACCTGGGGCTCCTGGTGGACACCAAGTTGACCATGAGCCAGCAATGTGCCCTTGTGACAAAGAAGGCTAATGGTGCCCTGGGCTGCATTAGGAACAGTACTGCCAGCAGGTCATGGGAGGTGAACCTTCCCATCTAGTCAGCATTGGCGAGGCCACATCTGGAGTCCTGTGTCCTGTGCTGGGCTCTCCAGTACAAGAGAGGCATGCTGGAGAGAGTCCAACAAAGGGCTAGTAAGACAATTAAGGGACTGGAGCATCTCTGCTATGAGGAAAGGCTGGGAGAGCTCAGACTGTTTAGCTTAGAGAAGGCAACAGCTTGGGGGAGATCTTACAACGTATATAAATACCTGAAGGGAGAGTGCAAAGAGGATGGAGCCAGGCTCTGTCCAGTGGTGCCTGGTGGCAGGACCAGAGGCAACGGGCACAGACTGAAACACGAGAGGTTACCTCTCAGCGTCAGGAAACACTTTTTTACTGTGAGAGTGACTGAGCACTGGCAGAGGTTGTCCAGGGAGATTGCGGAGTCTCCATCTTGGAGTTACTCAAAAGCCACCTGAACAATCCGGGCAACAGGCTGTAGGTGAGCCAAACCCTGAGCAGAGGTTTGGACTGGATGACCTCCAGAGACCCCTTCCAACCTCAACGTTCTATAATTCTGTGATTGATTACAAGAGGAAATTATTAAGAAAGAACAATTATTTTGCTTTACAGTGTAGGTTACAAACATGAAGAGTCTACATGAGCAGGCACTGCTTGTCTGTTGAATCTTCTCATTCATCATTGGTACACTTGTGTTCTGTTGGTGCATGCTGGTGCTGATCTTGGGCATCTCTTGAGACTACCGCATCCACACGGGGAGGAGAGTGATGGTTTATTACTTGTTTTGTGTTGTTTGCTGACTGACTAATGTGTTCACGTTAATTGACCTCTCTCATTCATTGTGGTTTCAGGATTATAAATGCGATGCTGTGTGCCTGTGCAGTGAAGGCTCGGCAGAGTATGTCTAATGTAGGGCACAGGACAATGGGGGTTTGCATGTGGTGTGGTGGGTTAAGTCATCACATATAAATGTGGGACGTGAGTTGGTGGATTTGGAGGAATTAAGGCAGAGCCCTTCACAGTGTGGGCTGTTAGCATTGCTTATGAGCTCCCTGCACCAAAGCTCAGTGTTCCTGAACATTCCCCTGTAGCAGATCAGCCCAGGACCTCTGACAGTTAGACAGAAGGGACGCTCAGAGAACTTGACCTGGAGTAAACTGTTGGACATACCGTAACAGAACTTCACCCTCATCCAAGTAGGAATGCTAACCGTTATGTTAAATTGGTATCCCTATGCCAAAGAAAGGTACGTGTACAGAGAAAGAGACAGAGACAGAAACATGCGTAATGTCCCTCAGTTTAGAATAAACTGTAACCTGGTGATTAAGCAAGGCTGTACCAACTAGGGGTGACCATAATAACCATCCAACCTGTGTTACTGCTGTTATGTTTAGTTGAGTCTTGTGCCTGCCCTCGTGACTGCTAACTATGGCAGTTACAGGCGATGTGAGAGATGTATGGCCTTCCCGTTCAAGAATAAGTGTTTCATTTATTACAAAGGGGAAGAGGCACTGCTGTTCTTCCCCAGATATGCTTTGAAAGCAGACTTCATTGACTTCTCTGGAGAGCCGATCCATTTTGCCTTCCCAAAGTAGAGCTGATCCATTTTGTCTTCCCAAAGCATTTGCTTGGCTCCATTGGGAGTTTCAGACGCTGGATCTGTGCCACGCTTAAAATGAGATGGATGCTGGACAAGCTTAGTAGAGTGCAAGTGAACATTAAATGGTTGGAATAAATAAATGTCAAAAGCTGAAGTTCTGTGAAAATCAAACATTTCTAAGACTTCCAGAATTGAAGTTTTGAACTAAGTGAATAATGCATGAATCCAATATTAATTCAATCCTTTTTGGAATTATTCCAAAAGAATAATTTTTACAGAAGTAGACATTACTGCCTACTGTTACAGCTACTTTCCCCCCCCTCCAAATATATATGTAGTGTACACTGTAATAGTTGGTCAATATACATTAATCTATACCCTGAAAAAACTCCTATTATTCACAAGATTCCACCCACCTGCAGGAAAATTTCATTACATGACTTCTGACATTTATACAGTGAATGACACTGGAAATGTCTAGGGGACTCACAGCCTTTTAGAAGTTCATAGTTAATTACTAATTATTGCATGGGAAAGCTTGAAGATTAAAGAAGAAAGGGGGGCAACCAGGAAGAATGGATAATACATTATAAAATGAAAAGTTTTTTTCCAATGAAAATTTAATGTCCTCAGTTCTCACGTACAACTCCAGAAATTAGGGTTTTTTTCATCTATAAAAACATAGTAGAAGAGTATGGAAACATCTAAAATGGTTTCTGTTACAATGACTGCTGCTTCTGTTTTCCATTTTTATCTAGATTTGAGAAAATATCTGAGTATGGAGTAAAACCCAAATGCCTCATTTTTATTGCCATACAGTGTAATTCAAAGTCCCTGCAGACCAGCAACTTCATTATGTTTTTTGGGAAAACGTAGGACTCATTTCTTTAAAAATTCATAGCAAGTGACTCATATTTATATAACACCCAGTGAATAAACCTGCAACCTGAATGCAGGAGACCTAAGGTCAGAACTCTCCTCTGCTTTAGACAGTGCAGCCTCCTAATCCAAACAGTGCCGGCCTCATTTGTATTAACATATTTTAGGTTTATGGCGCTTATGCAGGTATGCTTAAATTAAGGGTGATGCACCCAAGGCAAGTACATTAGTATGATAAAATAGATTTTTCACAATGTGGTAAGTGAACCAAGGTAGTTTGGAAACTGTTACTAAAGAGTTTTGGACTGCCTCCACCCATGGATTGTATAACAAGACTGAGTTAAATTAATGAGATTTTCATGAAATTTAATGTTAATCATTTGCAGATGGCAAAATTATAGAAGATACTTTTAAAATTGGTACATATATCAAGCACTCTGCAGTTTCTGTTTCTTTACAGTTCTTGTACTGAATGGGAAGAGGAGGTAACAAATGTGGACAGAATAAAGCCAGTTTGTTTTCAGTTCCCAGAAATGGACATTTAGAGGGTATGTATAGTCTGCGTTTAGATTGTCCGTACTAAGGAGCTCTGTCTTGACTTGCAGTAACAATTACAAGTTTAGGTTTTTTTTGGTTTTGGTTTTTTTTTTTTTTTAATGGGGTACTTATGGGAAAATGCACCATCATTGGAAAGGCATTTTATAAAGTCTAGCCTTGGAAAACTATACCTGACTTCACACAACCTAGAAACTTAAAGTATGAAACTTTTATTTCTGAATAGAAAATATATAACAAATGCACTTTCAATGAGTTTAAATTTTTAGCACCAAGTTGTTCAAGTTTTTTAGAAGAGGTAATTGAAATAGCATTTAATTATTAGGTATTTTTAAAGGTTTATGATTTTCATAGTTAACTACAAATACCGTTTTCCCCAAATCCAGAATCTTTCAAAGCACCATGAAATAGCAGATTTACCTGTCTTTTAATTGAAGATAAAATGAGATTTCATTTTCATTCTTGCTGCTATCAGAATTCAGGAAGATATTTTAAATGGTAAATATATAATTGTGAGATATTCTAAACTGATGTGTATGTATATAAATATATGCACATACATAAAAATATTAGTTGCACTGTTGATTTACTACACAGGGGAAAAAAAACTAATTTGCAAGAAGATTTGAGGGTGGCATTTGTTATAATTCTTTAAACCAAACTTTTATAGTGATTGTTTTTTTTTGAACTAGAGGAAAATGAGGTCTTAAAAATTAAGTCACAACTTGTTGATAAAAACAGCCTCAAGGTAGTAAGAGAACCAACAAACAAGGTTGAAAAAGCTTCCATTTTTTTTACAAAAAACACACAAACCTTAATTCCAAGTAGGAAAACTTATGTCTGTGTAATAAATGTTTAGTCAGCTTTACCATGGGCTTTGAAAGCAATGTCAGTAGTGTGACATGGATAGTTATATACAATCTTCCTATATGTACATAGCTAAAACAATTTATATAGCAAACTTTCTAATTTCTTATGCTTTAGATAGTTCAAGTTGCCTAACGGACTTTGATTTTCACTGTGCAAAATCATGATGTACAATTCCTAACTTTCATTTTCCTTTTCCAGAGCAGCACTGAATGGTTTCGCTTTAACCAGCAGCTGGAAAATACTCTCCACCCTTCCTATAAATTAGATGCCTCACTTTACAATAACTTGCAGAAGCTTTTTAATGCCCAGCTCAGTTTTTGTTTTGTTTTATAGTTCCATTTCACTAAATGAACAATTGTTTGTGCACTGCATTCCTGTAAATTCCAGACTGGGATTGGGTTGATTTTAATTTCTTATTTTTTAACTCACTGAATTCCATTAGTGAGTTTCCTGGCAGTAAGTGGAACTTCTCTGACGATGATATAACAGTGAGACTTGGGAAATTTCACACCTACCCCACACTTCATGACTCTACATGGAGATAAAGTCTGACATATGTAGTTTCTTTTCCTTCTGTCTTACCCCTGACCATTTCCTTGCTATATGCCCAGCTCAGTAGGTAGTACTGGGCTTTGTAGCATGGAAGAAAGACTTGTAACCCTTAGGCCAGCTGCTTAATTTGGTCGGTGGAGGGATTCAAGACCCCAGAGAACATCTTTTAAATAGTGGCAAGGTGTGGTATTACACAGTACTCATAATTTCAAACTTGGTCTCCAGGCTGCATCCCAAAATGCTATCTTTCATGTAGGACTAATGTGTTTGTCAATTGTCGAGCTTGGGGGATCTTGCAAGTTGAAATTCATGGCTATGTCATGTAGATTTTAGTTTACTAAAGGCACAGGATTTTGCATCACCACCTCACTGGCCTCTGCAGTTTGACAGAAAAACTTACAAAGTCTAGCACCATTGCTGTGTGTATTTTCCACTGGATACTAAAAGTAGCAAAAAATATATTTGTAAATTATGTGATGCTGGATTAAAATGATAATGTCATATGACAAAACTTAGTACATCTTTACTAAATGTAGCTATCTTGGTTTATTATACAAATTTGTGATGGAGTGAAGTTAAGAGGAACACCAGAACTTGAATAAACCCTGAAAAATTGAAGCAAACGCTAACAAATATATCAGCAGTAATTTAAATATAAACATACAACAAAGTCATATGGAAATTAATTATTAAATGTCTCACCAGTGAATTCTGCCGCCATCTGTTTCCTGTGATACACCACGAGATTTCCAGCAGGTAAAATTATTTTGATTCAGTCATTTCATTTATCATTCACTTTCATCTGAATTGTATACCAGGAGGCTGCAACTTTTGAAACTGTTTCAAGTCTGGTAGACATGATTGACTGGTCCATCCTGAAATGAAGCTTAATCACTTGTCTAATAGTTCACTAGAATTATTATCATGCCTATAGGACAGGATCTTACTGATGAACAGTCAGAGCTAGAGATCATAGTCTTCTGCACTGTCTGTCTTAGGAAACTTACTTTGTTTTCAAGTTCCCCATAAAGTGGGAAACATGAGAACTAAGAACTCCTGAGAAGGAAAAAAAAAAACCCAAAAAACTCTTTTGCCAATGATCATCTGGGAAGCCACTGTCTCTTAAAACCCACATTAATATGACATTCTTGGGGACCTTCCAAAAGTCAATAGAAGGCCTCTGTACATCCTTTAATATTTACAGATAAAACTTTTTTTGCCAATATTTCTTCTTTTTTCAATAAATGTAGACACATTCTAAATCACAAAATCAGTTGAGAGCTTCAGTGACATCTGATTCTGAAAACTAGATCAGCTGTACCCCCATAGTGAAATGAGTGGTCTTAAACATGAATGAGTTGTTAGTGACTGGATTCCTAAAATGAGATTAATCTCTGTAAACATATTGGTCTAAAATTCTGTCATGGAGTATGTCTTAATTAGAAAATGATGGTAACAATAGGAATGAATCTCTAGAACCAAAACAAGTAATTCTGAGTGAAGATCTGCACTATGCAAATTTTGAGGGGTTATTCCTGATTTACTGTAATCTCGTTGTCAAATAATGATCAAAGAAGTATTCAGTTGTGATCTTGGAATGCATCTTCTGCTTTACTTTCTTCTCAAGGAATTCAGTTCACAGGCTGCAAGATGACTCTGAGATGCAGATGAAGGCGTTGTCCTCACTTACGATCAGGAGATCTGTTTTAGAAACACACTCCTGACCAAAAACAGTTACATGCCCTTACTCTTAGTTATCTGAGGCTTCCTTAATAATCAGTGAAGGTAAACTGGCAACTCCAGAACGTGATTTATTGGCACTTAGACACTCTCTCAGGATTGATGTCTTGAAATGTTTATTTGTTTATTGATATAATAGGAATCTACAATGAGTAGCTCAGATGATGTCTAACAGCTACAATTGTAGCTTTGGGCTAGGATCCAGACTTATGGTATCAGTCTGTTTAACATATCTTATTTAGTTGCCCCCCCAAAAGATCACCTTAACAGTTAAAATAAACCTATTATTCTCAAATTGATCATCGTTTTCTTTGATCAATCTCAGCTGTCAAGAGTTTGAGGGTTTTAGCCAAAGCCATCTCCTAATGGATCTATTCAAAAGCTGGTGTTTAAAGAAATCATTGTTGAGTGTTCTGAAACACATTTATAATATTCAGTATATAGACTAAGGAGTTTAGCTTTGAATTTTTTTAGCCTATGGGTTCATATATCTGAAATGAATTTTGTATACAAGAAAGTATATTTTTATGGAGTTGTTGCTACTTCATTTTCTTAATCTTCATATTTCTCATGTAAGGTTTAGTTTGTTTTTCTCCAGGATTTCTCTTTTAAGTTCATAAATTGTTCTGGGGATTAAATAACTAAAAAGCTAGTTGTGTAGGGATTTTGTTATGAGCAATTTCCTGGATGAAAGATGAATTTATTTTGTGTAATATTTACCATCTACAAGTTAGCAGTTATAGAAGCAGTTTTCTATGCTGCTTCTCTAGGCAATGAAGAGAGTGGGACTTGTGCAAGAGGTGGAATAAATTAACCTATAGAGGACTCTGTCTTCTTAACAGAATAAAACAGATGAGGGAAGACCTCTGGAGGTCATCTGGTCCAAGTCCCTGCTCAAAGTAGGATCAGCCTTAGGGCAGGTTTCACAGGGGTGCATTTGGCTGAGTTTTTAGTATCTCCATTATGAAGAGATACAGCCTCTGTGGACACATTTTAATTTTTTTTTTTTTATCCTCATTGTGAATGTTTTTTTCTTACTAGTCAGAATTTCCTTTATTGCAATATGTGTCCATTGCCAACTGCCCTTTCACTCTGCACCTCTAAAAGGAATTTGACTCTATCTTCTCTATACTCTCTCTTTAAGAGGTTGTAGATCTCCCTTTAGTTTTCTTTCTTTCAGGATTACAAACCCAGTTCTCTCAGTCACTACTCATATATCTTGTGCTCCAGGCCCCTAATAATCTTGGTGACCCTTTTGCTGAACTTGCTCCGAGTTCGGTAAATGATGTATGACAGTACATAAAAATGACAAAATGACAGTACAAAAAAAATGACAGTATCATCTTTTGTGCTGGAAAGCTCAAAACTGAACAAAGTACTCCAGGTGGGTTCTCACAAGTGCTGAATAAAGGGGAATAATCATTTCTCTAGACCTACTTGCCACATTTGCTAATAGAGGCCAGTATGTTTTCTTCACTGGAAGGGTGCAACCTTGCCTCATTTTCATGCCCACCAGGACCACAGGTCCATTTTGCAAAGCTGCTTTCTAGCCAGAGCACTCAGTGTGTGCAGCTGAGCGGGGTTACAGGAAAGTACAGGACTTTCCTTGTGCTTTTGTTGAACTTGAGATCAGTCCATATCTCTAGTCTATTGAAATTCCTCTGAATGAAATTTTGCCACCCTCCAGTGTACTGACCCCTTCCCCCCAGTTTGATATTCTCTGCAAACCTGCTGGGAGTTTATTCACTTCAGTTGTTCAAGTCATTAGAAAAGACTTTCATCGACAGTACTGTCCCCAGCACCGACTCCTGAGGAACACTGTTGGGTCCTCACTGTCAGTTGCCCTTTATCCTGTTAATTGCAACCCTCTGAGCCTGCCCAGCCAATTTTCCACTCATAGCCCATGTATCAAAACTGAATTTCACCAATTTGACTAAAGGCTACCTTGGAACATCATGCCAGAAGCATTGCTGAGATATTAAAATTAATTGAATGAGTTACAAAAGCACAGAGAAAGAGACTTTAGTTGAAGGTTTGGGAATGTGCAAGCCCAACAGTGTAATCAGAGAGAGCTACAGAATATGAGGTCAAATGATTAACTTTGAAGGCAATTTGCCAGCATCTGAAACTGTCACATGGTCGTTGTGCTTTTAGCCATTTGAGTGCTCTAGATAAATGGGAATACAGCTACAAAGGCTCAGCAAAGCATTCCTGATGATTCATCTTCATACTTGTCTCACCTTGCAGCTCCCAATATTCACTCTATACCCTTTTGTATAGCAGCTGTTTTCCCTTCTTTGAATATGTTAAAGGTAGAATATGCGTTCCAGAGGAGTGCACAGTAGTTTCAGTCAGGAAATAGTTTTCGTCTGTATTTGGATCTAGTGAATTAGGGCGTGAATCTCACCACTTATGGATATTCTGATTTTTATATTTAACGAATTAAAATGCAATAGTGTCCCATGTGTTTTAGTAAAGGTCAGATTAAAAGTCAGATTAACTAGTACTACAAGGCTGAATTTACAAGCAAAAGCTTTAGTATTTACAAGGCCTATTCTGTACTTCAAGTGGATAAATCTTCCATGGAACTTGTGGTCTTGTTTCTTTTAGGCTGTGTTCAGACACCTGAGTAATTACTTGCTATTACCTCTTAGTGCATGCCCTAACCTTGTTCGAACAAGAAGTGAATCTGTGCTGGGATGAGGCAACACCGTTTCCCTTCCTGTTTCTGTACTTCTGTTCCCATTTGAGGAAAATGCATTCACAGAAGCCAAAAGAGCATTAAAGGCCAGCTGAGGATCCAGTATGCCTTAGAACTGCATTCATTTGCCCTGTAGGTGCAGGGATATTAGCAGGCTCCATGACTGATGGTTTATTGTGGCAGAGCATCTCTCCTGCTCTTACTTGATATTTTTAACCCTAGAAGGCCAAGATCTCAAAATTTTTGCTCTCTAGGAAGACATACCAATCCTGTCCTACATAGCTTTACATCCACATATGTAACCGCTAATCTGTAAGAAAAGTCAAATATGTGTTTTCCTAAAGTGGTACTTAAAACTTAATTTTCCCTATCTTTTAGGGGTTTGTTAGGGTTTTTTTGGGGTTGTGTGGTTTTGCCTTTTTTTAATAACTTTAGGAATATTTCTGAATGGGTCTAATAAAGAATATATTTTGTCTAATAGACTGGAGTGGACCGTAATTTGAAATAGTCTTTTTGAATATTGCAAAACTCATATTATACGTATGTGGGAAAAGAAGTAACTGGCAGTTAACCTCAGCAGGTACACTGATAATAGTTCAGATAAGAACTACCCAGTAAACAGCCAAGACTGTTGCTGTTGCTGCAGTATGTTCCTTTTGACATTTTGTGAAATGCTCCAGGAAATAAGGTTTCTTATTCTCTAAACTAGTCCTGTGTTGCACACCTTAGATGTAATAAGTACTGACCTAAAGACTTCTCCAAGCTATTTTTTGCTGCAAAGAATTCAACTTAAATACAAATCTTTTCTCTAGCTGTCTTAGACTGAAAAAGAAAAAAGGAATAGAAGACATTTTCTTGCTGAATAGGAAGCAGGCAAAATGTTTTTTGAAACAACAGGTAGTGCTTAAATGGCATTTTCTCAAGATCTTCTTCACCATTGGCAGAATAGAGCTATTCCCCACATGCTAGAAATGCATTCCTCACATTCCTCACTCCTAGAAACAAACCTTTGTTGATAACAGGTTGATGTGAAGTTAACAACTCCTTAAAAAGGCATCAAAGTGGTGCTGAATTACGGTGTTAAGCCTAGATCTTTCGTGAGGGCTTTTTGTTTGCATCCAGCAGATTTTCTGTTCTTCTCTTCTTTCCACTTCATCTCTGCTGCATAAATTGTGCACGCTGAAATGACTAAAACAGCCAGTATCCAACAGGAAATGAGACCTTGTAAGATATTTCATCACACTTGTCAGATTACAATAGAAAACCACAAATTGTTGCTGAAGGAGAAAAGGTTATCCCTGAAATGGCACGATAAAATGAGGAAAATGAAACTGAAGCTGTTGTACATGTATGGAATGGGCCATGCGTACAAAGGGAAAACCTCAGCCTCGTCTGTTGAAACATGCAGGTGAGATCTGATGTTCCTATTTTACAACAAAAATTCTTTGAGAAGACATGAATTGCTCTATATCAGTAGGTGTTTGTGGAGAAGCACTTCAGGAACTATCATTGTCTGGAAGAACTCAGATATGCACAGAACAGTTTAAAGAATTCCTCTTGAATCTTTGCTTCAAATGCATACTATTTCATTTTTTTTTTAATTCAATATATACTGCCAGATACTCATCACAGGGAGTCAGTCAGTTCTGTGCTGTACCTGTGTTACTCAGACACTGGACAGCACATGCTATAACACTTGTGCACCTCTCAGCTTTTCTGGATCCGCTGCTAGTGCATTCCTTACCATTATCAGAAACTGCAAGACACCTCCACCTTCAGAATGCTGAAGTCCATAGTTCAGCTAATTCAATAAACTAATTTATTATTTATAAGCAATCTTACTTACTTGACTACTTTTGTTTATTCTTTCTGTTATGTCTTCTTGCCTCCCTTCATGATACAATTCCCAGCAGAATTTCTCTATTTAATAGCATTATGGGCAGGGTATCTCTGTTTCTATTTTCAATCTTGTGTGTGGCACTATGCCAGGAGAATCTCTGTTACAATTTTGCTTAGAAAATAATTTTGACACAGATTAGCTTTACCCATGTTACCTTACTTTGCTTGTATTTTTCCTGAAGACTGCGTGTTCTTACGCATCCATGTTCCAGTTATGATTGCTTTTTGACCATTTTATACATTCCTAAGTTTCTTCCCTTTTATTGTAAGGACTGTTTGGTTTAGCATCGTAATGTTGAAATTCTAAGATTAAGATTTTGCGTAGTTTGAAAGGAGACTTGGAAGTTGAGCCTGTTTTTGTATAGGCTTTTATAACACCCTTAAAGACCAAATGCTAGGTCTCTGACTGGCATATCTTCGGTGATCAACTTGCATGGATTCCTTGAAAATGGTAGCTGAGAAGTACTACAACTTGTATAACTTCTCCTTGGAGTTGAAATCTAGATGCCTCTGCAATAGCTTAAATGTACATGAATGTGGCTGATATATTTTCCTCAGAAATGGCTGTGACAAGGGTTATGGTCTTCCATACAGGTGCACATTGCAACATTCTAAGAATTACTGCAACTAGACTAGCAGATTTCTTAATTTTTTTGCAGCATGCTTCAGAAATAGCTTGAACTATGGAGTGTGATCTTTCGTGTGCATTTATCTTAGGACTGCAATAATGTAAAATTCCAGCAGGGGGACCCCTCATACCTTATAATGCACATTTTGTGTCTGCATGGCACTCTTGCCCCCTGGACGAATATTTTGTTCTCACAGAAATTTTTGACTTTTCAGTCTACACAAAAAGTGAAGTGTAAAACACTGGACTTCAAAATAGCATGTAGCTTGCAAAAAGGTGTTTAGGATTTTCCTTGTCTTAGGACAAAGTGAGAATAACAGAAAACAAAGAGTGTTATACTAGGCAAATATAATTTACAGCATCAAAAATTTTTCAAAGAAAAGCTATCAATTCTATAAATAGAATATTAAAACTACTTTATCTACCCACTGGTCATACCATTCTTTTTTGGCATGTTTTCATGTTTCAAATCTAGAACCTACATTTTAAGTGTCAATTTTAATAGAAGTCCCTAAGAATTTTCATTAGTCACAGCTCTTCCAGCTGCGAGAGACTCCTTGTTTGGTTTTAGCGCTGCAGGTGAGTCAAGTTGTCTAGGTAACAACCTATTCCCATAGATTTACTGAGCATATTTTAAGTATTTTCTTATACTATTTCAAGCCTTTTGTAATCAGATCAAAGTAGAGCCTGTAGTGACACTAAAGATATTGCCATAAACCTGAAGTATATAACATGTTTCTATTGATTTACGCATAATTTTAGTAACTGTACAAGCTTCTTTGCATACTGTACTTTGACCACACTCGTGCCTATATTAAGTGCAGGGAAAGATTAACGTGAGGCCTATAGGGTGCTCAGACATTTTGTGGTTGTTTTTTTGCTGTTTCACCAGTACAGTTAAACCCTAAATATACTGGATCCATCACTGGAATTCTTCTATTCATGCTGTCAACTGCTCAGTCCTTGGGCCTGTCCAAATGCTGTCCTTGTATTTGCTAGGTGGTCCAGCCTGAAGTTCAGTAGCAGAGCATGTGCACAAGCATACATATGCACACACACAGAGGACAGAGAGCGTGCTTGCACATGGTAGGTAGAAATAGAGTTTAATGGAGAGGCCAGGTATAGGGCTTGGCCACACAACAGTACTGACCTGCTTACCTGTGACCTGCCCTCTTTTAGTTCCAATTCATCTTCAGTTTCCATGCCTGCTCCTCCCAATCCACCTTGATCCCTGCCCCTACCTTTGTCCTTTCTCCTAAACATCCCATAGTAGGTTCTGCACATTCTTGCAATCCCCTTAAAATGCCCTGTAATATGACTCGTGAAGTCCAACAAGACTCCTCAAATATCCCATAACATCCTCCCTCAAATATCAGCATATATGCACTGCAAAAGAAACTCCCTAACTAAATTCTTTCTCTATGTCATTTTTACAAGGAGGATATTGAGTCTCAAAGAAATCATAAAAAGCCATCAGGTCCTATGAAATGAAATGAAATGAAATGATACATACAGGGGTCGCTAGTTGATTTAGATGTTCACAGAAGCATTAGCTGCTGCTTTTCACTCAGGGAGATAGTTGCTGTATCTGGCACTGTGGTTTTGCACATTCTTCTACGTTCTGTGCCACAAAACAACAACAAAAAAACACCTTCTAGCCTCAGTCTGAGACACAGCAACAAATGAAAAAGTGTCCACTAGGAAATAAAAGTTAATGCATTACGTATAGAATTATCAGAGAAAATACAGCAGGAAGAGGATTGAAGAGGCCATCTATTCCATCCTGCTGCCCCAGCTCAGACTTGGCTCCATTCGAACTATTAATCTGTAGTACCCTGGTTCACTTGTAATTCAAAAATTCAAATTACAAAGCTTTTCCACAACCTCCAGACCTAATCTGTTCCAACCTCAATTATTCTTTTCATATGAAAGTTTCTCTTACATTTTGAAGTAAATCTCCCTTAATTCAGTTTTAAATAAATGATAGTAACCTACCAGCCTCTTATTTTGTTGCTGAATTAGTGCTGCTATTTAGATTGTTGATGTGAAAGTATCCACACTAATTCTGTGAAAGGAAGGCTTAGCTCTTGTGATTTTTGACAAGAGACTTAAGTAGCAAAGAGTTATATCAAGACCAAAAGAAAATAAAAGAGAAATAGAGAAGAGAGTGGATTTTACTCTGTTGATACAATTGGATTTCAGTTCTAAGCCTGGCATCCAAAGAGAATTTATGTAATCATTGTACTTGTTTGTCTGTTACTCTGCTAAATTCAAAATCTTGTAATGCAAAAAAGAAACACACCTCACAAGTAAAGCCAAGAATTTATTGTTGGTATAATTGAAACCTCAAAAGAATAATCAAAAGAACTGTTATATCTAATTAATGCAGAAAAAAGGGAAGAAAATAAAGAAATTAAGATTACTACAAATAGGTCTGGCAATAACAAAGTACTTCAGATTGTTGTGCACAGTCACCCACTGCCCTTCTGGGTCCTGGATCAATGGGTCCAGCCTTTCTCACGAAGAGGGCAGGGAGCAGTGGGTCGTGGAAAGGTTCAGTGTCCTGTGTTCTTTGCTGGGAGGAGTGATGGTGATGGATTTTTTTTCTTTTCATCTTTTAGATGGATTTCCTTTTGCCAGGGAAGTATCCTGTTGATGGTTTCTTCTTCACTGTGGTTCACTTTGGGCAGTTTTTGTGTTTTCTGGCAAAGATTTGCACCTTGTTCTTTGTTAATGTCTGCATCATCATGTTACAGCCATATTTTGTATGTAAACTGTTTTACAGATATTAGGTACGTTTTCTTTCCTCACTTTGTGACCCCTAAATCCAGTTTTGTCCAGATCTATATGCCCATTTCTTTAACCTACCACTGATGAATTGTCTACATCCTTGACGTTTCCAGTGCTATCCTGTGACCTCTTTCTTACCACCCCCATCCCTGCACTCCTCCACACTGCATCCTGTGTTCCCAGTGCCATCATACCATCCCTGTGCTGCTCCACCACTACATCACTATGCTGGAGTGGTAAATATTTGCCTTTACACAGAGGAATTACTTGTTACTCTATCTATAGAAAAACTATGGTTGTACCATCAAAAGACAAGCAAAAATAAAACTAATTAGGCATAGCAACCTGTCCACATAGAAAAATTGCTGTTACACCTAAACAAGCTAAAACAAAGGTCCAGGCAGTCCCAGTTCAAACAAAGGCTGCTGGGCCTCCATCCTGGGGCTCCAAAAAGTCAGTTCAAGTTCTGCTAGCCTGTAGCCTGTTAGTAGCAATGACAGTGATATATTTATGGGACTGCTGGGCTACAAGAGCCTTCCCTTACTAGCTTTTGAATTTCAACTTCAAGGTTAGAAATTCAGAAACATGGCAAGAGAGAAGTACCAATAATACACAGTGAAAAAAAGGATTCTATAGGAGGTACAAAAAAAAGTATGTGTCCTCCTTAGCCTGCCAGGTAAGGACCCAGCCCACATGTGCTTGCCAGCCATTCGATGTGTGCCCAGCCCTGAACCAGCCTCTGGGTGCCTAGACACCAGCAGGGCACAGAAGAAAGCTGGTGCTTTGTGCAGATGGCAGTACAGCTTGGGAGAACTAGTGAGGTCACCTGAGCTACTGCAAAGAGAAGGGGACATGGGAAATCACTTACCAACAGGAAACTGGGCTATAATAGCTTTCAAGCATGTATGGTGTCAGACTGAGACTCAGATCATGTCTTTCCTGAGGAAACCCAACAGTAGTTTTCAAAAAAAAAAAAGTTTTATACGGAAAACATCTTTCACAGTTCTTTGTTGCTTACCTCTGGAGTGGCTGCATCAGCCATCCCAAATACAATGTAAGACATTGATTACAGCAATATCTGATTGCTTCATCATCATTAACATACTTTTTTTACATAATTCCTGTGAGAGAGAAATGCTATTATACTGATTTTAGGGATGGGTACCTCAATCATGGCTCCTCACAGATACACAGATATAGGGTAACTAGCTGCCATTCTAAAGGAGACAGATACTTAGAGAATTCTGACCTGTCCAAAGTCATGTGGAAAACGAACCCAGATTCTACATCCCATGTTAAGCACTAAACCTCTTCTTCCCATACCCATAGACCTCTCTTCTTATGTTCTTTTCATTTTCAGACGAGTTGTGCTTCTTGGGCTTTCTCCTGTCCTTGATTGCATGGTCACTGCGAGGGGAAGGAAATTTCACAATTCCATACAAAGGATAATGAAAGTTGCTTTTATTCTTGTATAATGGACTTAATGAGACTTGGTTTGGTACATTCCTAATTTTTTTTCTGAAAACTATGGAAAAAAATGAAACCTGTTCAGTTAACAAAGCAGTATGAATGACACTAAAAGCTGGATCCTCCATTGAGCTTTCCTCTGAAATTAGCAAATTGCTAATGAGTTGTTCCATGAGCACGAGACTGAAGAAAACATGACCTTTTACAGATTTTTGCATTGTCTTTTTTATAACTATTCTTGAACTCTTACATGACACATCACTTTCTTGCCAATGTTCTGTAGTACCTCCAGTTTCTGCCACATCTCTAGTTGCCCACACAGCTACTGTCTAGGCACTGGGTAGGCCTACGTGCTGTCATTAGCTCTGGGCTGCACGTGTGGATTTTTTGAAATTATATTTTGATCTCATGTTCTCAGACATCTTGTGCATAGAAGTCTGTCTTTCTGCAAAGGTACTCAATTTTCCCCTCTTCCTTTTCAAGCTTTATAAAGCTTGCAATTTCTTCATGTCTTTTAGGCCTCTTCTTCCTTATTAGGTGAAATTAGCTTGAAATGGTTATCAGAGGATTGCCACATGGACAGATGGACTGCCACATGGTACAGGCACACAAGGCTCATTTTCTGAAGTGAGGAAGAAACGAGTGAAACAAGAAGAAACAAGGAAGAAGCAAAAACAAAGAAACAAACAAACAAATCCATAGGAAAAGAACAGTAATTTTTCTATAGTTCTTCATCTAGCACACCTTGCACTGTGCTGTAAATAGAAGGATAATGTTTATAAAGGTGACTGAAACTAGTCCTGCAAAAATTCATAAGCCTGCAGTGGTATTTCTAAAACTCAGTTGAATCATTAAGAAGTAAAATCTTTCCTAAAGTCGTAAATGTTCTTTCCCCCTTATTTCCTCCCTCTCTCACAGCATCATACCCTTGAGCAAATAAAACATAGGTACTTGAACTGGGACTTGAAATTCTTTGCCTCTTATACCATTTTTACCATTTTTCAGTTGCAATGGCATTTGTGTTTTATGAAGCTCTGAGACTTCACTATTTTAGTAAGTACAGGAAAATACTGACTTGATAAAATTCCCAGACTAGTACACAAAGAAGCAAGAAAGGTCAATAAGACAGAAATGTGCTACCTAAAGGCAAGTCAGATTTTCAAAGACATTATCTTTCTCTTTGTTTCTTACACACACATCCACACATACATTCATCACAAACTTGGTATCTGTAGACTATGACTGTGAAGGAGCACTGTGATCTAAAGAACCTTAGTGTGCTGGCTGATAATTCCTAAATAATCATCATCAACATACTAAATAATAATTAACATAAAAGAGGTCATAATATATATGGCTACTGAGAGGGCTGTAGTATTCAAGTGCACAAGTGTGTTCTGCCAAAGCAAATTTTGCAACTGGAAATTATAATTTTACACAATTGAAATTTTCTGCTAGGGAAAAAGTATTCATTTTCAGATACCTCTTATTTTCTAAAGAGAAAATGTAAATGTACTGATTTGCTTTGACTTCGTTGATCTGATTTAGAATATTTCCATATTGTTAAACCAAGCCAATGCATTTAATTATGAGTCAATTCGAGGAAACAATTGCAAAATACATGAATCAATTACATTGCTCTGTCAGCAAACTGCCTTTGAGCTGCTATAAACTGTGCTTCCAGACTGGCTTTGTTCGCCAGTCCTGGAGAATGATAGCTGAAGTAACGCACAGAGAAATCATTCTGAATTGCATGATGCTCAATAAAAGATGTAAATGAGCATAAGTAAAAGTGGGACATAGAATTTCCAACTAAAATTCAGATGAAACAAAGTGTCAATATGGAGAAAATAATTTTGTTACGCAACTAACTCAAAATTAATCACTCCAAGTCTATTCAATAAACTGAAACAAGGCTTCCCCCCAGCACCCCCCACCCCCACCCCCACCCCCCCAAACCAAATAATACAGATTTGACTGAGGAGGTAAATCAGGAGAAATGAAAATCAGTCCACTACTTTGGTTGGCATGGCTGTTTAATAATCTGATCATTTTACTGTGCTATATAAAGTTGTCTATTATGCTAATTGGATCTATAACTGCATACTAAGTGATCTCTACAAATTTCTTATAAAAGAATTAAGGGAGAAGATGCCACCTTTCTGTCTGGCATCACTAAAGTAAAATGGAGTTTAAAAAAAAAAAGGAAGGAAAACTAAGAGATTAATAGTTGTTACTTTTTGATATAATAACAGACATAAGGAAAAACATTACAATTTATGGGGTGAAGAATTTAATCTATGACCCTGATCCTATGTTATCTTTGACCTGGAGCCTCAGCCTGGGATATTGAGGATAATGAGTATGTAACCACCACTGAAAATTAACCGAACTCCGGTCGTACCCACTGGTTTTAAAGATTCAGTGCATGTGATGTATGTGGACACTAGAGGGAAACACTTAACTGGGCTACAGCAGTTTGTGACCCTGACGAGGACGGTGGAACAGTCGCTGTACTGATAGACTCTCATTTAATGGCAATATCAATTTTTTTCAGGGAGAAAACACAATTAGCGGACTAAGGAAATGAATGTAGGTTATGAGGCTTATTCTTCCTGTAATGGATATAAATGTACTTTAAAACTTCAGTTACTGTTATGGATCATGGACAACCGAGCAAATTATATATTAAACTAATCGCAGGTAATGCTTATGTGTCACGGTTTCATCTTTTCTTCCCTTCTCCTGCAATTGTTGTTTCCTAATTTAAGCATGTTCCTTCTTTAGTACAAGTAAAAGGGAAAAATCTTTAAGGTCTGATTCACTACCTTGTGTAGTTTTTATTTCTGGCTTGACATGGTAAAGGAAAGCCTTGTCTAAAGAAGCTTTTCTACTTTGTGCCAGAGTTAATGACTATAACATATTGGATCTCATGCACAATTCATGAGAGCTGATTTAGCATTAATGCAGGTGTATAGAATGGCTGGAACTGTTCACCTGCTCTCCCTGATGGAGGCAAAATGCTGCCATGATTTCTAACAAGGAGAAACTGGAGGAACGAATCAGGGAGATGAAATATATAATGTATATGTAAACGTGGCTTAAAATGCATTGTAAATGATTTGTACATAACTAGTCAAATACCTTTCTTTAGTGGCAAGCTAATCTTCTAGTCAATGCTAAAATGCAAGGCTAGATTGTCATCCTGTTGGCAGCCCTCTGAAGCAAATTAGGACTTGATCCTTCTGCCAGAGGAATCATTGGCAGGCAATCATATGCACAATATGCTGCTCCAAATGCGATCAGAGACATGTGCATTTGACTTAACTGGGTAAAACTCTTCACCTGATAATCATCTGCTAACTTATAATCACTTGATAACTTTTCACTTCTCTAACTAATTTTCCTGTAATATGTAGAAAGAAATTCTAGCAAAGTAAGATTTTCTTATTCCCATGCTTACTGGACATAGATTTTGGTCCACTGGTTCCAGTAACCTTCAAAACTGCTGTCAAAATTGGTTTTCTTTTGAACTGATCTTATTATAGAGTTACTGCATTTATAGGAATGAAAATATTTTCTTCCAAAATTAATATTGACAGACATGCCTGTGTAAAGTACTCAGTCACTAGTTCCTGTTTAGCTTCTCATTTCAGCTTTTTAGCTTTTGTCTTGCTGAGGGAATACGTTAACAGGGAAAAATAGGCCTAAGTACTTGGAGTCAATATGACTCGGTTAGACTAGAAGTATAACTTTTAGATGCTAATATGAAGTAGAATTAATTCAGTAAAGAAGGCTCATGGGGGATCTTACCAATGTGCATAAATACCTGAAGGCAGGATGTAAAGGCGAGAGACCCAAACCCAGTGACAGGACCAGAGGCAATGGGCACCAGCTGAAACACAGGGGGGTCCCTCTGGACCTCAGGAAGCCCTTTCACTGTGAAGGTGACTGAGCACTGGCCAGGGTCCACAGGGAGGTGGTGGAGTCACCACACTTGGAGATACTCAAAAGCTGACGTAGATGGTCCTGAGCAACCTGCTCTGGCTGACCCTCTGATGAGCAGCAGGGTTCGACTGCACACTCATGAGAGGTCCCCACAACCTCAGCTGTACTGTGATCCTGAGATTCTGTGAAATGTACTATCTAATAAATTATCATCTATAAATCATTTATAGGTATAAGAAAAATGCACATTGTTTTAAACTGTAACATATATATGTGATATTAGAGAATGGTACATTTTAATAGAAAATAGTTAATCCTTCTCAAATTTAACATAAAAGTGGTTTGCATAGTATTCAAATTTTCAAAAATGGTATACTCTATTTGGGATACATTTTGAAATTCTTGCTATAGGTTAGTAGGGACTTTACTCCAACTCAAGTTTTTATGATGACTTAATCTCCCTTACTACCATCTAGATAGTCATTGCAAAATTCCCTGAGAGATAACATTTAGAACCTAATTCACCTATCCTTGTCTACAAAGTTCTACGTGACTGGTTTTTCATAGAAACTTGCATTTGATGCCGTCATTTAAAATGAGCAAGTAGACGAAAAGATTCACATACCACCCACAATCCACATTGTAGAAAATATTTTAAAGCTACTAGGTAACTTTTTTATCTGTCTGAGGTATGCATCGATAGACTTTTGCCAGCTAAAACCTTGTAATGCACAACAGATGATGCTACTGATCGGCAGAGGTCTGCACGGCCTTCCAGAGAGTACAGATTTCTGCGGAGAATTGGCCCATGGTATGTGCTGTACACGTGCTACTATACTGACAGCTGGGGATGTGTCAGAGAAGGTAGAAAGAGAGAGAAGTTTCTCAAAAGACGCGGCACTATTGGAAAGTCTAATGGATCCAGAGGATGGTAAAGTATTGTTAGAGCAACGTCTAGACATGTTTAGTACTGAAGGCAGAATATATACACTGGTGGTCAGTTGTGGTAGATGTAACTTAATCTTTATGATCTAAGTAATTCCCACAGGTTATATTAATAACATTGCTGCTGTGACCACAGCACCCATTATCTCTGCATCATTTTCCTGGACCTAAAAAGAAAGGTGTGAAGGGACAAGATCATATCGCCAATTCCAGGTTTCTGAACAAGTCCTGAAATCTTTATTTCTGGTTACAGCTTCATTTCCTTTCCTAGCAATTCTAATTCCATCTTACTGTTCTTCCATCTCTTAGTTTCCTTCTGTCCAATAAGAAATTAGTAAACCAAACACATGCAGCTGTTTTGCTCTTTGCTGTGACTAGTCTGGTAGCCTGAAAGTAAGTCCTGGGCAGCCTGGACTGTTGTGAAAGACTGAGAGGTAATTTACAGTGTTTTCTACAGCCAGAAGAGTAAAGGACTAACTCAAATGTCAGGCTTTGGTTTATGCATCAGATGTTTTAGGAGACTATGTCTCACCTAGTGGAAACTAACCTTTAGTCAGAAAGGAGTGTTATCCTTCCCCACTTTTTGTTGATCTTTCTCTTGATACCCTATGCATAAACTGAGCTTCACGTTCGAGGTTTCAAATTGAGATTGAAATGAATAACCATTGTGTACTTGATTCTTTCTAGTGCTCTATATGGCAATCAAATCAAGGGAATAAATTAAAAGAGTAGCGTTTCCATCCATAAAGGCTGAAATTTCAAAGCTTAGATAACAGTGATAATACTGGGGTTACATTAGGGAACACCCCAGGGTCCTGAGACTGCATTGAACAGGCAATGCTGCACTTATATTATGCTGAGGAAAATTCTATGGATAGCCTAAAAAGAATTATACAAAAGTAACTGTCTAGTTTAGGTTGACTGAATAGATCTCTAGGTTTCACTGAATTTATCTGATTAGATCTCCATTGAGTGCAATGGGAGCTTAGCTTGCATGTAAACATCTAAATTTAGATGTCTAAATCTGTGAGCTGTAACCACTCAGGATGACTGTATTGTAATAAAAAGACACCCAAGATACCTTTAAACTATCTGGCTTGAGTAAGTCCAATCTAATTTCACAGCAACATAGAATTTAGCTCAGAATAATATCCTGCCGTGAAGGCTGACCACAGTATAGGCTATTTTGGAGACCTGCAGTAATTTACTTTGGGTACTAAAAGCTTTAGCATTGACTTAATGGGTTGTTATTTGGTAACCAAGCTGTTTACCATGCTGTGCAACACAACCTTGATGCAAAAAGTATTTATTCCTTGTGTATTAGTGCTAGGGATGTAGAATGAATTCAGCTGGTGAAATCCTGGCCACTTTGATGAAAGAATGACATACGGTAATGACATTATAATAATCTTTATTTCATTTTTTATTGTGTTATATTGCTTCATTTGCTTGCATGGACATTGAACTTGACTGAGGTCATGCAGTGACACATAACTCATTACCGTGGCTGGCTTCTGTTAAATAATAATTTATAGTGCATTCTAATAGTCAAGGTTATTCTTGCCTTAAATGTGCAACCTTACAGTTACTGCCACATTTCTTCTGCCACCATGCTTGGTTTTGGTAACCCTTCTGAATACCTTTCTGAATAACTTTTATTTATAATCTTCTCTAGTATTGATTAAGAGAAGGCTCTGGGGAGACCTTATTGCCGCCTTTCAATACTTAAAGGGGACTCATGATGGAGTGAGACTTTTTGCCAGGGTCTGTAGTGATAGGACAAGGGGTAATGATTTCAAACTAAAAGAGGGCAGATTTAGATTATTTATAAGGGAGAAATTATTTACTGTGAGGTTGGTGAGGCACTGACAAAGGTTGCCCAGAAGAAGCTGTGGCTGCACCATTCCTGCAGTGCTCAAGGCCAGGTTGGATGGGGCTTGGAGCAACCTGGTCTAGTGGAAGGTGGCTCTGCCTGTGGCAGAGGGGTGGAATGTCTGTGATTCTATGATTCTACAAATATGTTGATATTTGAATTCTAAACCATTAATAAATTGTTTTAGCGATTAAAAACTATAGGCAGTTTTGAAATTTGCCTAAATATCCCTCTCTGTTATTTTTTGCCCGGTAACAAAAATACTTTCTCTTTCATTCCAGGATTTTTCCTTGGAGATTGATTTGGCCTTGCATTGAACTAATAAAAGTAAAAGCATTCTTGTAATGTGTCACAGACATGAAAAAGTATCAAATTTAAAAATATGCTTCATCAATGATCCTCAGTCACTCTTTTTTTTTTATATTATATACAAAACCCAACTTTAGGTAACTCTCCTAAATTTCATAATTCACATTTTCTTTACTGTCTTGCAAATGAATTAAAATAAAAAAACTTACTAATCTCTTTTAAGACATGATCTTAAGCAGCTTTGGGTTAGGACATCATTTACGTTAATTTGGAATTCTACAAATTCTACTTTCAGTATGTTCTTATCTGTTCTATAATGAATGATAGGGTCACACTAAACTCCCAGGCTTCACTGGAGGGACCATAGGTTGCCACTGTTCGTGGACAGTTATGCAAAATGCTTGCAGAATTCTGATGCTAGGCAAGCACGACAGGCCAGGAAGAGTGTGCACAGAGCAGGCTACCCCTGTGTTATCATCTGAGACTATCAGTTGCAACTTAGAGTAGCATTCTGCCTCTTGAATTTTCAGATTTTCCGGAAAGTATTGCTAGTAACCAACTAGAAATTAGTGACTAAATTAAACTTCTATTTAAAAAGATTATGGTTCAGTCTAAAACAATCTCTGTTTTTCCATTATGGATTTTGTTTGTTTGTTTGTTTGTTTGTTTGTTTTTTAATAAATTTAGCAATCCACTTCAGAATATGCTATTCCAAGTGTAAGTTTAGGCAGGTTTTTTATATTATTCCTTTTTCTGTTATCCTCAGGTAACCTGCCCATGATATTTATCTTCAGTGTCACCTCCCTAGTACAGCTGGGAATATACTGTGAGGCATTGCATTTTTCTTTTATACCAATGTGAATAATGATTTAGTTTTAATCCCATGGCCTATTCACATCAGATGGTAAGAAAAATTTCCTGACCTCAGATAATACCAATGACAGTTAAAATTCATTATTAGCTACCTGTATGGTGTTACTCCAAGAGGCATATCTGATACTGAAGTTCTGTCCTGTTACATCCTGTATGCAAAAGTAACAGGTTTTGTTTAAAGACTACCCAGTAAATATACAAAACAGACAGAACGGGAGGCAGAACACAAGTACAAAGAGATGAAAGGTGGCAGTCACCATGGGTAAATATAGATGTCTGAAAGGTACAGATATTGCCTAATAGATGTCACCAATAGAGTAATGAAGTCTAAAATAGCATTCCTGATTATTTTTTTAAATAGTTTTGCAACTTCCAGAGTCATCCATCAGGTTAGCCAGAAAGCCAAGAGAAGATTCTAGGAATAGGAATCACCTCATCTTCCTTAGACACATGTAACACAGCTATTGCTAAGCCTCCCTTTATATTCATTGTAGAGAAATAGAGCTTTTTAGGATTCAGTCCATGTGATGTATTAAAAATGTCTATTTTAGAGTTAGAGGAATTCTGTCTTAGACTTCACAGTCGATAGTGACTAGATTTCTACTGATTATACATGGAGAGCGGGGTGACTCAGATAAAGAGCAGGCCTCTGCATTTAGCTGGATGAATTCCACTCTAAATCTTTTGACTAAAGGAACAGTGCTTTTCTCTCTGGACCATGAAACCATTCTGAATAAGCAGATAAAGCAAATCTAAGTAACCGCAATATATTCCAGAATAAGTTCAAATAAACCTTTTCCTCTTCATTAGACCAAATATGCCTGCTTTGAAATTCTGGAGATACCTGACCCAACTGGCTGTTTTGTATACTCATCAACAATACTGCTCTGTATTCTACCACCCTGTTATCCCAGACAAAGCACAGGATTTCAGAGTGGACCATCATGCAGGTACATTATTTACAGCCTCACATTATCTTATTTGCATATAAACTACCTCAGTAAACCAGTGTCTAGTGAAGGAGTTCCCAAAATACAAGACATATGAATAGTTTCAGTTGCTGATTTCTTATAAAAATCCCTTCAACCAGAAAAGAGTTCCAGGGATTCTAACTTGTAATTTGTATTCCCATTATATTTAATAACTCTTTATACAATCCATCTAGATCAGTTTAAATGAATGCCTTGTTGCTACTTAGATGATTATGGGTTGCAATTCATTTAACGTGCCCAATGATTCATGTTTAATTTATTGAATTTAATGCAGCATCTGAGTGACCTGTGCATGTGTAGTACTTTAAATGCATGCACACTGGCACACACAGCCCTCTACAGTATTTTGCTTAAGTAATCAGCTTATCAATGTGTTAGACTATGAGATATTGTGTGACTCTTTATGCCACTGTTTAATTTAATGCTCCTTGCAGTAATGAGTCTGTCTGGGTTGACTGGCTACCTCTCAGGAGGTCCATGGCTTTTATGCCAGCAATAATGGTGCAAGATGTGTCCAGTTCTATGATTTGTTACCTGGGCATCTGGCATGAGCCACTGACTTGTGTTTGCATCTCATAGTATTTTTGTGTTGGGAAACTAATTAATGAGTGCCCTTTGTTTATAGCTAGAGGTATGAATCTTCCTTCAGCACCTGACAAGTCAAATAGCATTTACAAGTAATAATTAAGTTTTGTAGAAATGTTCTTTATATATGATAAGGCTCTTTAGGGTATACCTGTATGATTCCCTGAGTATTTTGTAAAGAAGTTTTTCATTAGCATGAGGAGAGTGGAGGCTGCCTTAGGGAAATTTGAAGTCTTTTAAAATCTAGAAGTTCAGGTCATCACTTTTGGCAGACCTGTATTTTAATGATACCTATTAGCCTATTCTGTGTTCTGTTTGTGATAAAAGACAGTGTTTTCAGTTCTCATGATGATACTGAATCCTTGCAAGACATGGGCAATGGAATTACTGAGGAAAAATGTTGTTTGCCTTATGAAATCCACATTACCAGCAATGTTTTTTACCTTAACCACTTTCCTCTAAACCACTTTCACTCTAAACCACAGTACTCCAACTGGTGCTTGATATCTGTGATATCAAATAAGGGGAAATTCATGTGGCATTCTTATCACCCAGTTCCAGATTTTTTTCATCTCTCTGTCTGCATGATCAAGTTCTGCTTTTTGTATTCACTAAATCCTGTGGGGTTTTGTTATATGCATTTTCCTGGGTTTTAAGAAGTCCTTATAGTGTAATAACTTATATGAGGAGGACCTCACTATAATCAACTTTATTTCTGACTTCTGTTGAAGTACCTCAGAAAAAAAAGAGTTCAGGAACTACTTATCTGCAAGATTTTGTATGTTCCATTTGCTAAATATTTGAATTCTAAAAAGTGAAATATAGTTCAGTGTACTTTTTCTTGCCAACTAGTTCTCAAGTAAGTATCAATGTGCACTGTAGTGACAACTGAGATGTGCTGCTTTTAATTTCCTGTTAACAAATAGAATCCAAATCCCCGAGGAACAGTGGTAATTCCATACTCAGATTTACACAACTTAGTTACACTAAATTATACCCTGTGGTGGGTCAGAAAATCTTAAGGACAAAGTAGTATGGTTGACTGTCAGCACATGAAAAACATTCAAATGTAGGCTAGAAAGAGGCCTAGCAGAGGCATCTAGCAGAAAGATCCTAGATCAGTCTCTAAAAAAAACCCAAAACTTAAATTTAGTGCAAATATCTTTACTGGCTCCATAAACATTTAGAGTTTATAAAGCCAAGCTATCAACTTTATAAGAGAAAAACCTGCTGGCATAGCAAAGTTTTGCACTGAGTCCTAGTTTATTTTCAGAATTCTCAGAACAGTTGTCTAGCAGTGGTAAAATGGCATAGTTCCATCACTGGAGTTATGATTTATGTCAACTGATATGTCAGCCCTTGACTTGTATTTATTTCTATTGATACCACTTTGTTTTAGAAACATTTCAAATTCTTTATACATTCATCTAAAATCAAAATGAAGCAACATAAACACATAAATAACCACCTACACATAATCCAAGCTTGAAATGACTCCCTGGTCTTTAGCTGAAATGATGCCAAGAGAAAAAGTGGGTTGCCATGTCGAAAAAAACCCAAGAGATAAAAAAATCCCAACCAAAACCAACCCAAATGTTCTGTTGCCTTAAACATATAGTTTATTTAGAAGGCCAGAGGGTAACAGCCAATTTTTGTGTCATTAACACTCTTGTGGGACTGAAAATTCCTTCTTAGATGTTGTAATTGATAATCAAATAAGAAGCATGTCCCTGTGAAAGTTGGTTTTGATTCCATTTTGCAATCTTTTAATTTCTTTCAAGGAAAGACAAGTTTATGGTCACTTGTGTCCAGGGCATGCCTCTTGCTTACATTATGCAGATTTGTCGATTGTTACCCTATAATGTCTTGCTGACAATCCTGTCATTCCCAAATATGGGTTTTGCAGTTTTTGGGGTTCCATGTAAATATAGGGAAGGATTTAAGCACATCCTTAATGAATGCAATAACAGTGAGCTAGATACTATAGCAACTGACTGGGCAAACCAAATAATTTCTTCACTATTTTTCCATGCCTTAAAGTCTATGAATTTGAGCTAATCAGTACTAATCATAATGAACTTGCATCTATCCTATGTGGACTGGCATCCAAAGACTACATTAAAATGGTTTTGAGTGTGAAGCAACCTACCTAAAATCTGAAATAAGTGGCTCCATTTCAGTCATGATGATCATACCTCTTTTTGACACTACTAAAAATTTGGATAGTCCTGTAATGAATGTAATAATGCCTTGTGCCCTGTAGCCAGATGGTTCACTGACAGGCAAGCAGGGGCTAGAGTCCAGCACCTATCTAGTAACCAGAGTATTAAATTGCTACCTGACCATCTGGATAGCATCACTTGCTATTCTGTAGATTCCCTTTAGTTCCTAGGACAGGTTCCTTAATTAGATGATACTCTATTTTACTTTTATAAAGTGAAGACAATAGTTGTAATGGTATTGGGAAACAAATGCATTAGAGATTTTGTATGTCTCAGCGACTATGTTAATAGAAGCAATATAATTTCCATAGAGGATCAATTTTTGCGTTATTTTGCAATATGATTTATGACAAATCCATGACTGAACCTGATCTTTAGACGTATCTTTGAAGCATATTGTACCATTTTTTTCTGCCAGCTCTTGTGAGAATCCTGGGTTAGTTACGTTCTGCCTGTATTGCAGCTAATGGAGAGGTTATTGTCTTAAATGCATCCTCACTGGCAACAAGGATTCCAGGCTGAGTTTTCTGGCAGCAGCCTGCTGATTTCAGAAATGATGTATTTCTATTGGTGGAAAAGATGCTCCTCTAATTGCCTTTTTTGATTATGTCAATATATATATTACATATAGCTGTTAAATTGCTCAGCAACTTTTAGTAATATATAACCTGTGAGATGTCACTTTCATTTCATGCTACACAGCTTTTCTTTCTTGCTTTAACTCTTTACAATAGCTTAGTTCCCTGTTCGCCTCTATGTGCCGAGGTTGTGTGATCAGAACAACAGTAGATGCAATCAAACTCACAATTAGACCGTGATTCACATTATGTAAAAGATTCATCATGCCAATTGATGTGAAATGACATGCAGTCTCCAGGCAGTGATTGCACAAGGCTTTGATCTCTCCACATGCTGAACTCTGTACTTATAGTGGTTCAGCAAAGCTTAGTTGTAATCATTTTTGGACTAATGCCTTTCTATGATTTCATTATAAAGAGTATAACAATGAGGCCTTTTTCTGCTACTTCTTTTAAATGCCAGGGTGTGCTGATTACACAGTTAGCATCCTGCGTGTAGTTGACCTTTTGCGTAGAAATGTCATGAGACTAGGGTTTTTTTTACCATTCAGGGGTTAGGTGTTTTACTGAAGACAGATGACATTTTTTAATTCTTTACCCTAACATTCCTCTTTCCCTTCTTGACCTACTGGGTCGATAACTTGGAAACTTTTCAAAGACAAGTGCATTTGGGTTTCTTTTAGAACTCAATCCAAAAAGCAGGCATTTTTCTAATTTCTAAGATGAATATGGACCTTAGATGGGGTGACTCTTCTAAACATTGATTTCCAGGAAAAGTGACCTCTAACCAGAACCTACGTTTTCATGTAGCTTATTGCAGATATTGAAAATCAGAGTTTTTATATGGGCCTCTCAGAAAGATGGCAAGTATCATTCCAGATCTCTTATCAGAGCTGTGAGTGACTGCTGTATGTGTGTGTGTGTGTGTATATCAAGAGTGAGATGTGGAAGAAAAGCATAACTCTACATAACTGTTACTGATTGGAAGCTGTGCAGTGACTGGATGGGCAGGGAGTTTCCAGTCTTGAATTCTAAGCAGAAGTGGATTTGTCTTTAAGGCCTGTGAGAGACGAGGAATACATAAATGCTAATGTGCATAACTAAACTCTCTTTCAAAGAACTGAGTGTAACTGAGTGGCACTCATTTTTCATTTGTGAATAACTTATCTAGATGAAAAATCCTTTGAGAAATGTATATCAAAATAAAAAATCCCAGAAATATGTAAATCATTATGTCTTTGGTCAATAATTGAATACATTCATTTCCAGAACTGTAAAAAATTAGTCTTTGGCTATTTTTGAATTCACGCTGTGTCCTATTTCATTAAGCAGGAAATGCAGATGATTAAGGATCAGCCATAAGCTGTAGTCACTGACTTCTGATAGAATACTTTGAACCTATTTGTGCTCAGAGCTCTTTTAATTAACTACTCTTTCCACAGGATCAAAGAGAACTGGAGCCAAAACCCACTG
The DNA here is from genome assembly GCF_015220075.1 of Falco rusticolus. Lineage (NCBI taxonomy): Eukaryota > Metazoa > Chordata > Aves > Falconiformes > Falconidae > Falco > Falco rusticolus. Next base: position 63,435,228 of record NC_051190.1, on the reverse strand, counting down.
AAAGCAGGAGATCAGATAAAATTTAAACAAAAAAAATGATGTTCTGCAGTTGGAAATCCCATTTTTCTATTCACACACATGCTGTGGCACAAAAGCTATGTTCCCCAAGCAGAGTTACGACCCCATGAAAGATGTTCTGGAGACTTGCTGAAGTCCAGTAGGGACTTTACTGTTGTTACTGTTTCTAGCATTGCTGAAAAGTTGTTCAGCTGCTGTAAATATGGAGGGCATTATAAAACTATAATGCAGATGAATTTTTCATGAGAGAAAGTTGTGATGTTTGGTTGGTTGTTTTTTTTGTTTTGTTTTGGTTTGGTTTTTGGTTTTTTTTTCCCCCCCCCCAGAGGCAAATAATGTATTTGTATAGATGATATATATTGCACTATATTAAGACCTCTGTCTGATGAATGTTTGGATTCCATTCCACAGTCTTGTGATTTGATTCCAGTTTTTGCACCACTAGTAAAGCCTCTGAAATCATGGCGGGCCAAAAAATTCCTTTATGTGTAGCCACTCTGAAATTTTTCATTCATAAAAGCAGTGCATGTGCTGTAAGCTAAGTAGATTGATGCAGAAAGGTCAAATAACCTTGTCCATCTTAAGGAAAATTGTTGACTCAACTTGGTTGTTAAAGCTCTTACCTAAAATAGGTGATCTCTATACTTTTATATTTGTCTTATAGTCCTTGTTATTGATAGGAGGAATTAAAACTCATCCGTCTTCACGGATCTTCAATGCCTTTAAAAACACTGTGCCAGACTATCTAAGTATAATCATCTATTACTATGTGAGTAATATGGAAAGTCTGGTGTATCTGGAGCCTTGCATAAAGGGATGTTCAGTTCCTAACCAAATATACAGCAAAAAAAAAAATCCTCTTTAATTTCTAAAATTTCATAGGCATGACTCATTCTTTCAAGTTTTAGTCTTGAGCAACAGGAGTAAAATGTGATATCTACTAGGCAAAATCTATGTATTTCCTGTTGATTCGAGGAAATTTAGTGTATCTCATGGGAAGAAATAATAAAAATCAGTCATTGCTCAATCAAAAATCTCAGCATTGGGTTTCTACAAATTTTATGTTTATTTGTCTACTAATGTAGCTATTTGGTTAAATATCTAAGACTAGGAGAACAAGGCCAAGGAAAACAGCAGTGGTTCCCTGAGCAAATACGGTACACACATTCAGTAATTCAGAAAAAATGATGGTCTGGTTTCTCAGCAGTTGTAAATACGTAGAAATACCTCATGAATACCTTCATTTATTATTTTTTTGTTTTCAGATAATGTTGCTATATAAGGAATTGGACTTTTTCATTACTTTTGTTCATTGCTTTTGGAAACTGTTTAATTGGATAAAGTTTGATTTTAATTAATACAGACACTAAAAGTCAATGAGGAGCTGAAAATTCTCTGAAGCACTTTTACAGAGCAATATCTAGATGGTTTAACTTTAAATGTCATAATGCCCTTTTTTATTCTGCCATGAATAGACTCACAAAAAAAACTTTGTGTGCAAAAATGGAAATGGGAAGAGATGTCTTAGGGGGCAGGCAGATGACTGCTAGAAATCTGTGACTTGGCAGGTGGCTTCTGGTCCATGTTCCACATGGAAATGGTGGACCAGACTCAGAGTCTTTTAGTTATGAACATCTTCCTCCTAATGTTCCATCCTGCAGTATTTTATTAGCATATTACCTCTAGCTTCTTGAGAGTCTGTATAGGCAGAAGGAAGATAAGTTTCAAAAAACCAGAGAGAAGATAGCAATACAAAAATCAGTACTTATATAGTACGAGTAAACCTGATCAAAATATTTTCTTTTTGCATTCTTGAAACAAAAATCAGGTGTTGTATTCAAAAGCTATATATTTTGTAACATTTTGTACTTAACACACACTTTAGACTTGGTGTTGCCTGAATTTTGGCCCCTAATGACATGGTGACATGGGAGGTTGAACTTAGAGAATATCATCTCATCTGCCTGGAAGAGAGTCTTATGACACAATTCAGAAAAACACTTGGGCACACGCTCAACTTAAGCATTAGATATGACTATTGAAGTCTATGAAGCTAATCTGGTAACAAGCACTTAAGTGTCTTATTTATTTAGGTAAGGAGCACAGAGAAGATGAGCAGAAAGATAAAAGGAATAGTTTTGGAGACCTTCATGAGTATCTAGAAAATGATCCTCAAAAAACTAGTATTTGCCTATTGCAGAATGTCTGACTTGGCGTCCTTAGTGCTGTGCAATGCCACATAAAAAATCGGTGTTATGTCTCCTGTTGTGAGCTGAAAGAAGCATAGCTTCATAAGCTCAGTTCTGTTCCCAGGTTTATATATTTCCTTTTCTAGTTCTGGTCTTCAGCAAGGGTGGAAATAGAATAACTGCTGACATAGAAGAGGCCACTCAATCTATTTAACACATGTAGATATTTCACTGGTAAGATTTAAATGCCCAAAATCTATCCCAAAGGCCATTTACAAGAAAACATTCAGCTGGCCATTCGATTTTGATAGATGTAATATTTTTTCCTAAATGAGCTTGACGTTCATTATAATAGAAACATATGTCGATGGTAACAGTGTTGAGGGCCATGTGCCAACCTTCCTTTGTTGCTCCCAATTGAACACTGGAACTCTGGCTATGCTCAGGTTGTTTCCAGCTAAGACTGCAGATGTTGGTTTTGCTCTTCTACTCACTGAGCAATAGGCATGTCCGATTGGTATAATTGGATCACTAACTAGAGTCTTTTTGCACCTGTAATTTATTTCTTAATCAAAACAAATCTACAGGTGGAAACAGATTTGAGAATAATTTTTCAGGTGTGAACATCTAACATTAATTATTACTTTCCCATCACTATCCACCGGTGATTTGCTCTTTCCTCTCTCTCTCTGTTGATTCACAGTTGCACTACCATTTTGCAAGGGTCTGTCTCTAGATACAGAGCATTACCAAGAGAGAAACTTTTCTTATTTTTTTTTTTTTTCAGGAAGAATTTAGATATATGCATTTAGAAATCTAAATATAAATTTAGAAATTCTGTAATTCATCAAGGGTGTGCATAGCAAAGTAATGTCTTCAGAGTTCTGGCCATAACTTGATTGGATGCTTTCACCAGCTTTTGCCTCAAACCATAGCAGGTCTAATGCTGGTATAGTCAGTAGAGCACTTGAAAGGCTATCAGCTGGTGGTATGGAAGCCCCCGGGCAGTCACTCACAGTTGCCTCCAAATAGCACTTTAGGAACCAAGTGGGTCTTAGTGACACTTGTTGAACTTGGAGATATCCAGCAGCAGGAGTTTCAGGATTTGTTCCATGGTCCTGAGTGTACTAGCAGTACCCACTCATAGCAGTTTAGCTGACAGTCTTCAAGGTCTTCTCAGATATGGAGCCACTGTGTAAATCTGGATTAGACTTTTGTGAAATGAGCTATGTGAGAAAGATCTGTAAGAAGTCTCATCTGGGATCCTCACCCATGCAACCTCAGGCTTGGTCCTTGTTTGGGCTATGCTGTAGGTATGCCTGCACCTGGCCTTGAACCTTGCTGATCCTGACTTTGCCTTGCTGACTTACCTTATCTTGACCACAGGACTTCCTCACCCCCAAGGACTTGTCTGGAGATCACTGGACTGGCTGATGATGCTGATTATCATCAGACCTGCTGCTTTTCTTGCTTGGGTCTTGCGGGACACAACCCCTGCCTGATTTGCCATCACCTTTGTCTTCTAGCTCACTTTCCCTTTGGAACAACCCACACTTGCTGTTAACTGACAATATAAGATGAATGAAATGTATTTCAGTGAACCTAAATTAGCTCATCCTACACTTATTTCTTGATTGTATATTTTATAATTTTAGATTATTTTGATATTTTACTCTTTTCTCTACAGAGCTCTTCCTTGTTTTTCCTTGCTCCATTTAAATAACTTGGAGATTTAGTGGACATTTTAAAATACATAAATAATGAACATATCAATAGCTTCAAACTGCTTGTGCTCTCACGAGCTGCAGTGCCTCATTCCCACTTTGTCCCTTCTTGCTGGTAGGCCTTTCCACCTTAACAAACTTACTATAATGGTGTGCAAGAAACACCATGTAGCAGCTGTAGCTTGTAATTCCCCTTTTTGTTCTACTTTAGAACTGGCCAAAATGGTAGTTGCATGCATTTAATTAGAGTAATTTTGGTCAGAAGATGATGATTCATCAAAATACACTTGTGATTAACAGGTTTACCAATTCTTTTCACTATAAGCTTTTAAAGCAGAATAGTTGCTATTCATTTCATATAGGATAGTTATTAATGGAAACAGCTGAAGAAAGTAGTACAATATGACAGCAGGTAAAGCACAAAGGGAAAAAACATAATAAGGACAAATGAAAGAAATTAAGGAATATGAATTAAAAAAATGAAGGAAATTCTAATTAGTGCTTGCTTGAGGCAACTTTAGTAACATTGCAAACTCATGGCAGAGCCTTGTTAGTATAAAATAGCTTCATAGAAATGCATTTCCTCACATCTGCACCCAGCTAAGATGCAGCAGTCCCTATAAAAGGGCTGAGAATCATGAGAAATTTCTGTATTCTGCATCTTAATGTTGGAATATTTCAATTTTTAGATTTTTTTTTTACCAGTGTTAAAATATTTCTCCCAAATCAGTCTATGCCCTCCTAAAATGAGCTGAAATTCTGAAAACAGAGAATAGTTTTTTTTTGTGAAAAATATGTTGACGCTATTTGTAAACAAACACTTAAAAAAGACAAAAACCTAAACTTACATAGCAAAAGAATTTTTATTTTTACATTTTTCTGTAGCTGGGATGAGAGAAACTGTTCTACCAGCTTATTATGATTTTAATAACATGAAATGAAGAGAGAATATTAATTTTGTTTTGTCAAAGAGTTAGCATTATATGTTACCCATACATCCTTCTCTAATATAAGATAGGTAATTTATGTATTTCCCTTGTGTTAGTGGTATTCCTGAGTGTAATGAGTGAATGAAAGGTGGAGGAATGTAATTGGAAAGGAGAGTTTCCTCTGATTTGTGGGTACCACATTACGAATCTGTCTGTTCTTTATACTTTGAACAGACTCTCTGAACACTGAAATACACTACTATGAGCATTTGAAAACAGAATGTAACAATCTGCGTGTTGGAGTTGCAAACTCGATGTTCTTCAGACTGCTGGAGGTTAGAAAACACAAGCAAACAAACAACATCCAAGTATTTTTGCTAATGAACAACCCAAAATCTCAAACATTCGTTGTGCATTGCTCTCACTTTCCTACTTTTCTTATTCTCCTTTACAGATCTCTATTTTATTTGCTTTTCCTCTACTTCAATTTCAGCCATCTTACAACCTTTATATTTAATTTTATAGATTTCTTATATTGGTTTTAAATTGGATGATACACTTTACTTGACCAAATTTTGAAACTAAATCCAGACCAATACTGGTTTGATGTCAATATTCAGCCACTAACTTTCTGGGCTTATATTTAGATATAATTATGTCTGTTTAACCAATGGCAGTTTCTGCTGTTTGTACACAAAGCTGCCAGTCTAAGCTGTGCATAAATAACTAATCAGCTACGCAGAAAGCACAAAGTACAATGTAAACATGTTCTCTGGACCCAATCTATGGAAGGAATGAGTAGAATTTCTTTTTTTCCTTAAAAACAAATATATTTTCTCTCAAAATATTGTTATATATCTTCTTATGTATATATCTAGACTTAACCTTTAAGGGAGAGAGGTATTTTGAAACTTCCTCTAAGGGTTATAGTTGAAGACCTTAAAGAATTTTGTTTCTGTTTTTTAACTCAGCTCTCTGTACTCACACATCTGCCACAGGTTATGTCTGCAGAACAGCTGGCAGGAGGGAGCATGTGTGTGTGCCTCAGGGCCTTTCCACTCCAGCATCATAGCACAGACCACTGATAAGGGTGGGACTGAGCAAAGGCATCTGACTGTTCTGCAGGAGTCAGAGCTCCTGCAGCTCACACACATATTTTCTTCTGATGACTGCCGTTAGGGTAGTGTCCTCCAGGATAGATTTGGAACAGTCATGGGTGGTAATTTCTTTAACTGTTGCAACAGAGTCACTACAGTTCATCTTCCATGTTATTAAATATTAATTATATACATATATCCACAGAGATATGCACAAAGTTAAGTCACCCCTTGCACAGTGCTGTATGTTTAAAAGACAAGCCGTGTTGCTGTTCTGTTTCTAGTACATCAATATCTTTGTCCTTAGAGAGCTATTTTGTGTACTATAATAGAATCAAACATTGTTTAGAGTTGCTCTTTATTTCATTCAGATGTCCATTTGCACAAAAGAATTCAGGTTTTTCAGGTCATACCAATATATATAGATATGTATATAAAAAACTTTTGTGAATAAATCAGTCAGCTAGCTTAAAAAATGTGTCCATCTATGGCTAAGCAAGTATTGTGTATAACAACACTTATTACTCTGTGTGTCCCTACTGTGGGCACAGGTGCTTTTAAAGAAAGAATAATCTGAATTTTGCTGCTATAAGTAGCAGCAAACCAGAATATTACTATGACTCTTTTAACTTTTTAATTTTTTATTCAAAACAATTTTTTTTCAGAACAATTTAGTTCATTTAATTGTGCTTGTAAAATAATTTTATGTTATTATCTGTACTGGATAATTTTGAAAGTTAATATGCTGAGTTAAATGTTGTGAAAAACTACTAGATATTTTATAAACAAAAGAGATAGAAAGGACATTTTCTTCTTTTCCTGGTTTAATAAGAATTGTACCGAATAATTTAAACTAGAAATTGATAGTAGCAGATTTGCTATTATTGCTGTCTTCTACATAACACAGACATTACTGTACTGTTTTGTCACTGCTTTTGTCTGTTTGAAGAGCTGAGACAGAACAGTTTCCATTTTTCTTTTTCTTTCTTTTTTTTTTTTTAAATAACAGCTTTGATAGTTTCATCATGATATGATATGGCGCAACATCAAAACCACTTTTTGATTGAACACTTGCTTTTCATTAATGAGTAATTTAATCTTTCCCCCCTTTATTTCATATTTCTATTTGAATGTTTTATTTTTTTTAAAGTGTTTAAGTAAACAAGGGGCTGATAAAACTGCTGATAGATAAGCTGAGGGAAGGTAAAACCTGTTACTGGGTCTTGAGAGCACTGTTGCAGTTCCTTCCCACCCTGCAAGCCCTCTGGCTCTGCCAGCCCTGGGTCTCCCTTAAGCTGACTGCTTCTGATTCGTGCATGGAGGAATTTCCTGCAACAAATCAATATACAGACAAAGTATTTATATGCATTTAACCGCTATAGTGCCAATTTTTCTTTCATTTTTTTGTGCTGTCTTATGATGGGTCAACAAATACAGAATTTATAGAATTTCTAAACTCTGAGCCTGCCCTGTACAGTGGTGTGATGTTATAGAAGATATTTTCCCTAAATAAGCTTTCCTAGGAAGCAGCTAGGTCATCTGTGAGGATTTCTTGACAACTGAGTGTCAAAGGAGCATGTCCTTCTCCAGTGTGTCCTCCTTAACACTGCCTTTTCATGAACTAGTTGTTGCATTTGAGTAAGTAAAACCTGCTAGCAGACTATTGTGTGAACGTTACTTGTGGATTTTCCTGACTTAGACTGGTGGAGCCTACCTGATGCTGTGTTGTGCCATGTGGTCATAACAGTCCACATCTCCACTGCTTCATTTTGCAACATAAATATTTCCTTGGTAAATATTATTCAGGTGCCCAAAACTCATTGGAAACTGGGCTTTCATAATATCGATTCACAAAGGATCTAGTATTAGGAGAGCATGATCTGCCACTGAAACATGATAAAATAGATTGTCCATGCCCTCTTTCTAAAGTGCGTGATCAAAAACTGCGGCTGGAGGCAAAATATGGGTGGCTTGATAAATGACAATTGAAGAAGGAAGGCCACAGGAGTTGTACAAGGAGTTACAATTCGATCCAGTCTCCCTAAAAGGAATGTCATGGTCCTCTGTCAGTCATAGGCCCAATACGTAGACTCTGAAAGTTGACTTTTTGGAAGCACAAGGATCTAATGAATCCATTACCATGACCCCTGGTGCCTTTAGATCTTTTTTTTCTTCAGAACATTTTAGTTTTTTTCAGAACAGTTTGTTTTATGAACTACTTGGTATTCAAATATCAGATGTAGGAACCTCTGCTTTACTCACAAGACTGGTTGATTCACAGGGCTCTGATTCTGTTAATGATTTTCCATTTGTTTATGATAGTAAGACATTCCCAGGACAGCTAAGATTCTAAAGTATGTAGTTGTTCAAACTGAATAAGTACTTTGGCAAAATATTAATTTTAGATATTTTTCCTAGCATGACGTCTCTTCTCGTTGTCTTCATTTTTCTTGTTGAGAGAGCTTTGTTACTTAGGAGCATGGAATAAATTAAACTATTGGCTAACATGCAACCAATAAATTGCAGTTTACACTAGGTATGAAGAGTACTGAAGTCCACCTGTCAAGCATACCTCATTGTTAATAAGGACAGCATAACCTAATCCTGAATTAAAGAGAGACTTTAAAACTAGCAATGCTGGTTCTAGTAATGCTGGACATCGCTTGAATGAAACAACTTTTATTGTGTTTTCTGTTTGGTTGCACAAGTCAGCAAGGTTGCACAAGGTAGCTTAACACAAAGTAGGTACCCCTGGTGAAATCCTGCTGACACCTTTGATCATAATCCCACAGCTTTCAAGTGGCAATTTATCCCAGAAATCTATGACAGAAAATGTATTGTAGCTTTCCCCTGTAGCAGAAAGTGTCACTATTCTTAAAAGTTGCAACAGTTCAGTAGTTTACTGGCCTTATTCACAGGTAGTGTACCAGTTTACCTCGAGTATAGTGGGTGTTCTTTTGCACTTGGTAGCTGATTAATCAGAAAGCACAACATAAAATTAGAGAAGATTTGCTTAGACTTTCATTGCCATAGGGGAAAATATACAGTGCGGCTGCAATGCTGTTACACACTGCCCAATAAGTAATTTTTATCTAGTTCTTGGTTTTCACAAACCATTTTGATCTGATCAGTTTCCCAGAGTAGGGATTTTTTCTTCTTTTTTTTCCCCCTCTTCACTAGACAGATGCATCAACAAACAGTAGGAGGGCTGGCTTATCTCCACTGATAATAGCATGCAGGATAATTTTGCCACGTGACTTACTTTCTTCTTTGACTCTAAAAGACATTTGAAAAAAGAGTGGCATTAATTTAAATAGATTTCCCATAAACAGGATTTACTAAAAGAAAAAAAAAAAAAAAAAAATCCTTGCTTTAATCTCATCTTTAAAAAGTACAGGAAAGAAAAAGCCTACTGTGATGTTCTAGCATTTGAAAATGTTATTGAAGAATGAAAATATTCTCTTAGTGAGTAAATGGAACATATTTGGGGAAATGAATTTGCAGTGAAGAATTTTTACCTCTGTGCACATCACCGCTTTCTTAGTCTGTCAAGGAAAAATAACGCTTTTTGCTACCTCCTGCTCTTTTATAGCTAGACCCTCATCTAACCTTGACCAGGGTCATGGCATGGAATGAATTGATAAGACATACTTCATTTAGGATTAAACAACAATGAGACTGACAGACCCTAGAGGGGCTTGCAGTCATAATGGAGAGTTTATCAGTGCTCTTATGGAATAAAAACAATATGACTTGGATGAGTTGGTTCCTATGTAGTAGATTATAAACCCGTGAAAGCCTGATGCTCATTTTTTTACCATGTGTTTTGATCAACAGCAATGTCCTAAGAACTTTTTATGATCCAATTTTGTACCTATTTTTCCAATAAGTTTTTTTCTATTAACCATAAGTAATCATTTCCTCCCTCCTCCATTTTCACTGGCTGCAAGAGTGCTTTATTTTATTTTCCAAGACTTCTTTTTGTTTGCACCTATGTTTTTGATAACAATGTAAACCGTTACAGTTTAGCATAAATTTTCAAATGTAGATAACAAAAAAAAAGGAGCTTGATTAGAGATTAACATAATTTCCAAATTCTAGACAACTGTGTTTTAAAAATAGGTGCTTTTAAATAATTTTCCCTTGCATGTCCTTGTAACAAATGCCTGTCTCTGTTTCATTACATGATGTAGGTGACTTGTGAACATACAGTCTAAAAGCCTTGACGTAGAATTTTCTCATATCTTAGGAGACAGAAAATGTCACTTGTTAGTTGGATAGCTAAAGCTGATCCTTTTCTTCAGATAAATAAATAATCATCTTTTGACTTCTGAGTTGTAAAAGTTGAAGTGTTACGTGACTATTTCTCCCAGATAGCTTTAACTGGCATTTATGGTAGGAATTGGAGGATGCCAGTTATAGCAGCATGCCAACACCAAGAGCGAGGGAAATCCAGAATCATGATATGTGTTTGTTTTGATTTTATGCACTGTACATTACATGAAAATTTTAAGGGATATATTATAAACTGTGGCACTTATTTTAGAAGCAGCACAATTATTAATCAATTTCATAAAACTCAGTTCTCCACATAAACGAATATGAACATTTTCTTTTAACAAGCAGGCTTAGAACTACTTGTGCCCTTATCCATTATTTAGATTGCAATTTCAATACAAGGCAATGAAACTGTTCTTAGCAATCTGTAAAATTAAGAGTATGTTTTTACTGGTGGACTTTTCAGCGGACTGATCTAAATCCTACCAAGCTCATTAGGAATTCTTCCTTTATTTTTACTCAGGGTAGAACTGCAACATGAAAGGAATTTACTATTACAAAAGGAATTACCTGTATAGCATGTTTATAATAAACTGTAACATGATTCATTTTAATGAGTCTCATGAATTTATGATAAAATTCCTAGCTTTGCCACAGATATCTTTTGCAACCTTGAACAAATCATTCAAACTGCCTACTTTATTCCCCTGTCTGTAAAACAGGGAAAATGCTTCCTTTGTCCTAAATTTATAACATCTTGTTTATTAATGCTTCACATTCTTCAAATCAATGATGTGTTTGTATAGAACCTAGAGTAATAGAGCTTCACTGATAATTGTGACTTCCACACACATTCACAACTGAAATACGTAAGGGAAGCAACAGGTCTATTCTCTAACCTGCGTGGCATTTCAGTAACCCCTTTTCTGACATGCCTATTGTATAACTGAAAATGATAAGCCTTTCCAAATATTTATATTTCATAGATTCGACTGAGTTAGCTCTGCTAAGATCTTTACAAGTCCTTCCACAGACGATGTATCTCCTTCATTTAATTTTCCAGACATGTACATTCCATGGTGATGAACTCATAACCAAGATTAAATGACTTGAGCTTGACTGAATAAAGTCACAGTTCTATCTTTTCTAGGAACTCCAGAGCTCCCAGGATTTCTGCATACTCAGTTTTCATTAATTCTAATATAGCAGTCCCTGTTAATGCAATTTTGCTGACCACTTCCTAAAGAACTTGATCACTCACCTACTTCTTTATTTTCTGTCATGGTATTTTTCATGGAACTGTGCTTAATAGCATAAAGTAAATCTCCAGTGCCTTTCCCTTTTTCTGCTGACCTACTAATGAATTAGATGAGCATGTAGGATATACATTCTGATTAATCTTTTCTCTGATAGATCTTGCACTGTAATTTTTGCAATATAAACATGGAGGTGAATATATACTGATGGGCAATTCTCTGTTAGGGTGAATTTAACATCGTGTTTTGGTTGATCTAACAGCTCTCCCCTGTGCTACTCCCTGGCTACTGCCCTCTCCCTTGGTCTGAGGCACAGACTTCCATGTCTTCCCTTGTACCATTCCTGGTGCTTGTCAGGTTCTGGAGGAGCTGAATCTGCTTACTAAGCCAGCAGAAGACCAACACATGACAATTTAAAAGTAATTTTGGTGTATCTGCTTACTGAGAGATCAGGAAAATTGTTGTACTAAACAGTGGTGAGCTATTAGATGATCTCAATAATGCAATGAATACCTTTAGAAAATCCTGATATAGATTTTCTTCCTTATTTTTCAGGCAAGAGTACAAGGAACATCCTGGCCAGCAGTATGTAGTTGTGGCCACAACATTAAAACTTTTATCTTCAGCTTATTTGAAGTCTCACCCTAATAGCTGACAAATGATGGTATAAGTCATTCTTTCAATTCAAAGGATTGCCCCATATGAAGCTGAAATATGGCATGCCTTCAGCATGGACTACTATCAGACAAAAGCACAGGCTACTATCCTCTGGTACTCTTTCATGTGGGTAGGAATAACACTGTAAGCCAGAACCCGGGCAGAATCAAGGAAAACTATATAACCCTGGGGTGCAGATGAAAAATTTTGGTGCTGTGGGTGTTTGCTACAGGCCACCTGATCAGGCAGAGGCAGTCGGTGAGCCCTTCTACAGACAGCTGGAGGGAGCCTCATGATCACAGGCCCTGGTTGTCATGAGGGATGTCCACCTCCCTAACACCCGCTGGAGAAAGCATTGATGATAACTTTTTGATGCAGGTGGTGGAAAAGCCAACAAGGCGAGGTGTGCTTTTAGACCTTGTATTCACACACAAAGGACTGGTTGGGGATGTGAAGGCTGGGAGCAGCCTTGGCTGCAGCGACCATGAGATGGTGGAGTTCAGGATCCTGCGTGGAGGAAGCAGGGCAACAAGTAGGATTGCAACCCTGGACTTAGGAGACCTGACTTTGGCCTCTTCAAGGACCTGCTTGGAGGGATTCCATGGATTAGGGCTCTGGAAGGTAGGGGGGGTCCAAGAGAGCTGGCTAATATTCAAGCATCACTTCTTCCAAGCTCAAGATTGGTGCATCCTTATGAGTAAGAAATCAAGCAAAGCAGGCAGGAGGCCTGCATGGATGAGCAAGGAGATACTAGCAAACCTCATACAGAAGAAGAAAGTTCACAGGATGTGGGAGAAGGGAGAGACCACTCAGGAGGGATATAGCGATGTGGTCAGATCATGCAGGGAGGTGACAAGGAAGGCCAAGGTGTTTTTTGAATTAATGTGAGTAAAGTATGCGGGTTTTGCTTTCTCTCAGTGTCTTGTGGGTAAATAGTTGAACATTTCCCAATGTAACACTGCTTTTTGGAAGACATATGAGCTCAAATAAAAAGTAAATTATTTCCTTCACTCTAGTTTTGAACTGGATTTAAAAAATTTCAGGTATTTATTGTTTGTCATAAATATAACAAGTTCCTAATTCAACAACAATTAACAGTACGTTTAAAGTTTCGGTTGCTCAAAACTGTCAGTGGTTTTGTGATATTTACTCATATGTTTATGAGATTTTACTACAGAAAAAAGGATTTAGGCAACAGCTTGAATGGTTTATAGAATAGGGCTTATCGACAACAATCAAGTAAAAATAATGCACTGTTTCTCTTAAAGAAAGCTTTGCTGAAATGGAGTTTTAGTTGGAGTTCAAAAATATTCACCCTTCTAATGCTGATATGTAAAATACTTTCTCAGTGACCTGCCAGTTAGTGATGAAAGTTAATTTTGAAGTGTTTTATGACTCAGTGAGAAGGAAAAAAGAAATGGTGGCAACTTTAAACCTTAAAAGTAGTACTGCTTGTTAAAGCTAATTCTCTGACAATTTTCATTTACATTGTCATAAAAATCCCTTGATGTTTTGCAATTTTTACCTGTTTTTCTAAGGGTTATTAAGGATTCATTTGAACAAACAAATGGGATGAATACCGATAGGTAATCTAATAAACAGAATGTTCAAAATATCATGTTTTTTCCAATTCTTTTGAAACAGAAATAAAAATATGAGTTGTGTAAAAATGAAAAGAACAAAACTATATCTTTGGGAAGGTTTCTCCCAGATTAGCTCACAAGAACTCATATTATGTTTTGTTTGTTTTCTTCAGAAAGTCAGACTTAAATAAGAGGTTATTCTATTGGTTAAGAGGGGGGTGTGTGTGTGTCTAAAAGTTTCTAGGATTTTTAAAAACAATTTTTATTTCAGATGTGTATGAAGTTACAGAAGGTACAAAAATGTCTTTGCTATCTTTACAGTTAAGGAAATAAATGTTGTGGGGGAGTTGTAATGCTTCCTATTTCCATCAGAGGGTACTATAAACATGCCTAAAATTTACTTTTTTGGCTTCACCTGCAAAGAAACGGATGTTTCTTTCAGTGTGGAATTTCCTGATCATTTTCAGTGTTTATAAATTCTGTGTACCATCAGATATATTTGCCTTGCTGAAAACATGAGTGGTTTATGTAGCCTCATTAAAAACATTTGAAAACAAGTTTAACAAACGTTCTCTTTTCCTTGTAAATATTCACTGGATAGTCCCTTTTAAAAAGGAGTCTTTTCCCAAAACTTCTGTGTGTAAAATGCCAGCGTGGGTGGAGGTAAAAAATGTTCCTTATGTACCGAACATCTCACACATCTTGGCAGTCAAAATGTGCTTTCTCTGTAGATACAGAAAGCAATTTTGTCAGCAGAGAAAGAGCTTAAGAACCTGAAGTGGTGCACTCAATGTACCTCACACAAATACGTGTTATAGAAGAGCAGCAGTCACCTGCCAGCGCTGGGCAGCCCTCGGGGCTGGTGCTCCTTGGTGGGTGAGATGGGCAGCCCTTGGGACCGGTGCTCCACGGTGGGTCAGATGGGCAGCCCTTGGGACCGGTGCTCTTTGCTGGGTGAGCCGCTGGCCTGTGGGCGCAGGAGCGGTGCCACTTTCCCCTGTGGAGCGGCAGCTCTGGTATGCTGCAAAGGGTTGTTGGTGTTCAGCCATCTGGGTTGCTCTTTGAACTTATTTTCATGTTATTTTCACAATGGCTTTCTACTCATGTATCTGCTTGAGGTCAAGTGGTTCTCCATGTGGCCCACTGTAGACCAAAGGTATTATTTGTGTGCAAGAAGGACATATTTCTCTCTTTGTTTTTAATGACAGACTTTGTTCTGTTTACAGTTTGCCATCCAGACACGAGGGAGCAATAGTGCCGTGCGCCTTTGATGGCCACAAATAAGAAGTACCAAGAATTGAGCAGTTCTTGAGCAATGTGCGGGGAGGTGTGTGTCCCTGGGGCCTGGCTGGCAGGGCCTGTCCTAGCCCCAGCCAAGAGCAGGGCAGCCCTGGCGGGTGGTGCAGGCAGCCCCAGCCCCAGGCATTGGGCGTCCTCTCTGGGACAGGGACAGGCCACCTCAGGCTGGGACATAGTCCCACAGGTGGCCTCAGCTTGACAGGACTCTGTGACCAGGCAGGGCAGGGCTGAGGGACGGAGCTGAAATGGGCCATGAACCATGAGGGTGGTGGGGGAGGCCTCAAGGGGCTTGGCAGGGACAGGGAGGCCTGTCAGCCCTGACAATCAGCAGCAAATAAATTCATAGCTTCCAATATAGAAAGGGCTAAGCCAAAATAGGATAGTGGCTTGGGGAAGAGTATTTGAGATGGCCAGTGTAGATGCAGCTCAGACCTTCTCCCATCTTCAGCCTTCATCCTCTTCTCAGGCAGCAGTGGCCCTGGCTGGGTTGTGTGGGCAAACAGGCAGGTGTTCAGCAGTAAATTAAATACAATTTTAGAGTCCAAGATTAAAACACATAACTATATGACTATTCACATGGTAAGAGTTTGTTTGTTTATTCAGAAATGATAGTAAGAGAATGTTTACTTTTAATCAGAAGAACCCAGGTGAGATTAAGCATTGTAGTCTGTCCATACTGTCATAATTTTGTGGCAAATCAGTACTATCTGTTGTTCCACAACAAACATAAAATGAGCATAAGCTCTGGGTTTATGTGGTCTGGCTAATTTAACAGAAACTCCTGACTGAGATAAAATCTGCACCCATACGTGATTCTACATCATCCCCCCCCCCCCCCCCGGGATTAAAGATCATTGGCTGTATGTCAGACCTTCAGATTGTAACATGAATGTTCTTATAACATTGTGCTCTGCTAATGATCCATTGTAGTGGGACCATTTGTAGGATAAGATGTTACTTGTCTTATGGATATTGGAACTGGTACATAAAAATCAAACTATTTGCATGGTTCATGCAAAATGCAAAACTTCTTGTATAGGTTATGGAAAACAAGTTCAATCAGACAAGAAATATATCAGTAGGAAGCAGTGATTTGGTCTCATTTTGTTCACATTTTAAAATCATACATTCAGTTCTTATTTGCATTAGTTTCATATACACTACATGTGGTTCATGCATAGCCATCCTTTTAATACCTTCTCTAAGCAAAACTAAAGTTCATACACCTCTGCAGGTGATATAGGGGGAAGTTTATTTCAGAACTCATTTTTCTGCATATATATATAGAACGACCATGAATTCAGGAGAGGGGCTCTGAAGTAGGCTTAGCCTTACATCCCCTGGATACTTCCCACTTCCTGTATACCTGATTGCTGAAATAGAGGAACGCCTGCTTCCACACACCAGTTCTGCACATCTTTCTCAACAAAGCTTCCTTCCCCCATTTTCTGAAACTCTACACATATATTTTTTCTAAGCCCACCAACTGTCTTCCTATATAAAACTTGCATTCTCAAAAGCCTGTGTAATTTGACTACTAATTTCACAGGGAGGTGGGTTATGAGTTGCAGAATGTATGCAGGAAAGTGCAATGTAGTGTTAGTTGTTAGTATCATCCTGATGCTGAGATGATGAAGTAAAATCATTCCAATCATCTTCCTACTTCCAACCCCACAAACATGTCCTGTACATATTAATACATTAATAATAGCAACAATAAGGAATACACAGACATCAGAGACCCAAATTTTGTGCTTGTGACCCACTTTAGTTTGTTTCTGCTGGTTGGTTTTTATTTTGTTTGGGTTTCTTTTTTCCCCTTAGCTATTCAAAATGTTGTTTTGCCTAGATTTTTATAAGCTGTGCTTTGGTTCAGTTCTTGTTGACTGTGGAATTTCTTTTTTATTTTAGCTAAAACACACTGAAAATGGCTGGAGTTCATTTGATTTCTTGTCAGATTTTAGGATTAGTAAGACAAATAGGCACCTCTGGAGTGCATCTTTATTCATCTAACAAGTCTTTGCTATCATCTTTGGATATAATGAATTCCCTGTTTCTCTCCGTGAAGTGAACCTTGGTGAGGAGGTTTGACTTTGATACCTTGACGCTCAAGTGACAGTGGATATACCCATCCAAAAAAATAACAAAATAATGTATTTTCATTCAGTGCTATGAATCACACCAGAGTGATTGTGAAACACAACATCACAGAATGGCTGAGTTTGGCAAGGACCGCAGGAGATTGTCTAGTCCAATGCTCCAGCTCCAGGCAAGATCAGCTAGAGTGGGTTGGTCAGGACCTTGTTGGAGACTCCAGAACCATTCTGAGCATCCAGCACCAGAACTCAATTACTCTTACAATAAAAAACTTTTTATTGCATTTAAATGTAATTTCCTGTATTTCAGGAAATACATCTAGAGGTAGAAATCTTAAGGAGTAGCTAAACAAAACCAGACTGGTTTACTAACTGGAAAAATAAAACTACCCTTTTCTATTTCCATATTCTTCTTATATGCTTCTGTTGTAATTTTGTGAAGAAGTATTAAAAGCAGTGTTTTAACTGATATGCAGTGTCAATTTGCCTTGTAATATAAAGAGAGTCATATGGTGGTAATTAAAAGTTGATAGAATGCTTATAAAGAAGAATTTTAAATTACTAATTATTTAGTAGTATATTTATTTGTTGATTTATTAGGATGAATTTTTAAGATGACACACAGACAAGACTAAAAAGTGCTTTAAGCTTAAATTGTTCTGTATTGTACTTTAGCCCTCTCTAATATGTTTTCATTCCCTGGATTTGACCAAAAGCATTCGAACAATGTGAAAAAGGAATTGCTGCTGACTCATTGACTACTTATTTATGAATCACCAAATTGTTAAAATAGTCGTTTAGATCTGAAACTAACATCTTTCTATAGCTAGATCATGTTTATTTCTAAAATACTGCCTAAAACCAGCTTTAAAAACTTCAGAAACAGGCAATGTGAATAAAAAAGTATGTAGCTTATTTTTATGTATAGAACTGCGCATATAAAAAATAAAACTACATGTGTGTGTACATATAAAATTTTCTAAATGCAAATATATGCAATGTTATGCATTTTTAAAAATGTAGGCAAAACTATTTACTTTAGTGAGGTCATTCTGGAGAATCACTAAATAAATGTAAGCAAAATCAGGTTCTGGTTAATTTGACAAAAAACCCCCACGGCCTGACTATTTTTGCTTAGTTTAGATTTTTAAACTGTAGAGATAAAGGAAAAAGTGGTATAAAAATCCACTGAGTCTCAATATGTGAGCATTAGAAGCATTGGCACTCAGTGTCTTTTTAACCTTCATACCTGAGTGTACTGAACTTAGTACAGTATAGAATTCTTTGTGCTATATTCTGATTTCACTGAGGTAAATAACAAAATTCCCATTGTACTCAGTGGTACAAGATTAGTCCATCTATTTTTTACTGGGGCAGAGGCTTTTTCCTTACTATTATTGTACCTTCATATAAATATAGCAGCATTATTGAAAGCCTGAAGCTTCATGCCACTGCTTTGCTCATCTTCTTATATTCAGTACCACATGGCGGATTTCTGTGGAGCCTTATCTCTCAAGCCAAAAAGAAAAGCAAGATCATAATAGTCAGCTTGGCTTTTCTTCTCATCTCTATATGCACTTCAGTGCAGGAGAAGTTCAGACACCACAGAGCTTCAAATGGTTTATTTCAAAGGCATTAAGAAAAGAAAGGGAAACAAATATTGAGCTATTACAAAGAAGTTTTCAGCCAGTGCATGTTTATTAAGCTCACTTTATTCTATCCAGCATATTCAGAGACATCTGATTAAACTGTCCCAAATAAAAAGGACAAAGCTTTCTTCAGTCTGTGCAGTACAGATAAATAGTTTTGTGGGAGATTTTTATCACCTCTCAGGCTCTGTGCTAGAGACTTGTTGAGACGTTTCAAACAGGCTATGCACATTGCCAAATACAGTCCAGAATATGCTAAAATATTGTATCTGGCTAATTTGAGATAGAAAAGATTGTTTCTAATCACTACATGACACACTTTGCAATTCTTATAGATACTCAGAAATATTTCTTCCTTCACATGTACTTCCAGTTAAATTACTGGAACAAGTCACAAAAATAAGGGCGGACCAATACAGCAGCAGAAATTGTTGTATGCCATAGCACACAATGACCTTGTTGTAACCCTTGCTCGAGTACCCTACATCAATCTTTGCATTCTCTTATGTTTCAGCCATGTGATAACTTACTTTTATTTACAGGTAGCTGATATTTTTGGAAGGGACTATTCAAAGGAAAAAAGAAATATTGAATAACATTGTATTCATTAAAATGGAGACAGAACACAACTTTTTCATTCATATCTTATCTTTAAGTTCTCTTGAGGTCACCATCTAACACTATCTGAGGATCTGTTATTTATCTTCATGATTTATTACATTTTTTCAATGAATAAGTCTCTTCCATACAAGAAAACTTGATTCCTATTGAGTTAGGGAATTTAACCGTTCCTTTTTTCCACCATAGTTCAGTATGAAAATCAATAGGCCAAATCGCTTTTTCTTTTTTCATCTACTTACACTTTTAAACCAGTGATTAGTGTAGTGTGACATTCAAACCGTGTGACTAAACTAAACAGTTTACTACCAATCTTTACTTCTCCTTTTCCTCTATTCATAAAGTTCATTGTTACTTGATTTCACCTAAGAGATAGGGCAGATGATAATTTATCTTCAGTTTTATGCAGACTAGTATTGCCACCAGAGTTAAACGTCGTGCTTTTTTGCTTGGAGATCAAGACTTAGAGGAAGTTGCAGGAGGAGACTTGAACATTACATCTACAAGAATAAAATAGAGCTTACTTTAATCTCCCTTCAAAAATGAAGTTAATGAATCTTTTGATAATATTTGTCTCCTTTTGAAATGACACATATGATGGAACATCCACCACTGAGATTAGGAAACATGTATGTACATTAATGAAAGGGGTACTTTGTGTATGCATGTATATCAAACGTGAATCTACATCTAAGAGTTTTAAACAGCAAAAAAACCTTACTAATAAGTATTTACAAATTGTCAATTATTTAATTTCTTTCCATGACTTCTTTTTTCTGTATTTTCCTGTTCTAAAAATTATCCTTTCCCCCTGCTGTTTACATCAATGGTTACTGGTAAAAGTAATGGCTGCTTACCTGCTTCATCCACTTTAATCACAGTGATCGGCCAGCTCTCTTTTGAGTGTCTCTGCATGAGTATTAATAGCATTATGCCTCTTGCAAAGAATTTGTGACCAGCAGCACAGCCTGTGGAATTTAGCTTTCTCATTTGTGATGTTTCTTTTTCATTCTTTTTGTTAATAAACCAAAACTATTTCCAAAAATGTTACCACCCACCACTGTCTTCTCTGGAGAAGACACAAAGTGAATCCCACTGAAGGGAAGATTATTTTGAAGATGGTGTCTTCATCGAAAAATAATTATTTTAAAAGGTAGTAAGTGGATCCCAAATCCACAGTCTACTTTAGCTCTTTCCCAGTTAGCTTACCTGGGGCTGTCACTCTTCTCTACTGCCACTAGCTAATACAGCTTGCAGCAATATGAGCAAGCACAGCACTGTTTATGGCTGATTCAAGCCCACTGAGACAGTAGTTATCAGGTTGTGTTGCTCCCTTTATACATGCAAATGCCTCTTTAACTGGAGGTGCCCACATTTTTCAAACCCTTTCATCCTGTCTCTAGGAGACAGACAATAAAATTAATTAAAGTAGGTTTTATTGCACATTTGGGAAAGAGATGGGCCTTTGTAGCTCTGGATCAGCAGTCTCTGATTTCATATTTGCATGAGGCTAATAAAGAAAACAAGACAATTGATATAATACCCTCTGTAGCCTACATTTCTGATGGCATAACCTTCATGATCACAATGCTGCAATACATTAACTTACCACTGCAAGTGATACTTACCTTTTTTGTGATAGTTTTGGAAGACTTAAGGTTGAACAGTTTTGTACACATCTATATAAGTAATGGTCAACACAAAAAGGGATGATTCCACTTGAAATTGGTTTTTAATCAGAATTTCTCTCTGTGTTCTTTTATTTTCTGAAAAGATGCACCAAGTTTATTTTTGTATTAATTAATAATTGATTTTTTTTACTTCTATTTTTTTTCTTTGTTTATTTTTAAAGGCAGAAACTCTGGCAGCTCCAGAGTGCAAGCTTTGATATGGAACATTCCCTGGGATGGAAAGAAGGGAATGTTCCATTGATCTTCTTTTGCAGGAACAATCTGGCTAATTTTAGTCTGCTTAAGAAATGTGCCTTACAGCACCCCAAATATCATTAATTTTGGAAGAATAATGCTTCACAAATGCATTTATTAATTACCATGTTGAGTTAGTGTAACATTTGTACATTTGGGGTTCTTAACAAAACTCAGTAAAGCTGCGTCATTTACAATAACTGCATTGCTTTGCAGAGGGGATAAGGTATTGTGGGGGAAGGATTCTTTGAATTAATAGTTAAAACTGTCTGGAAAGGCACTGTGTTTTTTTCAGTTTTCTTAGAGAAATTACAGTTGTTTCATTAGCAAGAGTGAAACTATTACTACAGTTGTTCTCATTATTAAATGTTGATAGTTTATGTGGCCTTATGGGAAGTCAGAACACAATGCCTTTGTCACAGCATTCTAGGTGTGAAATTCAAAGATGTTGAGGGCTAAAAAGAATTTTAATATTCTACAAAAATAGTCTGCTCATATGGGAAATTGATTTTCAATATTATTACTTATTTTCATTTAAAAATTTTAGCTTTCCATTACAAGAAGGTGAAAATTAAACTGACTTTCTTCTTCCTTTTAGCCAAATGGCAACTGAAGAGGTTGCTGTTGTATTCAGTTTGTTGTATTTCTTTGCACTGTAGCTCTATTGCATCAGGCCTGTACAGCCATAGTGGGGCTCTCAAGAGTAAGAGTGCCTTCCCCTGCCTCCATCCTCCTCACTCACATCTCTTCCTGCAGATTCTTCACATTGAAGTTGCCAGGCTTGCAGAAATGGGGACAAAGGATCAACTAGAGGCTCTTCTATCCACTTGCTGGACTCTCAGACTTTCTACCTTCACTAGTACTCATGTTTATACAGATATAAATAGATCCATGCAAGGAGGAGACTGCTTTGACCTTTCAATGGACCTATTTTCTGGGGGGGTAAGTGAATTCCCAGGCAAGCTATTTAACTGTGAGAAATATAGCTTGTACCTTAATGTGTCCCATTCACCTTACTATTCCTTTCCTGTAGATATGTAGTCAATTTATGGGGCAAAATACAGATTGTGCTATGAACAGCAATGATAACTCCCCTTTGCCAGATAAAGCTCCAGTTTGTACAATACAATTTGTAATTTGGGTTGTAAAAACTGTTCAGTTCTTTTCCCTTAATATTTGAGCAGCAGATCGTAACAAGCTTCTATGTCAGTGCCCAGATGACAAATGCAAACCTTGTGTGTGGGATGCTCACTTGCTCTCGTGTTAGACATTGTGGTCTTTCTCAGATCCAAGAGCCTTTTCTTCACCATGGTCCAAAGCACTTGCAGTGCTGCAGACAGAGAAACCGAGTGTTGACTTCCTCCTGAATGCACTGGCCAGAGGAATGAGCCAGCTGAACAGGAGACAAGCAGACCGTCAGAGTTCATGGTCATCCCAATGCTGAGCTTGTACACAGATGGATTATACCGCATACTGCAAAATCCCCTTATTAAAGCAGTAGTCAAATTGGTTTGGCATTTGGAGTTCTTTTTTGCTCCCAGCAAAGTCAATTGAAGCTCTGCAGCAGACTTCAATGAAAGAATGGTAAGGCATTAAATAACATGCTGCACAGCTTTTGTGTTACTTGAAAGGAATCCAGGCAGACCTTTGCCAGAGTGATTGTGAATGTGGTAGTTTTGCAGAAGAGTTTGGAGGGCCTCAGGCTTGGCCAAAGGAGTACAAATCAGTTCAAACCTAAAATTGTGCTAAGTTTTCCAAAACGTAAATGACAGACAACAAAAAAGCACGAGAAACATGGAAGCTATAATTCAAGTTAACATCTGAGCAGAGTAGAAAAGAGAGATGCAGCTGGTTAAATGAACTTTTTTTTCTAAAGAAACTTCAGTTGTAATTTTTTTCATATTGAATTTTAAAAATAGTCTCCACTTTACCCTTTAAGTGAACTGAAAAAGAACAAATGACAATAGCATAGTAATTTGGGGGCCAATTTTCCTTAAATACATGTTCTATTCGATATTGAACCCTTTTGATATTTGGAAGCTTCAGCACTCAGTTCTCTGAAAAAAGCTGCATAAATTGAGGAATTCTGACAATACCGTTTGGCCTAATAGCTACTTGATCATGATTCCTCGGTGGATCCCACTGTTCTGGCTGATTGGAAGGCTCTCAGTTGCATACAGTAATGCTGAAATGCCAGTCAAACTGCCATGCGTAGGGTTTTGCATGCATTGTCGTTAAGCTCTATTGTCAGGATCTTTGTTAGCTGGCTGCAAAATCATTCTGAGCTGAGGGTACATGTACAAGCCTAGAAGCACATCCACTTGACTATTTTTTGCATATTTTTCAAATCACTTATTCTTTTTTGCTACCTTTTTTTGTGTCTTTTTTTAACAAGAAGAAAAAAGAAAATCTGTCCCCCCAAAATCTAATATTCGAAGTTGGGATAAGGTGGAATTTTTTCAGGGAAGTTCATTTTACTTCTGGTGCTGCTGCTAGGTTAACCCTCACCAAAGGGTGTTTTTAGTCTTTCCTTGTGAAAAAATGTCTTGAGAACACTTAGGGGCTTCTATCATGTTTGAGGCCACACTCTGGCAGACCTTTCAGAATGAGTTTGCAGTTGATATGCCTGTGGCATTTCCTTGATGTTGGTTGCAAACTAGTTAGGAGTCACTTGTTCTGCACTGACTCTGGATAGTGCCACATTACAATAGCTATTCTATTGAAATCATTTGGCATTGTTGGTGTAGTAATCTATGAAAAAGGGGACTGTAACAGATTGAAAGTTGAATTACAGCATTCATCACTTTTCTCAACACTGCCAACAACAGACTTACACAGACATGGGGGTCAGAAAGCCCTCACCCATTATTTCAGTCTGTCTTGTCAACTGCAGGGCAGGTCCTTGTCTCAAGAGACCAAGATACACCTCTGTCTTGGGCCAGGCACATGGAAGGACTTAAATATCAGGTATGCAACAGCATAGGAAAAGTAAACATAGTACTCCTCAATGTCAGCCTGCAGTCACTTTGCTTTCATTTGCATTTCTTACCTACCACTCAGCTTTTCCCCCCCTCCTCTTAATGCAGCTCTACACAGCCGCAGAGAACTTTTTCTGACTACCTGTGTTTTCAGTCCACCTTTATAACTACATCGGGTCTATGCTGTTTCTGTAAGTCACATGAACATGTCTTGCAGTCTGCCTGAGGATGTCTGCGTGCCCATGATACCTCATGATTACCACCCTGCGGAGATCACCACCTGAAAACCAGGCATGTTACAAATTGGAGACTTTCCTGGGAGAAGTCAGAGAAATTTATGCAGTACCTGCTAGCAATTTGCCTGGCTTCAGCCAAAGATATTGATTGTTAGATACATTAATTTTAGGAAGTAGGCTTTCTCCATTTTTTTTTCCAAAGAGCCAATACGCAGCTGTGAAATCATTTAGCTGACTTAACTA
Source organism: Falco rusticolus (assembly GCF_015220075.1). Classification (NCBI taxonomy): domain Eukaryota; kingdom Metazoa; phylum Chordata; class Aves; order Falconiformes; family Falconidae; genus Falco; species Falco rusticolus. The sequence goes on along the minus strand of NC_051190.1, from coordinate 63,410,453 downwards.
AGATTGTTTGACAAGGAGAACAGCTGTATTAATATAAACAAGCATGTCTTTGTTTAATTGCCTTCTTCTTTCAAAAAAACCCGGTTTGTTGCAATCAAATAGAATGATCCTAAAACACAGTTATTGCTGTCTTAGCACTCCCACAGAGGAAAGATGCCAGATAAAGTAGTAAAAATATCTTAAATTGCCTCAGTATTAGCAAGAAAGCCTCTTCTTCTCAGGCTGTCTCTATTAGTGTTTTTTTTATTTCCAAGTCCACTTGGCTTGTTGCTAGCTTTTGTTTTTTGAAGTTGTCTGTCTCTCCTCCACACTTTTCTCAGACATTTGTCTTTTCAAACTACCACATCCTTTCAATATCGGCTTTGCAAGAAATTGGTACCTTCTGAGAGATGGCAGTCTTCTTGGTGATCTCTGCAGGTCCCTGAAGAGTTCTGAGTGGTACAGCTTAAATAGTACCTCAAAATGGCAATGAGAATAAAATAATAATAATAATGATACTGTTAGAAGAAAGGAGATAACACAACAGAAGTTTGAATTCAAATCCCCTTAAAAGTAGATTTGATTTAGATGGGCGCATATATGTATGCTAAGGTGGCAGCAGTGCCTCTTAAAGCACTGTTCGGTGCAGCTGATGGTCTCCAGGACAAGTGACAACAAAGAACCTTCAGAGCAGGACACCACTATTTTTTCCTCCAGACATAGTGGCTGCATCCAGCTTTTAATTCATGTGTCAGAAGCCACCTCTCAGTCAGTATTTTGATTTACTCTTTGGATAAAATTCTAGGAATGGTTACAGTTCTACTCTGAAATCCCTGCACATCTGCACAATGTCAGCTGCATCAAAACTTTAACCAAAATGAGAGCCTTTACTGCACTTCTCATATGAAATCCAAAACTTTGCTGTTTTACTACTGCCCTGAATCTGAATATGTGCTTCTTCAACCTATTTCTGAATGCCATAAAATGATGATTTTTCAGAGTATTTATTTTATGAATTCATCTGCAACTCATAGTATCTGAGTGCAAGGAATATACTTTGAATGTGCAAGAAATATATTTCAATGTGTTGTTCATACCCTTGGGGTTCCCACTATTGAAATTTGTTCCTTCCTTATCCTTCCTCTTCCCTTTTTCCAATTGTTTTTCAACCCATTTAACTTATTTTTGAAAATAAATAAATAAATAAAATAATCTACTATCACAGAAATACCTAATAGAAGGGAGTCAAAGATATGGGTTATACTATCAGACTCATAAAATGGCACTTGATAAAGTGTCACATAAAAGACTTAACAGAAAGTAACGATTTATGAATTACATGGAAAAAGAAGTGATATAAAAATGCAGTGGAGAAGAGAGACTGGGGAGATATGATTTGTCATTGTGACTGACAGTCAAAAAATAGTATTCCTGATTCTGATAGTGAGTACTGACATCCTCCGAGACTCACTTTTAAGACTAGTTCTGTGCTATATTCAGTTCAGCTTATTGACGGAAATGTGAGGAGGAGCAACCTAATGGTAGACCTTGGGAATATTCTAAAAGAGAGGTGTCTACTGAATGATAAAATCTTGTTCCATGTGACACTGCTGAAACAGCCAAGCCACAAGGTTGTTGACTTCAAGTTTGTCTTCTTCAGTAGCTCATTTATGGGTTCTTACAGAGCTACCTTGTAGTAGCAATATGTAAAGTTCAAGGAGTTCTAGATAGTTAATTACTATTCTGCAGCTAATGAAGCACAGTGAAAAAATGCCAAAGGGCCAGTTGCAAACCTAACTAAAACCAATGACCAACAATGAGAGGCCCAAACCACAACAGATTAAAGAGAATTGAAGACAGCCATATAAAATCTTGTATTTGGAAAAAAAAAAAAAAAACCCAACAGGTTTTTTTTTCTAAAATATTTCTTACTGATATTCTTACAGTTTCACATTTACTTCATCATCTTCTTCTTGGGAATTAAATAACGATTGTTCTGCCTTTTCCTTTTCTTCAGGATTTAGTATTGCAGTAGTCCATGTTATATATTAATTCATTATTTAGATTTGAACTGGAGCCTTGTTTTCAACATTGCCACACATCATGTTATTAAAATATCCTACACGGCAAACACAAACATTCAAAAGAAGTAATGGCATTAAATTAGGAAGGGAAAGGTTGCTTTAGCTAAGGTCAAGGAAGGTCTTCAGTCTCTTCCAAACTGAAGTTCTCAAAACTTATGATCAAGCAAGAGTAGAAATTGTGTTTTGCAGTGTGGTCTTGGATGCATGTGTAACATCACTTCAACAGAGAATACACATAAATTAGGTTCTAATTTAGACATTTTTGTGCTTTCCTGTAAAATTCCAGTAAGATTTCATATAAAAACCCCCAAGGGAGTAAAAAAATACTTTTTGGAAACATGGAATGTGGGTGTCTTAATGTCAATATCAATGTGATGTCCATGGCCTTGGATATTAACATGATTAGCAGATGAGCTCTATTTAGCTAGTGCCTCTTGGCAAATAACTGGGTAGCTCAAGTTCTAGTCCACAGCTATTGGAGAATTACACACTCATTTTTCTGCAGAAGTCCCCACACTCTCCAGTACTCTGTAATTATTTACAAATCTTCTTAATGAAAAAAAGAATTACTAACTTTGAAAACTACAAAAAGGATACGTAGAAAATAGATAGCAACACATTGCTTGTATAGATAGTTTCACAATTATCCATTTAATTCCCTTCTCATTTTATGAGAAAGAATGTCCCATAAGGTGTCCTTTTCTACTCTTTGAGGTAAAAGTAGCAACAGTTTCACATGAATAATGAGATTGTATAATTTGTATATCTGTCTTTGAAATAACTGTCAAATTTTCCCAGCAGGGCCAATGACTTACTAAGTTTTGGGGTTAAGGGGCTGAAGTTTCCATTCAGCTCTATTCTTGTCCTTTACATCTGTTTTCCAGAAAAAGTCCCTTACACCAGTAGAAGGGATTACTGAATAACATACATCTGTCAGAAAGTTTCCTTTTTTGCACATTATTTCATTTCTTCCTCAAGTTTCCCAAAGAAAATCTCTCTCATCCAAAAGTCCAACTTTATGTAGGCTTATAAGGAGTCACTAAATAAAATGCATGTAGGCTACAGTTGCATGAAAGGCTAGAGTACCCACTTTTTACTTCTCATTAATAAAGGAAGGAGAGGGATTTTTTTGTTTGCTTGTTTGTTTGCATATTTTTCTAAGCATTGAATTTTCTATGGCTATTAATAGCATCCCAGAGTTAACACTATTGAAATTTTGCTGTTGGTTTTCCAAGGGCCTACATTTCTACTAGCAAGAAAGAGAGATTTTTTTTAAAAAAGGTAGCTTTTTGTTCTTTGCCCCTACATACTGTATACACATGCATTTGATGACTGTTTCTTTTCTACTAATACAAAAAAGTGTAAACAAAAAAATCCAACCCTCCAGACCCCCCCCTGTAATATAGGTTATTTATGATCAGAAAATCCAGGCTGGCTATTTTAAATATATGAGAAAATCTGGAAGTTCTCTAGTTCAGTAACATCATCAGGCAGAAAAAAAAAGTCACAAGCAAAAAAGAGCAGAGATGTTGACAAAGAAATATTGTGAACATTTAATGGCAGTTCCAGTAGCTGCACCGCGTCTTGTGGGTAAATAGTTTTGTCAGCTGCTTTTCCTGTAACCATTGGCCATGCCATAGTTCTGTATAAACCTTTGCAGGAGATAGAATCAGCTTTAATGAAATTTGAGTAGCTGACATATTAGGCAATGCATTATACTGGAAGAAATGCTCCTTGATATTTTTCCAAAGTACTGTCTCTCAACTGTAATCATTTTTTCCTTACATGAATGATGTCACCAAAGACTTTAAAGAAACTAATTATTTTGACGTTGACTGTAAAATAAATAGTTTCAGAGCATCTGAGTCTCTTTAGAAATTATTTCCTTTATCCTATATTGATAAACACTCTAAGCAACAGCACGTAGCAGAAGGTGATTTCATCAGGCCTGCTAGCTGCTGGGCCAGTGAACCGGGTCCCATGCAATAGGAAAATCTTGCTCATTTTGCTGCTCTAAAAACTTCAAACTCCATCAAGGAAAACATATTTTAAGAGACAACAAGTTACAAAAATTTATTCACCGATATTTTTAGAAGAATCTATTTAAGAACAGTGATTTTAGTTAATGAGTATCAGGTCAATTGGTTTAAATACCCAAATGCCAGACTGCAGAAGTTACTTCAGCCCACAGGAAAATAATCATAATCTGTGCTTTACTACCCTGAATTCAGGAATCTCAAGACCCCAGAATTCAGCCCCAGCAAGCTGACTGGGAACAGCTGAGATGCTTACCCATCCCTGCAGCCTCAGTACAAGCAAAAACAAGCTAGAAAGCCTAGATGGTGAGCAGAGGTTTCTTAAAGCTGTCAATGGGAAATGCATGCCAAGCTTTAGCCTGTCTTTTACAGCAGCGATACTTGATTCAAGACCACATATTTGGTGCTTCTTACCATCTGTAGTCCAAGTTAGGCAGCCTACCAAGTGTGGATTCATCCTGTTTTTAAGAAAAAGTTTGCTGGAAAATTTTTTGCTGCCTACCTTTGGCTTAATAGCTTTTGTACTTGCTAAGGCTTTTTTAGACTTCAGCTCAATTTCCTTTTCAGTCTGAGATGGATCAGACTTCTGTTTACCACTTTATAAAAGAATACCCTCACTACCAGGTTATAAAGTAGGTGCAGAGAAGGAAGGAAAAGGAGAAAAGGGAGCATCACACTCAAACTTTCTTATTAAGATCGATCACCAAGGGCAAAAGGCAAACAAAAAAAGCAAGAAAGACATGTCTTTGCAGTTCAATGCTCATGCCGAGGAACAGAAATTCTCATTGAACCAAGGGAAAGGACACCGCAGCTTTAAGTATTTGAAGAACGTGTTCTTTTATTTGGAATGTATTGTTACTCATCTTTAATATAAATAAAAAATTAACTGGCTGGTTATCTACATCTAACTTTTTCATTTTTTTTAATCCTATTTTCTTTCCAAACTATTTAAGAATATTCCACTTCATCTGAAACAAGAATCTCTCTTATTTCTTCTGTATCCTTGACTAGAACATGAGGACAATCTTTTCTGTTCTGTATGAGGAAGATTTCCATTCTTTCTGACTCCCAGCTTCATAGTCTCAGATATGGTTACAACCATCATAAAGTCTGCATTACAGATGGAAGAAGTTCTGTAGCACTTCTGTCTTAAATTGGATGGTTTCAGCAGAGTTGCACCAAATATCAGCATCTGAAAATCTGGTTCAGCATTTCAGTTTGCAATTGGGAATGTGAAGTGGCAGCATTTTTACAGGGAGCTTGTTTTGCCTTGTCAGGCCTTGCATTACAGATACATTTCAGATGCTTTGTTTACACTATAATTGTTTTAGCTGTGTTTATATTTTGTTCATTGTCAATTTCCAGCTTTACAACATGTCTGTGCTGGTATGAAGAAAGTGAATTTCACAACTTCATGTAGGATCATGAAAAGAAACCACATTTTTACGTTTGCGAATAGAGGTATTGATAGTGCTTGTATATGCCATTAGGGGATTACCACCACCACTAGGCAATGTGATCTCTCATCGTCAATCAGCAACCTTGAAGAGAGAATTTTCTAATAGCCCTTTGTAGTCATCTTTGCAGTCCTTCAGTGCAGTCAGTGCCAACCAACATTTATCTATGGAAAGCATATCTCACCACACAGACTTCAAATAAGTTACTGGAAAGATTCAAGTTTGGTGATAGGATAGTGTCAGGCCTCTGCAAGGCTTTGGATATTGTGCTGCACAAAGAAACCAGAACAGTACTAAATCAACATAAATTATTTGTAAACCATATGGATTAATTGCTAACCTGCCACACAATAGGGAGTTATCATACTGGAGTATTTCTGCAATTTGCAGACTAATTGGTTTTTGACCCTATTCCTTTTTGTTATTAAGCATATTTTTTTTAACATGTGATGTAAAAAAACCATAAAGTCCTTATCAGCAGCAACTGTAGCCGATTAACAAAAATAGGTTAAATGACAAATAACAGAGGAGATGTCAGCAATACTCACTTGTTAGCATAAACAAATTCTATGCATTTCAGTAAACTCAAACATAATGTTTTATTAAAAGAGTAAGTGGGGTTCATACCCCCTAAATGTAGGACTCCTTCCTGGAAAGTTGTTACTCTAAAAAAGGACTTGGGGGCTGTGGAGGCTAGCCAGTTTAATATAAATTCCTAGTCTGAAAGAGTGGTAAAGAGATGCCTTACACGAGGAACGCAGAGCAGAAGTAGAGAACTGTCTTTATTTTCTTCTGATGTTGCACAGAAAAACCTTGAGAATGGTCAGAGGAACAGAAAACATGTCTTATAGTAAGGTCCTGAACAGTCCACTTTGTTCAGTAAATGACAGAATTTCAAGGATAACAAAAGCACGATTTATAAGTATCTTGAACTAGAGCAAGAAACAAACTGCAAACTTCTGCCAAAAGGTTAATTAGCTATTGGTGGCAGCAACTCATCATGGATGGTGGAAGAGCCTTACGGAGGACTTTAAAATAGAATCTGAATAATTTTCTAAAGTGTTTACTCTGATTCAAACAGAATTACTGAGCTGAAAAGAGCAATTAAATCATAAAAGTTCAATGGCTTGTTGTATGCAGAAGCTCTGACTACAATCACAGTAGTCCATTTTGGCTTTAAAATTTCTGTGTGGCTGGCTTGCATATTAATATCACAATCAATGTTCATTGATCCACATAATTTACTTGCCAAATGTATCTTTTATTGTATCTCTCTTTTAAAGATGATGAGTTGAGACAAATGTATTTGTCAGGGACATATGATCCAGTTTAGACTTACCTAATGTCATAAGTATTCCAGTGTCTTCAGCACCATAAGTTTTTGCCTAAAGGAGAAACTCCTGTAAAAGTGTGTCCCCTCCCACTGCCAGTACAAAACAGAACAACTGGCTGTAGCTGTGAGTCTTACTATGTTCCATGGTTATCTGCTTCCTATGTGAACACAAATAATTTTCAGTTATGGTTGACTGAGAATAAAAGGGTTCCTTTAGTAGAAAATGTCTAGATCCCCTTTGCAAACATGTGCTTGGAGATGAGTTTTTGCTGTGTGTTGGTCATTTTCAGAGAAATAAAAATGCATTAAGGTGCAAAAGCACGTAATTGTCATAACCAAAAATGCACAATTTCTGCCTAAATAAGCCAATGTAAAAAGTTTAGCCTGAATTTATTCATTTTTTCAGGATATCACTTTGCTCCTGTCACTCACGCCCTTCTATTGATCATAAAGTTTTCCTGATCTCAGAACTCTCCACTGCTTGTAATCTGCCACAGTACTTGCTTCAGAAAAAAGGCAAGATAGAAAATTCATGAATTGCCTTAAGCTGACTTCTTCTAAATTCAGGCTTTTTGCAGTATCCTGTGCTGGTGTGTATGGTGTGAAATGACTCATATCTAATTTCCTTCCACGATGATACTACCTGTCTGATGCAAGCCAAGACAGGGATAGGATACCAGTGTAAAATTTAATGACCAACAAAAAAAATTGAGCTCTCTGGCGTTCAACAACACAAATTACATTTTTGTGATATGGTTTCCCTTTGTTTATACAATCATGGGAGTTGTCACTGTTAGTGCATTTTTATTAAAGCTGATTTCAGAGTAAAATTTGACATATATATATGTATAAGTGCTTATATTTGTGTGTATGTATTATGTGATATATGAAATGGTGTGCACCTTCACTTCTGACATGTCTCTGAATTTTGGTAACAGATAAGTCAGTGTTATAATATAATTTAAAAAAATAGTAATGACTAGAAATAAAAATAAACAACCTACTTAAAATATTTTCATTGTCATTAAGGCTCTTGGAAATGTTTCTGCTTTCAGCAAAATCCTACCATACCTTCTTTAATTTTAGATCTTCATGTAAAGTTTCTTTAGTCTGTGCGTTGCCTACAATGTAGTTCATATTCTCTGAATTTTCTGGAATGAAAGCTGCCACACATTTCGTTCACATCATGTTTGCCTTGACAGCAAGCAGGGAAGTCTGGTCTTTGGTTTCTTAGGCTGCTAACACTTGTTCTTCTTACCTTTTCTGGTCAAACAGAACATCTTGCTTATGCCTATGTTTCCTCTTCCTTTTCTGGGGGAAGGGGGGGGGGGAATGGAGTGGGGGTCAGGATTTTTGAGCTTCTACAGCCATTCTCTATTTTTTCTGATAAGGCCACTTACAGGATGAGTATCAGTTTACTGATACTCATCTGGATGACCATTTTCTATCTTTTGTTTCCTAAACTAAAAAAGAACCATTTAGCAGTTAGCTCATGGCAACAACTACTTTTTCATAGCCTTTTCTCTGGCTAGGATAACATAAGCTTTCCTTCTAGCAATCCCTCCAGGTTTGTAAGATACATCAAAAACGACCATGAATTAGGCTAGATTCTTTCTCTAGTTAAACATTTATTTCTTTAGGGGATGAGTCAGAGAGAGCAAAAGGTGATGATACAACAGCTTTTTATACCCACATTCCAGTTTTGGGGCAGCCTAAGGCTGTTTCAGGTCCTTTCACAGCTAAGAAGAGCCTTATATCTGACAAGAAGTCCTTCAGACTGCTGTCAGATGCACGCAGAGACCTTAAAAGGGTTTCACTCACTCGACTAGACTATACCTAGGACTAGATCAAAGAACATGCAATTTGCAAAAAGAGAGAAAATTCTGCCTAGAGAACAATGCTATTATGGAACCGAGCTTATGCAAGTACTTTTCTTAACAGAGATACAGTGCTTTAACCTGCCATGGTCAGTGGTTTTAGGTTGCAAGTCATCTGGCCTTATATCAGCATTTTTTCTCTCTTTGGAGTCCAGTTATTCCGCAACTGCTGCAGCTGAGTACTTGAACTGGAAAACCCAAAAGGTACTTCCAAAACTTCAGTTCCACAACTTTAGTTCCACTTCAGTAGCTTGTAGCCATTTCACTGCCTACTGCCCATTTCAGGCTTGTCGCCGTTAGAGGGCAGACCATAACAAATTGTTGCTGAATAGTCATGTATTTAGTCTCACCAGTGATATTTTTGCCAACTAGAAATCTTGAGAGACTTATTTTCAGCTCTGCTTTGAAGTGAACAGGTCACAGCAGCAATGCAAAGATTGGTGAGGCAATTTTTTTAGCTTTATTTTGCTACTCTCATCTAATTCTGATGGTAGAGTTTGCATTTCAAGGACTTTTTCTTTCCTTTTTTTCCTTTTTTTTCCAGTTCTTCTGTGAGTCCTGATGGGGCCCCGTTTGTTAAAAAATATAATATTTTCACTTTTACTGTGCTATTGTAAAACCTGAACTCTGTTACACCAGGAGTCTCTTTGGAAGGGTGTACTGACTTGGTCTGGGATAGAGTTAATTTTCTTCACAGTAGCTTGTACAGGGCTGTATTTTTGATTTGTGCTGAAAACAGTTTTGATAATACGGGGATGTTTTAGCCTCTGGTGAGCAGTCCTTACACAGCGTCAAGAAGGCCTTTTCTGCTTCTCAGCCCACCCCACTAGTGAGGAGGCTGGGGGTGCACAAGGAGCTGGGAGGGGGCACAGCCAGGACAGCTGAACCCACCTGACCAAAGGGATATTCTGTACCATATGGCATCGTGCTTAGCAATAAAAGCAGGGGGGGGGAAGGAGGAAGGGGGGGCGTTCAGAGTGATGGCGTTTGTCTTCTCAAGTCACCGTTACGCATAATGGAGCCCGGCTTTCCTGGGGATGGCTGAGAACCTGCCTGCCCATGGGAAGCGGTGAACAAATTCCTTGTTTTGCTTTTCTTGTGCACAGCTTTTGTCTTACCTATTAAACTGTCTTTATCACAACCAATCAGTTTTCTCACTTTTACCCTTCAGATGGTCTCCCACATCTCACTGCGGGGGATACTGAGTGAGTGGCTGTGTGGTGCTGGCCAGGGTTGAACCGTGACAAAGTGTTAATGTAAATTCAGATCATTTGTCATTTACCTCTCTTTTCATGAGGGAAAACGGCTGGGTGAGACATGGAAGGAGTTATGAACATGATTCATTAGTGAATATAAGGAAGAGAAATGAAAGAGGCAGGAGAAGGATGGATAATAATGACTTATAAGTGAACAACAGCACAATTCTGTTACCTTGTAGATAATGCACACTGGTCCCCTTATATACACCCTCCCGACACTATACACACACACACACAAAATCCAGCAACGCTCTCCCCCATCCCAAAATTCCTTGGTCTAAAAGGCCTGGAATTATTCTAAACAAATTTTTAGGAGTAACATGAAACTTCATAGTAGAGTGTGGTTTACGACTACATGTCCCCAGTAACTGAATGATTCTAAGTCTTAAATTTTACCTGGATCAAAAGAAAAGAGAATTAGTTCTATTATTTTTATTTGTATATTATGACCATCTAAGGAGAAGAAAAAAACCAAGACAATTTTATTTTCTAAAATGTATTACCCTCTGAGAACTGTAGATCTTCAGAGTTAAGGCCCACAGAGGAGTACTTTAAGTTCTCTCAACTGAGATAATCCTGCAATAATTGTCCATAAGGCTGGTTTGAAGGTTGATGTGAATAAACTTTTGAAAAAGCTAGACAGTAGGAAAGAATACATTAGCAAAATTACAGAGATATCCAGAGGCTCGAGTAAACTATGCAAATGAAAACTAATTCTTAATTATTTTTGTATTTGGTCTATCAAAGGCCAGAAAAATTATAAGGGCAGAAGAAAGGACTTAAATGGATTAACCTGTCACCCTTTTTCTTCCCATTAGAAACAGTAGCTGCAGACATTAAAAATAGGAGTAAATCATCTTTTACTGGACTTCTGAGAGTCACTATGATGACAACTATGTCTTCACAACTGCAGAAAGCCAGTTCTGTCCCTGTCAGATTCCTTCACTGCAGTTTTTAGGACTAGTGGGGTTTAAGTAATGGGTGACAACAGGTCTTCTTGGCTTGCTAAGTAAACACCTGGGCATCACCAGCACCCCTTACATCTTTAGTTTATTTGAAGCTATGAATCTTGTTAGCTGGACTGAAATGACCTAGAGGAAGCCTGTACCACAATCAAAGATCTAAAGCAGCATTTACTTTTTTGATTACACAGTGAGCCAAATTTGAAAATTTTCTTCACCCTGAAACTCCTGGCCCTCTAAAGGATGCTATTGACAAAATTATTTCTATTTATTTTCATGTTATAGAAACAGGCTTTCTACTGCCTTAGATTCTTTTCATTGTTGTTTCTATATTTCTTCAAACATTTTTAGTTGACAAGAAATCTTGCAATATTTAGCCTCATAATATTTCGACAAAACTTTCCTTCCCCTCATGTATGAGCTTAAATTACCTTCCTTAAAGCCACACAAATATCAGTTGAACGATACTAAGCTTCTGGACTGAAATGTCTCACAGAGTCTAGGGATAATTTCTGCCCCCCCTTTCCCTGCAGCTCCTGATTCTGTTGGCCAGATTAAATACAAAGCCAAAAATCCTTTTCATGCACAGAAATTTGCAAATCGTATGGCTCTTCTCAGTTCCTGTCTGGAGAGCCTAAAATATGCACAATTTGAACAGTATTTTGATTCTGAATTTCTGGAAGGATTGTGATTCACATTCTTCTCTTCTCTTTTCTTTCTTTCCTTCTCTCTCTCTTTCTTTCTTTCTCTCTCTCTTTCTCTCTTTCTTTCTTTCTCTCTTTCTTTCTTTCTTTCTTTCTTTCTTTCTTTCTTTCTTTCTTTCTTTCTTTCTTTCTTTCTTTCTTTCTTTCTTTCTTTCTTTCTTTCTTTCTTTCTTTCTTTCTTTCTTTCTTTCTTTCTTTCTCTTTTATCCTATAGTTCAATTAGGGGATTATTCTACTTTTATTTTACCCTTCAGAGTCTTTAGAAACTTCCCTTCTTGTTAGTAAGCAAAGTGCTAAGAGATCACAGAGGGTTCCCTTACTTGTACTGAATCTTATTTATTCCCTTTGAAATCCATTTCTTAATTCTTTTCTGCTGTGGGCAAGTCTTTTATTTCCACCATAATTCTTTTCATGAGAACAGATCAGCAGTTTCCTCTAAAGTGAAAAACTTTGTACAGCAATGGATAAAAGATGCGTGTTCTCCTTTCCCAGGCACAAGCTCTTTTACTGCGACAATTTGTTTTTTTTTCCAGTTAACCCCACAGAGGCAAACATGCTGACAGTAGTTTTGCTGGGGAAAGGAGAAATAAGTGTTTGGTTTTAGAAGCTGTTAATGCTTAACTTTAAAACATACAGTTTTATCCTGTGGTATTTAATCTTCCAGCAAGACACTTTTTTTTTTTTTTTTCTGGATATTTTGGCCTTGTTTTTCAATAGCTCTAAAACCTTTTTATTCCATTCTGAAATCTAAAAACAGGCTTAATTGGCCCTCGGAGAATACCCCATGTGTAACATAAGCTAACCTAAGGTTTACAATAACTCTGGTCCCTACCACTAGCCCAGGGCTATCACCAAAGAGCACTGCACAGTACTGCTTTCTTTACAGAAGCTTGCAGGCCATTAGGGGAAGCATAAGATAAAACTTGAAATAAATCAAGGGCTGACCTACATGGAGAGGGTGAACATAAGTTATCACCTTGTTTGCCTCTATTATCCTTATCCAGGGAATGATGCTGGCAAGAACCTGACCTAAATCTTAAGTCAGTATACCAAAGTAGCCAATTAGTCAAGTCTTGTCTAGAACTTCTAGTTAGTGTTTGCGTGATGTTGTTGTGGTTTAACCCCAGTCAGCAACTAAGCCCCACACAGCCACTCACTCCCTCCTAGTAGGATAGGGGAGAAGTGGAAGAATAAAAATGAGAAAACTTGTGGGTTGAGATAAAGACAGTTTAATAGGTAAAGCAAAAGTCATATGCACAAGCAAAGCAAAACAGGATTTCATTCACCACTTCCCATCAGCAGGCAGGTCTTCAGTCCTCTGCAGGAAGGCAGGGCTCCATCATGCATTAACAGTTACTTGGGAACACAAATGCCATCACTCTGTCTGAACATGCCTTCCTTCCTTCTTCTTCCCCCAGCTTTATATGCTGAGCATCATATCAGATGGTATGGAATATCTTTTTGGTCAGTGGAGTCAGCTGGCCTGGCTGTGTCCCTAACTTTTTGTGCACCTCCAGCCTCCTTACTAGTGGGGTAGGGTGAGAGGCAGAAAAGTCCTTGGCTCTGTGTAAGCACTGCTCAGCAATAAATAAATCTTCAGTGTGTTATTAACACCATTTTCATCACAGACCGAAAACGTAACCCACACTAGTTACTATGAAGAAAATTAACTCTATCCCAGCCAAAACCAGCATGGATACGTACAGCAGAAGGTTTTCATATCATTGAGTTTTTGTTGTGGCTGCTGCAATACCTCTGACAGGGAAACCTTTCCCTCTGAATGAGCTAACAAGATTCATGCAGCCAAAAATCATTCTTGCATATACCTTTTCACTTTCTGAGCTTGTCTTCAAGAGCCAATGCTGCCCTTCTCTCCCGTCACTGTGTTTGCCAGCTTATGTGGCAGCCAGTTAATGGGAGTCTCCTATCTCACTTTGCAAGAAATTCTTTGTTAAATGCATTTGTGTACACATAAAATTTTTCATCCCTGCAACAATCTTTTCTGTATCCTTTCATTCTTGTTATTTCTTTTTATGTAGAATAATCAACTCTTAGCTTTCATTCAACTTGCAGGAATAAAAATACGTGGCAAGGGGAGTATCTTGTTTCCTATTTTGATTTCAATTTTTATCTAGATTTCCTTTGACCAGAAGTTATATTTTTAGTGTTTTGTGACTTTTTTTTTTTTGATATAGGAGGATGTATTAAACTTTCCTTTAGTTTCACTTTGGCTCAGGATCAATATTTCAAGTACATTCATATCTTTGAAATATAGCATTTGGCTGGCAGAGAGTATAAGAAGCAATATATTATTTTCCTCTAAAGAAGAATGGGAATCTGATCTGGAGATTACCCACTAAGCTGTTGTGAGGATTTATTTCAATTCCCCTAAGAACCTGTTAGTATATAATTTCTTGTGTAGGATTTATTACCCTCCCAAGAGATTTCATTCAATGTGTACGAACATTTCCCTGATGTACCCAAGATGTGTGATTGTGGATAGGTTTTCTTGTTAATATGATACAGAGTTGCCCCACTACTTCTTGGGACATTTTCAGTCTTGGCGTTACTTGTCTCCATTAGCTCTTCAAAATTAAGATCAATATGCTGTATCCCTTTGCTTTGATTACACTGCCATATACAGATTTATCTTTATTAAAAATTCAGCCAAAGTCATCAGTAGTACCACTTGTGGTCACAAATCTTTAAACTTGTCTTCTTTAAAAGGTAGAGTCCCAATATCACATTCTTAGGTCACACCACATTTTCAAAAACCTTATTCCCATATTCTTAGCCATTATATAGTTCACCGTTAGTGTTCTGTGTGGGCATTAAAATCTTTCTAGCTGTACGGTATAATAATTGCTGTAGTTTTATGGAGTAATTATTTAAAAAGCACTTTGAATTTCTAAACCAACAGGTATCTGACACCAAACTTTAGGATAACTGGAGCTGTGCTTATGTTCAAGACAATCACAACTGCATCCATTAGCTATTGAAATCAACATTAAAATCTCCCTATGAATTCAGTGAAAATCAGATTGAGATATTTTTTAAAATTATGCTGAAGGAGTTTATTCTACATGGTGCTATGGCATTGGCTCTAAACCTTTCATTAGGCAGCTTATTCCCTGTTCTGCAAAGAAAGCACATAAAACACCAAGCTATCTTCCTTTTGAAGGAGTACTTGAGTTTAAAGGAGATTTAAAGAGATAAGGTTAGGAAAAAAGTATGTCATGAGTGTTACAGGTATATAGCATCCTTAGTGAATGGGCAATTGATGCTTGTACAAGGTTTCTTCCAACTCTACTTTTTAATAATTATGACTATTATTGAAATTATTTAAAACCTGATACTTACCAAGTTCAATGCCACAGTTCTGTTAAAACAGAAGAGCTACATCAGATGCTAAGTGATGTTTTTGAGTAAGACTTGAATTTGTCCGACTAAATATACATACACATTATGAAGAAAGTACTTCAGGCATGGTATCATAGAAAGGTAGGTTCCAAGGAACTTCTTAATAATGTGTAATGCAGTCTGTAATTTGAGGTAAGACTATTGTCAAGATCAGGCTGGTCAGTCATAAGTGTGTCTTGGCAAGTTTGAGAACTTCCAAGGTCAGAAATTTCACCTCTCTCTAGAAAGTCTGATCCAGTACTACTGTACACTGATAATGATTAATTTCTCCTAATTTTCAAACTAAACCTTGCCAAACATATTTTGTGACCATTTTCAGAATTGTTATAGGATTGAAATTCATACCAAGCTATATCATTATTTGGAAATGATAAAAAATTCCTTAAAAGCCTAAGTTAGGACCATGTGTGCAGAAAGCATTTCCAAAGATAACCAAGGATGTCTGACCACCTTTGACAATGCACCCTTCTCCACTCAGCTTTTTGTTGTCCATACACATGTTCTAATGTGTGGAGGATGTTGTGCCTTGAAGTTACTCCTAGTCTGATTTTTTCCCCAAATTTTTTCAAAAACAAAATTTATTTTTTCATGCTTCAGTGTGTTTTCCACAAGTATTTTTATGATGAGCAATGGTTTCTTATAAGTGACAGAGCTGATTGAAATGTTAGCATTTCTAAGGCATATAAGAAATCTCAGGTGTCAAAATAATTGACCTACATGCAGCCTCAATTTGTCCATTCTTCAGAGATGATTAAGAACTAGCTTAATTTGTCTTTGACCAGTAACGCCAGAATTAACTAATCCCATGAGAGAGAATAGTCTGGAGAAGGGAATTTGGTCATCACAAAAATGGCAAGCACAGATGCAAACAAGAGGTGAAAAAATAGCATGACATAGTTGGAGCTGATCTTGCTTCCTTGAGCAGATTACAAAGCCAATAAAGAAAGCTATCTGAAGGAAAGCACTCCTATGAGAGTTGCAAGGACTCTTTTTTAGAAGAATACTCATATTGCCCAAATGCATTAGGGCAAAAGGAAAGGCTGCTTAATTTTTCCACAAAAATATTTTTCTTAGTGTAATTATAATGAGAACTGTTAATAAAAAAAGCTTTTCATCCCTGTCATCATAACCCAGATTATATGGCCCTAAAATCACTGAAACAGCATTTCTGTGAATAGGTTGATGGGTATTTACAGTCCTTAATGAAACATTATATAGTCATTTGTGCAAAGCATGAGCATATTGTGTACTGAAATTGTAACACATCCAAGTTAAAATTATCCTGAATACTGATAGCATCTCAGCAGCATGCCATGCTATGAAAAAACCACCCAAAACAAAACAACAAAACCCCAAAATCCTGCAAAGAAACTCATAATTCATATTTTTTGTCATTGTATTTTCTCATCTATAATCCTGTATAAAATATTTTTAAAGCATATTTAATAACAGCTGTACACATTTTGGTTATTATTGTGTTACCTTTTATGTAAAAAGTTTAGCTGGCAAGAAAATCATCTACATCTGTTTTAAGTCAACACAACATTATTTACTTCATTACCTCTTTATGCCAGGTAAGGATCAAACCATTGGAACTAGCTGCTGTTAAATGTGAAGCCTTGAACCACAGCTCTGCTGAGGGATGCTCTTGGGCCCATCTGAAATGAGACTTTGATGGCCACACTATTGGTACATGGCCAGAACCAAAGTTTTCCTGACAGATTTAATATAGATTGAAATCAGTTGCCTTTTAAACAGTGTTCATGTGTAACCTCCATGCCTTCTATTGCAGAAGCTATGGACTCCTCTAGGGAAATAGTATACGACAACGGTTGTGCATGTGTATAGCTATATAGTCAGTAAATAGGTGTTACTTGATTTATGTGACTTTCTTCAATACAGAGAATAAAAGCAGTGTTAGAAATTTAAAACGATTATTAGAATTCTGTAACAGCTCATCTTCACCATGGCAAACTACTGCAACACCCTGATTTTCTGCATTTGGAGGTAACAGCACTGATTAATTACATGGGCTTACCACTGGGAGCCTCAGTTTTCTGGTTTCTCAGACAGTGTGTTTTTTATTTTCTAGGTGCTGTATGATTATTGCAAACTTTATAATTTCTTTGGGGTATGACTAAGACCACGTTTTGTTTACCATCTGTAATGTTCCTGCTATTTTTTGCTGAATGCATAGTTACAGCTTTTTCTACTGTTTTACACTGACTGAACTGTAGCCTGTGGATACCAAACCTCAGATTTGGGGAGGATGGAGAGTTGGCTGTTGCTTCTTTCATTTTTTTGTTTTATTAAATGGCAGAATGTTGAGATTGTTCATTTTCTTTTCCCACAGCCTTGGCTTTCTGGTTTCTTTTCAGCTGCAGTGCAGTAACTCTCTTTCTTCAGTTCTGTCCTTATCCAGCTGTTAGTTGTTTGAGTTCAAAGTTAGGATTCAGATTCAGGTTAAGATAGCTAAATATAAGTGTCAGACTCACTGCTGTCAATGAAGCCTAGGTAATGTGCCAGCTCACCCTAAAGTATCTATGTTTGATTTATTGAGATCCCCATTTGTCCGCATTACCCACCGGCCAAAGCATGGTATACTTTTTCATGTATCCAGACTATAGAGCTTGGACATTGTAACTTGACCCTCGACCTTAACTTTTGAGCTCAAGCTATGAGGACCTGCATATTGAGTATCAAAAGGTCCTAATTCTGTGTTTGATAATAGCTAAAATGTAATCATTCTACCTACAATTGCATAGAAAACAGCCAGTTGACAGCAGATTTCTCTCCTTTTGATTTCTTTACAAATTGCCCATCATAGTGAAGCCGCTGTTATTTAGGCTATCAAATTCTAACTCAGATCCTAAAAATTTAAAGTTCTTCATATGTATGAATGCAGGCTGTAAAACTAATATGGAAAAAGTGTATATAATTTTTTTTGACTGTTTTGCCACTGCCTTACATCCCTGGAATAAAATGCTTTTCATGAAAGCTTTAGATGTATTACAGCTGATAAACATTTTTCTGAAAAAGATTCTGGTCATGTCTCCAGTTAGTTAGTCTTCCTAGATATTCTAAGAATTAGAGCCATCCTGGTGTGTTAACTGAAAATAGAAATGCCCAGGAAAACCCTTTTGAAATCCTTTGGACAGTTCCAACCAAACCCAGCATGTATGTAGCTATATAAATGAAATGTCATGATTTGTTATCAACAAATTTTTAAATCCACATGAACTAATTGAAAATATATAAATGTAACATCTTGAAATAAGTCCTCAGCTACCATAAATCAGTTTTATTATATTAAGTTTGGTGGTCCACTCTTTAGAGCTGCTGAGATGTAGCCAGGAGGTAAGACCAAAGCAGTGATCTGAGGTTATGTTGTTTGTAGTTAGAGCAGTTTACAGCTCAAACAGCTTGCATATGAGTTGCAGCATTTGCAATAAGCTAATTCCCAGATTGACTACAGGTTAACAAAGTCATCATTGCTTAAAGAAAAGCATAATACTCAGCACTGTGCTCCCTGAAGTTATTTTACAAATATCTAACACCCCCCCCGCCCCCAACAACAACCTGGTGGTGAGCTGCCTGAGGTTCCATAAAGAATCCTAAATAAAAGCTTTGCCAGACCCTTAGCTTTGTTAGCATATCAGTGCAAATTAAACCCACTGCTCCTCTAGACTGAGTACTTCAGCACAGCACTTTAAGACTTGAACTGCTTGTTTAATGGACTGTGAGATCTTTCCTATTTTCTCTTCACAGGAAAAAAAAAAGGCAAAAAAAAAAAAAAAAAGCCTAGTGTTAAAATTAAGGGGAAAAAAAAGCTTATTCTAGTTAAATTTCTGACCTTGTCAAATATTAGGAAATCGTCATTATAATAATCTATCCTTAGGAATATGCAAAGGTGAAACACCCTGATATTTCAATAGATGTGCCACAGGAATAAAGTGGATTCTTCTCATTAGGAAATAAAACCTTGGCATCATTGCATGTCCTGTGGGTTTAATAGAAGGCAAAGAGAATTTCTGGGAACTCAAGTGTAACTTCCATACATGCTGGGACAGCATACCTCCTACTGATTTTGAAGAAAAGTCGCAGGAGAGGCAAAAGTGAAAATCAAGGGGAAGGTTCACAAGGAACCATCAAGACTACCCAGCAAAGCCACAGGGGGTTTGTAGGATGTATACAATAAAGTGAGATAACTGAAAGAGATACAGGGCTAGCCTGGTCCAAGCAATTCTTTTACCATTAGCCAATGTGTCAGTGAAGATTCAGATGGTGTCTCAATTAGTAGCCTTTAATGTTTGCCCTGCCCATGGATAAATTTCGGTACCAGTGCTCGGCAACATGGAGCATATGTCTGGGTTAAATTAACGAGTGGTTTATTATAGTTTTCAGTTTTATACTAAGCCAACACATTTAATTGTTGCTGAAGGTTCTCTCTCTCTCTCTCTCTCTCTCTCTCTCTCTCTCTCTCTCTCTCCCTCCCCTCCTCTGAAATAGCCTCAGCTTCCTTTACAAACCCAGCTTGGTCCCATAATAATATATGTATATCTCCACCTTTCCTCACTTTTCTCAGCATGTCTTGGCTGACACCACGGCTATATTCCCATGCTCCCAATCTGCTTTTTCCTGGCATGATGTCTCAGCTGTGGGCATTTTTGCTGGGTTGTAGCTATTGGCTTGCTCATAAACACATTGGTTGCTTGGGTAGGTGGTCCGCAGGTACAGTGACAGATAATGTTGCTGGGTGGGCCAAACCATTGCTTATCAGGTTCTACTGGGACAAGCAAATGGGTTTAAAGACTGCTTTTGGTTCTACCAGTTAAAAGCTGCAGCAGGGAATTGGTGTGTCCATCTCTGTAGATATAATGTAGATACCTGCCCCAGGAGAACCTCCTTTAGCAGGGGGTTGGACTAGATGATCTCCAGAGCTCTCTTCCAGCTCTGACCATTCCGTGATTCTGTGATCACAGAGGCAGAGCAGGTCCTAAACAGTTAATCTGGCATAGCTCTTTGCAGTGTACTACAATAAAGTGTTGGCATGTCTGATTAAATGTTTTGTTACTACTGCACATAGCATTTGCACTTTCTTCTTTGATTAAATCTTTATTATCCTCCACTCTCTTGTTCCCATTTCTTTGAAAAGGACTAAGAAAAACAGCTCTTTAAAACTTAATATTCACATATTTTTGGCATAAAAATAGATCCTTTCTGTTATTGAGTAGGGCCTGAAATTGTTCCACTATTTTCTGGCTCCTAGAGGACATAAAAAAATAAGATGCTACAGTAGAAGCTGAGTCTGTGATTTTGATCAGGTAGCAAGAATATACTGGGTGGGTTTTTCCAATAGCTTTTATTAAAAAATATTTTAAGATGGGATTTTTTTTTTTGGAGGGATTTTTATTACAATGAGGGAGATGAAAATTCCAGGTAGGCTTAAACCTCTGTTGCACTGGGAATCAAATTCCAGGTGTGATTTACTGAGACTGAAGGTCTTCACTTTTTCTTGGGACCTTAAGGGTTTGGTGGGCTAGTGAGCTGCTCCCCAAGCCCAGATCCTCTGTGGCTCAAGCGTGTTCTACAATACTGTGGAGTCATCATTTCCTGCTGTCAAGCTGCATTGGAGGCATTTGTTACATGATAATGGATGATTGGGTGTCTGCAGGGCCCAGCTTGGTGACAGCACGTGGAAGAGCAATGATTCACTCTGCTGAAAGTCACCATGGGGATATTGTAATAGCTCCACTGTATCAATTAAAAGTACGGGCTCATTTAAAAACCTATGCTTTGACATATCCGTATTCACATTTACAGCTATGATATCTTTCCCAGAGCTTCACGGAAGTGTCTTTTCCCATCTTGCCTGGTAACCATTTGCAGTCCAGTGCAAATTTGACATACCAGTGACGTTCCCTGTACTCTGGTCTCAGGCAGGGATACCTTCCAGCCAGCGGTAAGGTCACAGGAGGGCCAGCAGGCAGCACGGGTGGCTTTCTGCAGACAGTGAGAGAAGCTGGAGGTTAGCATCAATACACAGGTGTGGCAACGATTCCTAGAAAGATATTTTAGACCAAATAAAACCTTTTTTGTGACACTTATGGAGCTTTCTTGAGACATAAAAAATTTGGAGAGGATAAATGCACTTTAAATAAAAAAAATTCCTAATACCATGATACATATATTTCTAAAATGAGCTAAAGCCCCTATAAATCTGACATATTTGCATACTGTATATAAATAGGCTTTGAACCAGCAGAGATGGACAGACTAGATTAACAAAATTTCCATTATTTTAAAACTTTAGATCATGACTGTGTGCTTAGCTGTAAGTTCAGAAATATGAAACAATGACAAATATCCCATGTTATTTAGAACCTAATTATTGGGTAAGTGTTGTATGCTCTCTCTTTCTCTTTTTTATTTTGTCTTTCAGTAAAATTTCAAATTTTGAAGCAAATAAGAACCTCAAATACCCTACAAATGTTAGCCACATAACCTTTAGTAAAAATACCAACCCTTAGAGGTAATTACATAACATTGCAGATGGCAAAATGGATGCATAAAGAAGTAATTTGCTAGAAGGCACTTATCAATTTAGTAATGCAGTCCACAAGTGTTCATTCTTTATTCACACTGAAAGAACCCTGCCAATTTTTTGTGTAACTGTGTACTGCCAATGTCCTATATAATGACATGGTTTTGTTTTGTATTATGGACTTTTCTGTCACTTGCCTTTCCCATTACCCACATATTGTCTGCCAATGGCAGAGGCAGAGCCAACACTAAAACTGAAGACCATATTTATCAGAGTTTTTTTGTTTTGTTGGTTTTTGTCTTTTTTTTTTTTTTTTTCAATCATAGTGTTATTTACCAGAGAGTTATGCAGCTAGAGTCGCAGACTGAGAAAGAATGGAAGTGAGAAGAAAAAGTGTTAAATTCCTTTTTCTACCCTGGGAGAGTATAGCAATTTAAAGTGCTTTTTTAGCATCATAATGTTAATTTCCCACCCCCCCCACCCCCCTAGTGCTTTCTGGGATCTGCTTTTATTCCCCTGTGCAAAGGAGCTTTACAGAGTAATTTTTCTCATTAGAATGTTCATTCCTGAAATATGAAAGCAAAAAAAAAAAGGTTACACATAGTATCTCACCAAATGTATTGCTTTATATAAATACATCAATAGACAGATATAAGCTTATTTCATAAAGTCTAGTATATTTAAAAAGTATTTATTCCAAAAATTTAACACAGAAAGTAAGAAATTTTCTCTGTAGTTATCTGCAGGAGCTTCATTCACCCTCCTTGTGTATAGCTCTTATGATTCAGTCTTGCAGGAAGCTGGAGAAACAGGTACAGGATCTCTTGAAAAATGTGATGCTTTTTGAATTGAAGGATGGAGGACATCTTATAGACTGCAATTACTGTCTTTTTCACTTCCTAAATTAATGTCCACCAATGAAAGAGGGTCTTAAATATGGACTGAAGCAGTTGAAGCTGCTTTAGGTAGAAATTGCATCCAAAGAAAAAGAAACAAAAAAGTCATGTTCTTCTGCATTTTTTCTTTTGTACAGCGATAGCAGGCAACTGCTGAAAATACTAAACGCATTACTATACTAGGGAAATATGTAATCCTACATGCTCTCAAACTATACTGGATCCACATGATCTGACATAATCTGCCAGTATGTGAATTACTATAGGTATTGCTCAATGTGACTTCATGATCTTGACAAATGCCAATGACAGTCACCAGTTTTCTGTGTCCTTTGATATGACATGTTAACGGGCTGCTGAGAAGGACTTCCTTGTGTATGCTGGGTTTTTTATATGTAGCCTATTACAATTTAGAAGTTCCCCTCTGATATTAAACTCTCTGCATTTAAATTATAGTTATTCTGTGAATAATTGCATTTTGAAACATTTAGGAAAAGTGTGTCTGTGTATGCATGTTTTTTGAAAGGCAATGACAAGCAGTAACCTGAATAAGAAAAGGATAACCTGAATAATTAAAGAATGAAAAACAGGGAGGAAAGAAGGCAAAATAAATCTTCCCAATATCCACTGAGTAGTTTTCAAACAATGAAGATTTTTAATGTTTCTGACAAATTTGGTTAGAGAAAAAACAGTTCTAAATTATGTTACCTATTATTTGTTGTAATTCTTCAAATTGCCTTAGATCAGAAAGAACATTAAAGATCCCTAGATGTGTTTGATATAATCAAAGCACAGTTATTTAAAGGTCTCAGTGGACTGCTAGCCTATCTAGATAGAATTATATTTTGCAATCCCAGAACAAAAGTCCATCAAGTACTTAAAAAACTTAGAGATGAAGGACTGTATACTTCAGTTAGGGCAAGTGTAAGCTAGAAATGGCTAAATGCAGGCATTTGGGAAATGTGTCAGTCCCAACAGCTCAAAAATAGAAATAATTATGTAAATCTTGGCTCCAAACCAGAAAGTGCGTGAGTTAGAAAGGTTGTTAAGTATGGTCACATACTTCAGTAAATTAATTCAATCTCCTGTCAGAGATTATAGATCCCTTATGAAGGTGCTAAAAAGATAGATTGCTGAGTGGCAATTTGGGTCAGACCAACTTAGCTAGTTCAGTACTGGGAAAGTGCTGGGTAGAACTCTCTGTTCCAAATGTCTAAGCACCTGGGCAGGCAATTACAACCTCTGAAGAGCATCAAGAGCAGCGAGGCTTGGTTACTTCCCCAGACCTACTCACAATGAACAAAAGGTGACTTTAAAACATCTCAGGCTGCACATGAAAAGAGACTGAGTGAATTAGAAAAAGGAAATGGAAGTAATACAAAAGAGATGTCATATTTTTTCTCTAATAGTGTAAATGTAATTCATGGTTTATGGACAAAGGCTTACTTGTGGCACTTCCAGTGGTTCCCACCACAGAAAATTAGAAAATTAAACTTCAGATCAGTAGGAAAGAAAAAAAAAATACAATTTTTTCTGTTTTGTATGATTTGATCAATATTGCTGTTTCTGAGCAAATGCTGATGCCACTCTTGGGATCTACCATCACAGCCTTGACCAAATAATCTTTTAAAGGAAAGGGTGTGTGGAGATGACATCCATGACATTTTTTAGACATAGCATTTATAAGCTGGATTCTGCCTATCAGGTGTCTGAAAGAAAGCCTTAGTCATGTTCTTCAGAAGGGACCTTTCAACGGAATCATTCTAGTTTCTGAATAGCTAATGGAGCACTGTGTCCAGTTTTGGGCTCCCCAGTAGCAGGACGATATTGACATACTGGTTGAGTCCAGTGGAAGCTAAGATAGTCAGGAGGGCAGAAAATATGATGTACAAGGCAGACTGAGAGAAATGTGTCTGTTTAGCCTCAAAAAGAAAACAGTGCAACAGTGGCAGCTTGTTGCCATGTGCAACTACCTGATCAGAGGATGTAGAAAAGATAGAGACACACTCTTGTCAGAGGTGCACAGAGTCTTGGAAAGAATGGCAAGGGCACAAATCGGAACATGGGAAATTCTGATTAGGCCTAAGGACAGTTTTATCTACCACGAGAGTGGCCAAACACTGGAGGATGTTGCCCAAAGAGGCTCTGGAACCTCCTTCCATAGAGGTGTTCAGGACTTGACTGGACACAAACACCCTGGTTGGATTAGAACTGCTTGAAGAAGAGCATTAGATTAGGTGACATCTAGAGGTCCTTTCTGATCACAATTATGTATGGCTCTCTGCTTCCATGGCATGCTGGAAATTGATTATTTTTAGAACTAAAATTGTGATGTGTGGCCTGTGGATCACTGATACTGACACACTGAGGGAGGTGCTTTGTAAATCTGATCTCAGGTTTGGTTGGCAGTGCTGGCTACCATTAGGAGCTATAGAAATGTTCCAGGAAGTGATTGGCTCTACAGCTGGCAATATTGATGCACAAAAAGTGGGCTTAAGTATTCACCACTGTTATAATGAGTTATGGAAAATAGATGAAGATACAGCCCCACTCCCAAAAAACCAAACAAACACCAAAAAAACCCCACCCAAACCAACAAACCTATACAGAACAAATGAAAAGTTAGGACTTTGAATTTGAAAAGGTAGGACAACAGCAATTCATACGTTATCTGCCTGGGCTATGGCTAGTGATAAACTAGAGGGGCATAGCCTGGAGCACTGTCATAGGGTTGCCAATACTACCAATTTGCTAGTGCTGTTAGTGGCTGACCTGATGTGAGCTTGATCCAGCCATTAGTCTCCTGTACGCTTGGCAGGATGGTCTGAGAATTAACATGGGCAGCTGCTCAGTCTTAATAGGCAGTTTGGCCGTGACCAGTCTGTTTTGGGAAGTATGTGAGTTTATTTGTGTGGAGGTGAGCTGTGCTCATCCCATTTGGTCTCAGTGTCAGAGGAGAACCCCTGTTTCATTTATCAGTGTACATATAGCTAGTATTTGAAATGCTTGCCCAGCTAACAAGACGCTAGTTATTCTAGGGAAAAGTACTGTCTTGCTGTGATCAAAAACTTGTAAAGTTTTTTATCTGTTTGGAAGGAGAGTTTTTAAACCTTCTAAAGTTTTGTTGGATGTGAGACAAGTTTGAGTACCTCTGGGGCACTGAAACTCCAGCCTCTGCTGCTGCACTTTGGGTCCTGTCTCCTGCTAAGGAGCTAGGAACCCTTCAAAGTGAATCTCTCCCACGGGCAGGTCATTTCCAAGAAATGAAATAAAGCTAAGCTTGTTTCTCCTTCATATGCCTCTTCTGATGACAGTGAAAATCTGTTTTTATTTCTAAATGTTACACAGCAGCCTCCAGCTCTTAAGAAAGTGATGAGACTGTAAAATTCTTCACAGAAAAAAGTTCCTCTTTTTTAACTCTGTGTGATAGGTTGACCTTAGGTACCCACTAAGCTGCTCTCTCGCTGCCCCTCCTCAGCAGGACAGGAGAGAAAGTAAGAAAAAATCTCATGGATCGGGGTGAGGACGGAGATCACTCACCAATTACCACAGTGGGCAAAACAGACTTGACTTAGGAAGGTTAATTTAATTTGTTGCCACTTAAAATTATAGTAGGATAGTAAGAAACAAACAAAACTGAGAACACTTTCTCCCCACACCTCCCTTTTTCCCAGGCCCAACTTCACTCTCAACTCTTCTACCTCCTCCCTCCTGAGAAGATCAGGGGGATGGGGAATGGGGGTTGCAGTCAGTTCATAACTCCTTGTCCCTGCTGCTTCCTCCTCCTCACACTCTCCCCCTGCTCCAGCATGGGGTCCCTCCCATAGGATATAGTCTTTCTCCAACATCGGTCTTTCCCACAGGCTGCAGTTCTTCAAGAACTGCTCCAGCATGAGTCCTTTCCATACGTTACTGTCCTTCAGGAACAGCCTTCTCCAGTGTGGGTCCCTCATGGGCCACTGTTCCTGACAGCAAACCTGCTCCTGTGTGGGCTCCACTCCACAGGCCACAGCCTTCTTCAGAACCCATCCACCTGCTGCAGCATGGGGTCCTCCAGGAGTTGCAGTGTGGATAGCTGCTCCACCGCGGTCCTCCTTGGGCTGCAGGGGGGCAGCCTGGGCCACCATGTTCCTCTCCATGGGCTGCAGGAGAGTCTTTGCTTTGGTGCCTGGAGTGTTTCCTCCCCCTCCTTCTTCACTGACCTCTTGCATTTTGCTCACTCCTCTCTCTCACAGCTGCTCTGCAGCATTTTTCACTCTTTCTTAAATATGTTATCACAGAGATGACCACCAGTACCGCTGGTGGGCTCAGCTTTGGGCAGTAGTGAGTCCATTTTGGAGCAGGCTGAAACTGGTTGTGTCTGACATGGGGGCAGCTTCTGGCACTTTCTCACAGAGACCACCTCTGTAGCACACCCCTGCAACTAAAACCTTGCTGCGTAAACATGCTCTGCATCACCAAACCAAGCTCTACTGTTTAGACCACGGAGAAAAATATTGAATGATGTTTACTAAACTCTATTCTTTACCCGGAAAAAAAAAAAAAAAAAAAAAAAAAAAAGCAGCTGCAAAGAAATAGTTCTCAGATGCAACGGGTTGCATCTTGGAAGTAGAGCATTTAATCATGAGCTTGTCTCTCTATTACTTCCAGACAAATAGCATTAGTTTTCATGGGTTTAATAAGTCGTCATTATGAAGCTAGTAAGGGCATATCACTCAGAGCTGCCTCAGTAAGAAGAGATGAAGTAGCAAACTCTGCCTCTGCGTTATTAAGTGGAGTTGCTAGCAAATGCCTACTGTTCTAATGTGCAAGAATAATGTAAAATAAACAAAGATCTCCTGGAAAGTATTATAATATTTTTCATGGAACCACCAGCTAAACTGGTAAACAGAATAAGTTTAATGGAAATGAATCTAAGATGGATGGAGATTTTGTTAAAAAAAATAATCAAATGTTTAATTAAACTGTGATTTAAAGATGACTATGCAAGATCCCATAATAAAATGTAAGAAGTCAACAGCTCTTAATTCTATGATGCAAATAGTCTAATAAATAAAGCTGTAAAAATTTATTTTTCGTCGTCTCTTTATGTAGTGCAAAAGTGATGTTTTCACACTGACAAGTATGGAAAAGGTTTAAAACAATAAATCAAAGAAAAACTTAATTTTTTTTTCTGCTTGCAAGCAGAAGCAGTTCATGGGCATTGCTCTATTAACGTAAAGACATAGAAAGCCTTCTGGAGTCTGGAGACAAAACACAGCATCATCATATCACTCAAACATATCCTTTTCCCAAATCTGGAAATTTTCACACATACTCTTTCCTTTTTTATTTTTTTCCCCTTTTTTTAATACCCTCTTTGCTCTTATTTTGCTTGCCTCTCACAGGTTACATCTATCAGGCTTTGTAAGTACTAGCCCTAGACAAACTAAATTGGCCCTCCTGCTGATATAGATTAAAGGTAGAGCAGTATGAATTGCTTTGCCATAATCCTACTATATGCAGAACCAGAAGCTCAGAGCAGAGCAGTTTATGTTTTCAGACTTGATCAGAAAACATAACCTGAAAATTGTTCCTGCATTGCTAAACATCCTACGAGTTGGTGTTCATTAAAATGGTGTTCCGTAAAATGTGGGGTTTCTTTTAATCCTTAGTACTATTTCAGTATTCACTACTTTATTAGTTTATCACTATTATGCTAGTGCTACATTGAAAAGCAAGGCAGCTGCAGTGTATTTGAAGAACCTGAAGCTCTGATTCTTTTCGTGCTGACAAGGAAGTGCCCAGGAACAGTGAACAAAGAGTATTTTGGGATCAATTAGCATGGAGAAGAGGCAAAATGGCTGCATGATATTGCTTATTCAAGTAATTCCCCACGTGTCCCCGTCCCCATCCCTGTTCCCCCATCAGTTTTTATCATCTACCTTTTTCAGGTTACTGGCTCCTTCTCTGCTGGCGTCATTTTGAAGGCAGCTATTTAGAGGTAATGCTTCACAAGAAAGTATTGAAAGAAAGCATGGACCACAGACTGGGTCAAGGAATTTGGAGAGCTGGAGGTGTATGACAAAACTGCATAGACGAAACAAAGGATATGGAGGTTGAAGGTGGGGTAAGTGGGAGGAAGAGATCCAAGTAGCAGAAAATAATCACCAGGGAAATTGGTAAGGGCCTGAAGAAAACAAAACAAACAAAATACCGCCCCCCCCCCCCCCCCCCCCCCGACATATGTATTAGAATGGAAAACGGGAAGTAACTAGTAGTGTTTTTGAAGAAAATTTGCCCATGAAAAGCAGCTAGGCAGCTGGGTGCTGAATTAGAACATGTGGAGTGTTATCTATCCCTTCATGAAAATCAATAGGAAGGGATGAGAGAATTCCTCTTCAGTTACTCTTTTTGCCCAAAGCAGTTTTGCCATCTCCCACTCACTGCATATTTTTCCTAACGGTACGGCTCTAGTGAGGTGAGATTAACAGAGATTTCTATCACCATCATTTCAGGGGAGTCTGTTCTGCATAATGCACGATGGAAAATTTCTTTGTGGAAATCCAGGCACTGTCTGTATGACGGGGAGAGGAGATGCATCCCTTATACTATGCATGCTATTCCTTGTTTATTTAGTCACCAGTCCTTTCCATGGTATTAGTCCCAGGTTCAAGCTAGCTGCCCAAAGGGTAAAAAAGCCAGAGTTATGAAAAAGATTCCTGCCTAACTTTGCTCTGTATAGGACTGCTATTGTATGTGACAGGTCTCCTCTGAGGGAAACCCTTAGTAGCCCATTCTACCTTCTATCATTTTTCTGCCATTGATTTTACTTTGTAAGAATTCAGCTGATTGTAAACACACTTATTCAAGGTGATTTTAATACTGTTATCTTTAGCATAATGAAAAAACCTGAATAAATTGATGCTGTGAATTGCATGCCATGGGGGAACCCCTTAAGTTCTGGCAAAAAAATGGGTGAATGTCATTTTACATAGCCCTAGTACAGCATACTTTACCTGTAGCTTGAGGCCTGGCACGTGGGCTCGTGACTCAGCAAGCTTGCTCCCTGGGAAAACTGTTTGTATTTGATTTATTTTTATTCTTTTCCCTCTTTCCTCTGAATGTAAAAAGCCCCAAGAAAACTTTGTTTTATCCAGTGCAATGTCTACTAGAATTCCAGAAGGAGCTGCACTGGAGTGTTCAGCAGTTTCAAAATCTAAGTAACAGTTGTATTGGAGGGCTTGCCTTAAATCCTTTTTCAACTCTATTCAATTTCTGAATTCCATAATACTTAGGAATGGGTTTCACAAGTCAATTATGTAATTAATAGCATGTTAAGAACAGTTCATTTGCCTTTCATTTTCACATCTTTGTTGTCTCTTTCTAAACTGAAGTTTAAGCAGTTTCTTTCCATCCTTATACAGAAATCTCTCCATGTCTCTTTATCATTTTCCTTTTTAAAGTCTGGGAACTTTTAATGCTCTTGGGCCATTTTAATGATAAGATGACTGCAGCTTAACAGAGAATTTCAAGTGAGAGTTCATCACCCATTTCTGTACTAGGAAAATAAGATATTTCATATTATTTTGTATCCTGTTCCTGTTCTCTTCATTTCACCCCTTTAATTTTTGCAGTTCATCTGTAATTCAGTAAGAATGCATTTCAATTTATTTTATTCAATGAGCATTGCTGTGCATTTCTCAACAGTGAATTTATCTGCCATTATTTTACCCGCTCACCTGCCTATGTAGGATTCTTCTAAACATCTCAGTCTTTTCTAGATTTTAGTGAAATTAAATATTTTATGTTAGTTGTCTATCTTCTGATCTTCCTTAGCCTTTTAATTGATAGCTAGCCAATAAATCGTAACATAATTGTTATTGCATCAGTTCTCATGTTCCACGTAGACTGGAATTTTTACCACTCTTTTTAATTTTCATGTGAATTTTTAGATTTAATGGAATAAAATACGTAAAGCAAACATTTTTTTGTGCATGCATATGCTTACATATGCAAGGAGTCTTCCTCCCTGAAGTGACTCAAAACCCAACTGGACATGAGCAACATGCTGTAGCTGGCCCTGAGTGGAGTGGGAGGCTGGGCTAGATGACCTCCAGAGGTCCTTGGTGACACAAACTATTTCGTAAAATAGAATCATAGAATCATTTATATTGGAAAAGATCCTTAAGATCATTAATCCAAACATAAATCATTCTGTGAATTTCATTGTCCAAAGTGACTTTCCAACACAAATTTAACATCAATTTTTGCCAGAAGGATAAATTTTGGTTAACAGTAGATGTTAAAAACAGAACACTTAATTAACCAAAAAGTCATTATTAACTTTCAATTAATATTTTATCTTTTTATCACAGATTGTAACTTTTTAATCTTAACACTTTGACTTGTCTATGACTTTTTTCAAAATCTAAAAATCTACATGAAATCTACATTACTTTCTACACAGTTCTCCTTTTTCACTCCAAATTACAACTGAAGTAGCTTTTAATGGTTTGTGACTTTCACTGAAATTCTTTTCCCTCTTTGCCTGCAGCTTGTTTTCCAGGTCCTTTAAATCTGACAGGGACAATCAACCTTAGTCCTACAGGGGGAATTTTGCAAGTGTCTGTTTCTGGCTGATTTATATAAAGAAATTTAAACTGGGTTGAAAAGGTAAAAACAATTCTATATGCAGCTCACTTTCTAAAAATTTATTCTAATAGTTTGTTCTCATTTATATGCCCATTCATCAGATTGACTTAAGCTGTTATTTTAATCATACTACAAGGTGATTCTTTTAAGATTTTCTTAAAAAAAAAAGAATTTTGTGGGTCAACCCTGCTAGGCAGCCCCACACAGCTTCTCACTCACCAACCCCCAGTGGGATGAGGGAGAGAATCAAAAGGAAAAAAGTGAGAAAACTTGTAGGTTAAGATAAAGACAGTTTGGCAAAAGAGGAAAAGACAGAAAAAGGAGAAACAATTGAGGTAGAAAGCAGTAGCTCACCACCAGCTGACAGATGCCCAGTCAGTCCCCAAGGAATAGCAGCCTTGGCCAAACTCCACCCCCCCCCCCCCCCAGTTTTACTGCTGGGCACTATGTCATATGGTACAGGGCACCCCTGTGGTCAGGTGGGGTCAGCTGTCCCAGCTGTGTCCTGTCCCAACCTCTTTTCCACCCTCAGCCTGCTTGCTGGTGGGGCAGCATGAGAAACAGAGAAAGCCTCAATGCTTTGTAAGCACTGCTCAGCAGTAGGAAGAAACACTCCTGAATTAATAAAACTGTTTTGGTCACTAATCCAAAACATAGCTCCATATGAACTGCTATGAAGGAAATTTACTGTATCCTAACCAAACCCGGTACACCTAAGGAGTTCATAACACAAAAACCCAAAAGCAAGTATTTAGAAACTTTGTGAGGAATTATTTTTCTGAGTCAGGTAATCATTTAGAAAAAGAAAGCAGTCCTAATACAGTTAGGAAGTTACCTTGCACACCATTCAGCCCTAATTGTAGATCAAAGTATATTGTTATTCTGGGGCAGAAGGGTGTGTGTGTGTATGTCCAACCTTCCATCATCCTATTTTGAACAAACACTGACACAAAGATGTGCAAGGGAGTGTCAGCGTAATTAGAAACAAGATATTTGTCATTTAGAGGAAAGTTATGGGAGGGAAACCCTCGGCAGTGAAGATGCGTTTATGACCTAGAAGCTGAGAGCTGTAGGAGGGAAAAACATGAAAAGTGACACTTATTGAAGGAAAGTGCAAGGCTGCTGAGTGGAGTTTTTATTTACATTTTGGAAGTTCTTTGTGTGTCTAAATGTAATGTTCCAGTGGCTGTGCTTTCACAGGATTCCTATGCGGGAGCAGTACGTTATGGAGCAGGGATGGTACCTTGGGCAGATCCGACATTTGCGGAGACCTCCAGAGGGAAACCCGGTCCCTGGGCTAACGTGAACAGGTGTGTTTGACTCTACAGTGTGTAGAGCTTGGACCAGTCTAGTAAGAAAGTCTGAGGCTGGCTGGAATGATGTTGGAAGATAGTCCTGGCATGAGGAAGGTGCTGCATGACCGTGCCACCAGCCAAAAGCAGAGCAGGCTGATGTGCACACTGTGAGCTCTCAAATGACCGGGACCCGGAGTGAAGCAGGGAGTGACAGACAGCACCTGCTAGACAGATGCAAGTGGTGGGAACATTCATGTAATATTAACAAAGAACAACTTGGTGCATATATTATCTATAATTTATGTCCTTTTTTGCTCCACTGAAAGATTTTGCTGCTGATACAATGCTGGATGCTTCTGGATGCTGCTGCTACTTGAACACAAAATGTGGCATGAATGTGACATACCAATATGGATTAATGAAACTTGTCCCAAGCACTGCCTTGCCAGTAGGCTGCATTTTGCCCTGTTAGTTAGGCTCAGCATTATTATGATTGATTATAATCATTTCACTCCAAGTATGGAATCAAATTTTGTATGAGTAAAGGTGTCACAAGAATACCCTACAATGATAGACTGGGATCTAGTGAAACAAATAGAAGGCTTCCTTCTACTGCCATCCAAGCAGGAAAAAAAAGTAATTTTAAATCATCATATGTAGAAAGAAGAAGAATAAATGAAACAATGAAATCCAGCTCACAAATGCCCCATTGAAATCAATGGCCTGAAGTTTAAAAGTCACTTACCTGGACTTAGTGGCTTCAAACTTCTTTTAAATCGCTGATTTCTCACAGCAGATGTAGTCTGGGAACCACTAACATATAAGATCACCTATTTCATAGTGATATAATGCTACAGAGGCAGTCACTGGACTGTCTGAGCTGAAGGGCGATCAGTTACAGAGGGCAGTGTTTTTTGCTGGGGACCATTTCTCCCCATCTCTGCAGCCATCCTTAGGAAGGCAAACTACTTCCCCCAGCCCCTGATCACATCAGGAGAGCAGGCAGAACTACCAGCTGGTGATGGAAACTGGCTGTGAATCAGCTTTGGTTACTAACAACATTGCAGCTGTACTACTTATTTTGGTAAAAGGTAAATGATGGACCTTTTGTGATATTATCCAAACGCTGGACAAAAGACACAAATCTGTTTTACACATACAGCAGCAAAAGACCAAAAGGAGTAGATATCTCTCCTTTAATTAATAAGAGTTAACAGTGAATCACATGCATATGAACAGGATCATGACAGATCACACTGGGCCCCAACACGCTTTCCATGATGTAACCTTTTTTGCCCCCACCTCTCCAGTCGCTATGTGTCAAACTGAATGCCATCGTCTGGATATAAAACATTGGAAGCAATTATTTGATAATGAAACCCTCCCTACCTAATTTTATGATGGCACCTGCATAACGACAAGACAGAGCAGTGACAAAACCTGAACAATTTCATGCACTGTAGTTATGGCTGCTTGTAAATTCCTGCTGTGGGTATTTTCTCCCTCCGGAGCTTTGCACAGTTCCTTCCCTCCCTGTGTTTTACGGAGTTAACCTTGCATGCCTTAGGAAAGAAAATACCAGAGAAGGTGAAAATCCCACCCCTAATTAAATGGTGAGAGAATTTTAAAAATAGACATAGTTGCAATTATGTTCACAGACATTCACAGAGATGCTGCACTAACAGTAATAGACTCACCTTAAACTGCACATGCAGTTACCGCTAATGTACACGTTTCAAATGCTCCATAGCATGAGAAAGGGATTAGCCTAATTGGTGATAAGAGAAAATGTAGAAGACTCCATAGTTTGCATTTAAGTCTCAGAAGTATTAACAAACCAGTTGGTTAAAATTAGGTAGAATGTGCATCTTCCTACAGGCTAAACTATACTGCCGAATAAGACTGGCTATTCATAAATAAAATCGCCAGAGGCCCCGGAGAAACTCCCAATGCAATCCCTTTCATTTAAACAAAATAGAAAAATATCACTAATGAGGTGCCATATTAAGGCAGGAAGTGCTCATATACATTCCAGGCAGCTGATTATCTCTCATCAAGGTGGCTAAGTAATACAGTCCTCATAATGAACTAATGGATTTGCAGGTCCAG
Organism: Falco rusticolus; assembly: GCF_015220075.1. Taxonomy (NCBI): domain Eukaryota; kingdom Metazoa; phylum Chordata; class Aves; order Falconiformes; family Falconidae; genus Falco; species Falco rusticolus. Next base: position 63,375,864 of record NC_051190.1, on the reverse strand, counting down.
TTAACACAAAAGTTCAACCTCAGACAAGTTAAAGTTAATCAAGTACAAAAAGGATTAAATTAGTACATTTAAATTCAACTGACAGCGGCATTAGAGCTGTGCTGTATTCCCTTATTTTCTGCTTTGGTATTAAGTGTTGGAAAGAGAATGGCAGTTGAAGTATCCCACTCTTTGGGGACTTCATGCTTCAGTTCCTTACCACCCATGCATATGGAGTCGCTAATGACAGAGTGGCTACCCATCAGGGAATGCAATTCCATGTAGACATTTTCACCAAAATGGATTATTTCAGCCTCGTTGGTCACAGATTCTGTAGTTTTCCAGTGATTCATCTTACTATTAATAATGTCAGAGAATTTTAGGCCCTTGAATTAAATAATGATAAATAGGAGCCACTGAGCGAGCTCGGCAGAGGCAGTGCTGTTTATTTCAGTGTGAAGCTCTGTCAGGCCTGATAAATCGGATCCCTGAAATAGTTTATAAAGTACTGAATTGATGTGGCGGTTGGTGAGGGAGAGAATTAATGTTACGAAATAGGCCTGCAACCTAGATTTGATGAAAGCTGAGGAAAGCCTTTTATATAAATTCTGTGTCTGTGTAGGAAATGGTTGCAGTGAGAGGTGAAAGAGCTGCACAGGGAAATAATGTGCTTCTGTAATCTCTGTGGGCTGCAGGTCAGGGGAAGAGGCACTCTGCGGACGCCGGCGGTGCCAGAGCTCTGTGTGCTACATGAGAGTTCTGCCAAGTGGAGGGGTGGTCACAGCCTGCTCATTTATAATAGCAAAGACTGAGGGCACGCTGCACAAAAGACAAATGAAAGCCTGCTTAAAGATGTGCAAGAGGCTTTCAAGTTCCACATGGCTGTCTTTGCCAGGCTGTTGGGGAGCAAGAGGTCCTTGATGTTGCCCTGAGTAGTTCAGTCACTATTGCTAATCTCTTTGGATGAATTAATAGTTTCCTCTTCAGATGACTTCATAAAAATCCCCTGGAAAATGCATGCTAAAATCGTCCTCCATCCAGTTCATAATTCTAGGCAGGTGTTTTCAAATTAGAGCAGGCTAATTCTTAGCCATCTTAGGATGGCTAAGAACGGTGGCCAGTAACATAAAGCAGGCTGGCCTGTGTGTGCTGGGAGGTAGCTCAGCTTTCAGGAAAAGCATGTGACACATATAAATGGAAATTTCCAGAGCTGCTGACTGGTGGAATTGGACACATAATTGTTGTCGAGGTTAGTGAGACCTAGTGAAACCCAGGTCTTGCAAATGATCAGTAATGCAGACGCAGTATTTCTGGACCACCAGACCAAGTTGAGGGGGGAGATGTCAACAATGTTTCTCCAGTTATTCCAGATGTGTCAACACACCCTTGGATAAACATCTTACTTATATGTTTTAATTATTGCTAGGGATGCAATATTTTACCTAAGTCTTTAAATAGGAAATGCCTTTCTGAGGTCCTGATGCATGATGATTGTCAGATAAAAAAAAAGTACAGGAATTCTGTGAGTAGCGTTCTTGTTGCTCACTCCCCACGTAAATCCAGTCTGCTACACTACTTTTCAGCTTTGTATTTGCTTGTGAGGACACCCCAGAAGGAAGGAAAGAAGGAAGGGCTTTTTTGATGTCACTTTCTCACCATAGGAGCCTTCTCTGACACTGTACCACATTATTAAAGGTCAAAGCAATTGCTGTTCTTGTGACTTTCAGACTTCAAACCAGATGTTAACCACAGGATGAGGCTCTCAGGCTGGGGATGATAGTTTTAACAATTCTACATCTGCTTCTTCCTACAAGGTAGTAAAGGTAGAGGAAGGTCATAGAGGTTTATCACCTTTAAAGGCAAATCTCATCTTTAGTCCTTTTTTCCCCATTAATTGGGTCATTCTTCATACAGGTGTTCACCATGCATATTTAACAAAGCTGCAGCATGGTCAGGACCTGAAAATAAAAGCCAGAGCTACCCTTATACAGTTCGTTCAGCATGAAAACTGATGAAACTAACAGGAGAATCAGTGGGTTGAGATCTAAAGGATAGTGCTTACACGCAACTGAAATGTATAAAATCAGAACTTTACAAATGGTTAGATCATATTCAACATTTGGCCTGAGTTTTGGGAAGATCCTTGCCATTCCTGTTTTTCCCATCAGGTTTATCTCTACTAACAACCATAAAATTACTTTGCAAATTACCTAACTGTATGCAGTATCCAAACAATGAGAACACCATCATAACAAAAAAAAATATTTTTTTCTTCTAAATATATTATTTACAAATGATGCACGTGGAAATGTCTTGGTACCTATTTTTTCTCTGTATTCTTGTGTCTTTCTTTGATCTCTGAAAAGCACAGGATCTGATTACAAGTGCCTTGTGTAAGGAGGAAGACTAGAACAGACTAGATTGAACAGTCTTCTGATTACCCTTATATGGACTATTTAATCTCTCCATCTTCAATATCACGGGGATACAGGGAGATTGTATAATATAAAGTAAAATCAAAGGAAGATTGTTGGAAAGTTCTGCTTGGTACTAATACAAAAATATGTATTTAGAAACAAGGCAGTAATACTCCAACATACTTAATCTTTTTTGCCCTTCTAATTCTGTTTGAAAAAATAATTTTTGAATACCAAATTGCTTGCAAGAGCCTAAAAATATGCACTCAAAATGGTGGAAAGACTTCCAGACACTTATCTCACCTAACTTTCCACATGTGCAATGCAGATACCAACACCTAAGCTAGTTGTGCTGGTTTACCTTTACAATCAGTGGAGGGAAACAATCACTTTTACTGCACTGCTCTATGTTAGCACAACATGGATTTATCCTTTAAAATAAATCTCTCTTATCTGAGTAGAAAGGTATTTGTAGGGATTTGTTGGGATAGCTGAATGAGAAAAAAAATATGATGGAAACCTGTATTTTCTATAAAAAACATTTCAGGGAGAAAGTTCTTGTATGAAATCTGCTTAGAAAGTGTGTGGGAAGGGGAAGAGGACTTGATACTGAGTTTCTTAACTCTTGGTCTAGCTAGACTATCATACAGTGAATGATACCCTAACAAAAGGCCTTAAATCAGGCTCCAGATGTCACATTTAAATCTCTCTGTAGGAGGAAGCTTAGTGACGCTTTCCAATTTAAGGATGTTTGATAGTTTTAGTAATAACTACAACAAACTTTAACAATGAATGTAGGTATCTCTGTGACTGCTGATGAAGCATTAGCTTCAATGTTGCTTGTGATATGTTAGGACTGGCAAATAATCTAAGTGAAAACACAAAAATAACTAATAATAAAAAAAAATGACAGGCTTTGTTTGTAGTTGTTTATGGAATTTTTATGTAAACTGATGAAATTAGACTATCTGTAGCTCATTCAATACGAATTAAAAAAAAACAAACAAACAAACAAACAAAAAATGCTTCTGTCCTATATATTTCTTTTTCTGCTGGATAACTCAGATCAGTTTCTGAACACAGAAAAAATACAGTTCTTCCATTCAGGATAGGAGCTAAAGTTCTATTTTAATCAAAGCAACATTAGTATTAATAAAGTTGATGTAAATAAATTTTGGGGCCTTGGCCTTCCATTTGCATAGATATGTATCATGCTACTGTTGTAGTGTAGTTGTATGATATACACCAGGACAAAGCAGAATGTATATTTTTCAAAGTAGTTTTATCATGCTCTTTTTTTCCTCCCAACATTACTCATCTGAAGCTGAGAGGGCTAAGACACAGGCATTTTCAAGCTGTAAAATAAACTCTATATAGGGAGTTTCTGTGTCTCCTTGAATTCAATATTCTGTGTTCCCTAAAACTGGCTTTCACAGCCTTTCTTCATTGGAACCACAGACATCGTGAGATCACACATGACCTCCCTTCAGATAGCAAAAGTTTCCCCTGCTGGAGCTGAACTAGATACACTTGATTATATCATGTACATCCAACAGTTTATGCATACTGGCTTAACCTGCCCCATGTAATAGCATAACATCAAGACAGAAGTTCTTTGAGAGCTGCTATCTCTTAAAGCAAATTAAATGAAAGGCTGGAGAACCTTCTTTAGCCTCCCATCACCATGTGTTCACTAGGTGATTTTCATAACCTGCTTTCTCAGTGTCCTTCATGTATCCTGATAGCATGGGAAAATATCCAGTAGTTGTCCCTGAGTGTGAGTATATTCCAGTCTATCTGCTCGCATCAGATACATTTGTGATATCCTGCAAAGGAGCAGAAACATAATCTGGAATAAGTGCCAAGTTCTATTAGCTGAAGCACTGATGTGGTGTTTGGTGAAATGAAGGTAATCAGTGTAAAATAAAGAGAAGGATTTTATGCCTAGAAGTGTCTATGGCACTGTTTTCCTATAGTATAGATTACCTTTCATAACGATTCCCAACCCTAAACAACCCAGCATTCTCCCACTGATCCCCCAGATCAGTTCATGCAGAAGTGGACAATAAGTATTAGATGTTTCTGCTCATTTTTATACACAGTTATTCATGTTCTGGAGTTCATGACTCCAGGAAGGAAACATTCATTTCATCTTTGAGCTCAAATATCTCAGACTCCATGTCAAACTGTAGGGGTTTTTTTAGGCTTTCTCAGTTTCTCCTTTGAAAACTATTCCATTTTCTCACGCCAATGCAGTATTAACTAGTCCTCTGGGCCATGGAAAGCAAGTGTGACACTACAGTGTAGCACTCACCTGTAAGAAGTACAGCTGGTCTCTAGACATCAGTTGGACCTATCCTAAACATTGAATGGAAGAGCACCTGTTGGAGAAGCATCTCTGCCTTTCTTTCCTCAAACTCAACAGCAATGTCCCCTCCCTACCCGGGGTGGGTGCTGCAGTATTAACTTCACATGAAAAAAATATAACAAGATCCTTGAACAGTCTAATATTGCTGCTAGAGGACTATAATCCCCTTATTCTCCTTGTTTTGATGTAGAGAATTGAATCACAGTTTCCATGACCGGACACATCTTTTTCTCTGTGTTGTTGTAGATCTGAAAGCATGGTGAAAGATGGAAAAACAGCCCATCTAAAAATTTTATTTCCTGTCCTCCAAGGCTTTGGTGTGATATCACTGAAAAGCTTGCTAGCTGGGATAGAAATCAGTACGCAGGTGCTTTGCCCACATAAACTAAAATAAATTTAGTTGCCTACAGCGTTTGGCAGATTCAAGTTATTTGTTACGAAGATAGACTTGGATGAAATCTTTTGAGTATTAAGACATAAGTATTTACTTTTGAATCAGTACATAAAAATGCTACTAGTTCCTTCCTTTCCTGTCATTGATCTGTCCTCCTATTATCACTTCAATTTTAATGCTCTTATTTAGCCAAGTTTAATAATTTCCCATAATTTACTTCAAGGTAATAGTTAATACAGAAAGGTTAGGTCAAGTACAGCTTTTCAGATTTGGCTGTAGCTTCCCATATACTGTGATTAAGAATGTTCTAATTTAGTCTATTGTCATGGAAACCCAGGAAATACAAAGAAATTTGAGGGACACCAAAATATGCATGTCCCTTTTATAAAAGAGCAGTAACAGAGAAAAATATGAAGAAAACTCAGCAGTGTTTTTAAAAATTGCTTTTTAGATAATTCTATGGAGAGAACAGTTAAAAAATCCCAATAAAGTCTGCAATTTAATAATAGAAATAATCAAGTTACCTGGGGGAATAAATTGAAATTAGAACGTTGGGCATGCTATCAATATCCACAGCAGTAAATGTTACCATATTAACCTTTTTGCTTTAGCACTGCAACAATAAATCCAATAAAGAGTTTTTAAAGAAATAAATAGTTCTCTTTGAAAGCACATTTGTTAAACAGGGAAATTCCTAATTGTTCCTTTCTTAGATGTCCAGAGTCTATTCTCAGAGTCTTCAAAATGTCACCCTTTCCCTATTACCATAGAAACACCAACAGCTAAAGTCAGAGGAATTTATTAACGAGTTATCTAAATTCCTTTGCTGTTAAGGAAAGTAATTCCAAGTTGTTGTCTGTGTCCATCAGAGGATGGAATTCAGATCAGTTTTCATCCTTCCTTCTTTCCCAGTGGTATTTTAAGTGTTGCTGGAGAATTTTGCTACTTGTGCATGCCATGGCAAGGATGCAGGTTATACTGGATGGGATGAGGCAATACACACATATTAATATCCTGATCTTCATGAGTTTCATGATTAAAGACATGAAGACACACTTCTCTCTTGCTGTAGCATCCTACTCTTGTGATACAGCTTCACTCCAGATGTGAGTTACAGCTGGAAGGCAAGGTCCCAGGGTACAAATGGAAGGTTGGGGCAGTCAGAGGAGGGTGAGCAAATGTGGCTGTTTCTTACACTGGGCCCTCCCAGAAGGAACGTTTCCCAGGAGCTTTCCCAGTATCTAATACTGTGACTCCAACACACTGAGCATCTTTCACCTGCTAGACATGCAGATGCCTTGCTTGTTCTTTAGGCATAGTAAGACATATGCATCCTGTAGCTTTTCTTTTAAAAGAAATTGGAATTAATTTGCTTACAAGTAAAGAGATCTGGGTAACTTGTCAATGACCTGTACTGGACTTTGGGCTTTGAACAATCTCTCAGACCCACCAACAAAACTCTAGAAAAATGTTATTGAATTGAATTATACAGACGCCTTAGTAATCATCAATAAATCATGTATTTGTCTTTATATTACTCTCTTTTTTTCTGTGAAGATTACTCTTGAGAGCTAACATTTGTGTGGAATTTCCTGGATTTTTTTCAGAGATAAGTGCTGAATTGTTTCTACAAATATTTCCTATTAAGCAGGTTATTGGCATACTCGGCATTCAAAATTAAAAACATTTAAATGGTAACAAACATCACACAGGGCTTTTTTGTTCCCTGGTTGCATGAGACATATAATTTTGGAATCTGAGCTGTATTGCTAAATAGTTCTCCATCCCAAACGTGCTTCTCTAAATGCTCCTTAATATTCACACAACTTTTCCACTTCAACATTCTTGTCAATAAAATTATTAGGCAGAATATTTAAAGGAAAGAAAACAAAAGGGATTCCAAAGTATAGAAGTTTAACCGCAGACATATGCAAATACATGGCCACACAGTGTGAGAAATGTCATTGTCCCCTTTGTATGGTCACCTCTCTACATTCTGGTGTTATATAAATATCTATCCACCAAAAAAAAAAAAAAAAAAAAAAAAAGGTAAATGAAATAAAAAATCAGTAAGGATGTCAAGTTAAGCTCTGTGAAATGTTAGGAAGTTTTAAAGCACCTGCCCAATTCCACTTCAGCGCATTGAGTTATCATGAGATAAGCTATAATTAGTTGCTCAGTTGATGTTTTTTTCAAAAAAAGCTTGCTTAGCATACCCACTGGTTGTACTGTTTATGTATTCATGTTATTCACTACTTTATTTTTTTCTTTGGTTGATGGTATGGCCCCATCATAATGCCAGCCTTTCTTTGTCATACACTATTTAAACTACACCCAGTTAGTACAGAATTCATATTTTTCCCATAGGAGTTTTTCAAATATCTGAGAGATTCACAAGTACTTAATTTATTTTCGCAATAGCAATTTAAAAATAGGGAGAATTATTCCAGTGTTTTAGAGGTGAAGAACTGAAATATCCAGACGAGAAGGTCAAAAGCAAATGCTTAGTTCTGACAGAATCTATATGCTTTAAACATTTTGAAGTTCAGCTCCTACTAATTTAACCCTTATTAAACTGTAAATAAAACCATTGTTGAAATCATTTGCCAAAAATCTCAGGCCAGGCACCAGGAAAGTGACCACTTATGAAAACATTTGTTCATCCATTTAATTATCCCATGAAAGCTAAGAGCCATCCTTCCTTTTTCTGTAATCCTCAACTCAGCCCTTGCTTCCCTTCCAACTTCTGTAACATAAGCGATACATGAGACGGCTTTATTAGATGGGTCCATGTACGTTGGCTCCTTGAGCAAATTCCTCTTCACTACTGAATGAAGCCAGGGGAGTTGTGGAAGACATACCCTTTGAACAAACCACTGTGACTGCCAAATCCGTTCAAAATGCCTGCTATTCTTGCCTGTTAATCTCCTTTAAAAAAAATAAAAAAATCAGTTCAAGGCAAATATGGACAATTTCCAGAAAGGAAAATGTTTGAGCAAATGAATAAAATTTGGTAACAAGCTCTACATAACTGAAAATGTTTTGTATCAATGGAGTGAAGTGAATTGTTCATGTTCGTGCCCAGACACCATCCATTGTTTGCTAAACACATGTTCACTCAAATAGGAAGCACTGGGCAATGTGAGTAGTAAGGGGTGTTACCAATCCCACCTCTAATTAACAGAACTAAAGGGCATTATTTCAGTGGTAATGGAAATGATTGTGATTCCTCAAAGTGGAACTGAAGCAAATCAATCTGAGCCCATTGGACCCAATCTAATTAAAAAGGAGCTAATCTGTTTTCAGAGAAAGAAACATGGCCTGCAAGGAAGACATGATGATAACTAAAGGAAAATGAAAAATTATGATTAATTTAGTTTTCATTTTGCACAGTTGCTTTGATAATTTTTTCTGTTTATTTAATAGTTTATTTTTACATAGTAGCATATATATGTACATATATATATATATAAAAATAAATACCGTCATATATTATACTAGGTGAAATGTGTTTAACAGTAACATCACTTGTACTTACAGTGTTATCTAAAGAAAAACCCCAAGGAATAAGCACTTACTTTGCACCTCACGGTCTTGTAGTTCAGACCACATTTCACATTCCAACTATTCATTAACTATTCTAGAGGCTATCCTAAATAGCTATAATTGGAATAAATAAGATAGTTAAATCAGGGAAAAAAAAAACCCAACAAAAAAAAACCCAACAAACCAAAGTTTACAATTTCTTGATTTCTTATTATTTGATGTAATGTTGTTCAAAGTCAGCTTTGTTTTGAAAGCTGGGGACATTGTGATGTTTTAGAGGTAAGTATACAGATTACTGCAAAGTGACTATGAGTTACTAGCAGCTGTAACTAGGAACATATCCCATTGTTATTGAACCCCTTCTGTGATCTTGTGCAAGAGATTATAACCAATGCTGTGGCTATGAGCCCAGAGTACCTGCAGCAAGAGAAGAGGATCACCAGATCTTATGTCACCAAAACTTCCAGTTCAGATCTGTCTCAAGAGACTTTTAAGAGTTCTGCTACAGAGTTTTGGAGTCAAGAAATGTCAAAAGGATTATTCCAAGTAAAACGCTGAATTGCTTGAGTATGCAGATTTCCAGAGAGCAGGCTTTTTGCTCTTGGCACTGACAGTTCTAGTACAGACTGGAAAGCGAATGTCATAAACTAATGTTTCTCAGCAGAAAACTTAAAAATGGATCAACATTCACTCTGTTTGGAACCTATCTGGTATGATTAAACTACCAGTATGGATTCACCTTACACCTCCACTTGATCTGGTCCTCCGGACTACCGTTTCAGTCAGTAGAGAGCAATAAACCCCCCTCAAGCACAGGATGACTGATCCTAAAAAGAACAGACAAAAGGCATTAGTGCCTTTTTCTTGTTATTCTTTATAAAGGAAGAGGAGGGTGACTTACTGCAGATACCTGAAATGAGGTGAGATAAATCCCCCACCCCACCATGTAAAGCAGGATACTTGATTTTCAGGTTTTGTTGTACACTTCTGGAATGCATCTGCATACCTTGCTAGCATTTCTCTCTATGCTTCTTTTGTCTTTTTTACAGGTCAGGGGATAATAGTTCTCCATCACGAGAGTGAACTGTAAGGCTTCATTGTGTATTGTACAAATATCACTGGATATATCCTAGCTGAATGTGTGGAAAGAGAAAGATAGACAGATGCATAGATGAGATTAATTTCTGTTAAATGCTTCGAGCTCTTTTGATGTATAAGGCTATATGTCTTCAATATATTACTGTTTTAGTATTTTACTTGAACTGGTTTATTCATTAATAGTTTAGAGGATTTTAAGGATAGCCCAGGTTCCTGTCAGATAAATCTCTGCCATTTTGCAGCTACAAAAGGAACTGAACTAGATTTATGACTGTTAATACCTTTTTTCTTTTAAGGGGAAAATTGATAGACACCTTCCCATGAGACTTCCTATAGATGTGGTTACTGCCCTAATGATTATTCCATATCAAGCCCACTCCACTAAAGAGGTACTAAATTAAAAGGCTGCTGTTTGAAGCAAAAGTTACAAACTGAATTTCAAACACCTAATAAGATACTGAAAATTACCTCAAGCTTTCAAATGTCACATACTGTAAAAACACAAATTAGACTGTAAAATTCAACGTAGCCATAATTAACACTATGATGTGTTCAGATAATCAAACATTATCCTCAGAGGAGTCCACTGAAGGAGATTATTATGAGCGGTAGTTCACTAATCATTATATGACAACTATTTTTATGTCATTGATCTAGACTGCCTTGTCTGTTTTGTCAGTGTCACTTGGCATCTTTTGAAAAAGGTGATATTTTCCCCCACACAGAGACAGCTCGTCCTACAGCTCCAATTGATGTCAACCTTTGCTCACAGTTATCATCTGCACACAGCCAGGCTTCATTTTAAATCAGAGAGGCAGGGATAAATAAAACTGGATAGCTTTCAGTTCCAATCACATCCTGGTTTACCTCACATCAGCCAAAAAGTTATCATGAAATGATGGATTTTTATCTGTAAAAGTGAAAATGTAATTTTAAGATTTTAAAATTTTATAAAAAAAATATTCTCTTAGATCTTTCATATGTTTTGAAGAAAGGTTTCTTCTTTGTTTGGAGAATGAAAAAGTCTGAAGGGTTTTATTATTTTTAATAATAGAGAGGAATTATTTCAGGAAGAGAAGAAATCAGATGTCTTTTGCATAAAGGAAAATGAGACAGTCACTATATTTTGTATTATTAGATAGTCAGCACAGATTCCCAAATTTTGCAAAGCATAGTAATTGAATTTCACAGCTCCATTCCTCATCTTCAACCTTGCAAAATTTTCTCCAATCCATAAAGCATGACACAGATGTAAACTCAAAGGAGCTGAAGGGTTCAACCTCCTTGTATATTCCTCTTTAGTATCAAGTATCTACATAAAAAAAAGTGAAGCTTCTGCAATTTGACCTTTTTTTTAATGTGTTTCTCCATTGCATATCTCCAAGCACAGCAGTATGAAAGAGAATAAAAATTCTTACCTACCCTCTATGCGTGGTTTAGCCTAATCCTTGAAAATAAAAATAAAAAGCCATGAATAAGAACTGGGGCTAGCCAAGTGTGTAATATGCTGCACTAACAACACTCACTAAAGAGTAAATCACCTATGACTTAGCTTCCAGAACACACAGGCTATTAAGGAAAAAAAATTTACACCGTGTGATATCCTAATGCAATATAATGCAATGACAGTCAACTCTAACCTTAGTTTGGAACTCAAACAGAACCTTCCTGGAATTTTTTAAAAGGTTAGGCAGAATTGCACTTGACTTGTTAAACATATTTCTGTTGGTTTTACTGGTGACAAAGGAGAGCATACAGAAACGTTATTGGAGAGGATATCCTTAAAAAGTGTAAGTCCAGGTGCGTTTCTCTGAGAACTCTAAACAGATGGTGGCTGGTGAGGGAAAACGTACTCTTAAGGTACATCTCTTCTCAAAAACCATATCATGTGTCTATAGCAAGAGTATGTAGGAGGTCTGGATTTGGTTCCCACCTCTACCTTCAATCTCTGCGCAACGCTGGCAACATTCAGTCTCTCTGCGATTCAGTCCCCTGTTTATAAAGTAGGTTGAATGCATTTTTCTTTCTGTTGTTTTTCAATTTATTTTCTTTACTTCAGCCCTTCACGAGGCTATCTCTTCCATACTATGTTGAAAGTGTAGCCACAAAAAAAGAAAATGGTAGAAATATCATCAGTAAATAAAATCCATGATTTGATATTGTGATGGCCTGGCTAATCATCAAGCATTTGAGACAGAACAGTAGTAATTTCAAAACAGCCATACAAGAAATGAAGAATGGTTGTAAATACACTATCCTGCAAATACTTAAACACATTTAATGTTACTTCATTAGGACAAGTTGGGGTGCAATAGCTAAGTGTTTCCATGATTAGAAGCTAACAACGTTGAGGACTGAAACCGTGAAGCTCCCCTGTGATATTTCAAAATAGTGTGCCATGGGGCATAAATTTAATTCTCTAGAAAGAGGACACTATTTTTGCTCCAGTTTTTGCACTTGGCCTTCCTTTGAGTAGTCTGGTTCTTTCTGAAGCAGCAAATGAATTTTTAAATCAGGAGAGCAATGGCACTGGCAAGTCTCTGAAGGGATAAATGATTCCCCCTCAGCAGTGAAAGTCTAGGGTGTAGAAAGGGTGATACACTTCTGGTGTTAGGAGCAACACCGGTCAGGCAAAGGATTTTGGCAATGAAGGGCTCAAGCAGATGGAAAGCTGGCTCCGACAGCCATTCTTCATGTGCCTGCTGTTCATGTTGATCCGGTGTGAGCATCTGGCTGGTGTTCTGGGCTCAGGGACGGTGCTGCTGTGGCTGTGCTGAGGTGGGACACTGCGGTAGGGAGCAGGAGCTTGGCAAGTGCCACGTGGGAAGGCTGAGCTGCACCTTCTGAGAATAAAAAAAGAAGAATCTGTTAAGTAGTAGAGAGAAGATATTGGAAATTGTGCTTTTTAAAATGCAGTTAAAAAAAAAAAAAGTTTGATTCTTTCTGAGAAATATTTTTATCAGGGGCTTCTTGAGGACAGGGACAACTTCTGGAAACTGGTAGGAAGAATCACCAGGAATGGAAAAGAAGACAAAACACAGAACACTGTTTTGGGTTTGGGTATTTAAAAAAAAAAACCACAAAAAAACAAACCCCAAAAACCCAACCTGAAATTTCTATCTCTGTTAATGAGGATTTCTATTCCCTGAATGTTTCACAGTAACATTCGGTGCAAGTACTGACCCAGTGGCACTGTTAGAGCCCAGAAGCTGATGTTTCAAATCTGCCAGCAGATCTTCATTCAGGAAAAAAACAAGGCTCTGACTTCCCTGTCTCTTTTTGGTTATTTTCATATGTTTTCCTTGACATTCGATGATAATTATACTCCTTTTTTTCAAGTACTGTTCAATGATATTTTTTTAATTGTTCAAAAGAGCTATCCTTTTGCATAAACCATAGCGCATGGCTGTGGAACATAATATTTTTCATTTTAACTTCATTTTCATGTTTCTGTCTGTTATTTTTTTGAAATAAATTGCTGATTCTCTTACATTTTAGCATTTGTTATAAACCCAGTCCACTTGGCACCTTGCACCTTATGAGGCCTTTGTTCGTGAAAGAATTCATTTACTTTTCTACTATTTCAGAGTTTTAACTTCCACATACATATGGTAGGTATCACATTTGAATTAAAGCTTCATAGACTGATTGCCAGAAATTACAGCTGATGAATGCAGAAGCTATGTAATCCATTTTAACTTCTTTTTTTCTCTCGGGATTCTTATTCTTCCTCTCCCCTCACCCCCTCCTTTTACCAAATAATTAGCTAGATTTCTTTTAGTGCTGTTGGGTCAATTTACAGTCATGAAGCTGTTCAGTGCCTGCACTGTATGTGTCTTCGCTTATTTTCATGCCAAGCATTGCCTCGCTGGTTTAGCCATTCATTCAAGTCTACTTTTACTTTCCCTGAGCAAACAGCAAATTGATATTAGTTGACAGCGACATTTTCCACTGATACATTATAGCATATCACAACATTCCACAACAAACTTGTATAGTAAATCTTATGTGTGATCATTACCAGTTATCTGATTATTTTCAGAATGATAATCAGCCAGCTAGTGATTCCTATTGTAAAAAGCCATAACTACGCACTGACAGAAGTGGGCACCTCACAAATTTTCCCTAAAAATCCACAAAGATTTTTTTTTTTAAAAAAGGAAGAGCATGACCGAGAGATTTGGATATTTTAAGTAACAGTCTTACCACAAAGTTCTGAGCATCTACTAATTTTTGACATATATTTACTATGCTACATCTTCAATGACAAGGAAAAAAATAAATTATGTTATCGTTGGAACAGGGAATATGCATAGAAAAGTTTACCCTGAATCAGACATGAGTTCTGAGGTCCCTTGGTTATTTTGCCTAGATGTCCACTGAGTATAATGGGACCACAAACACTTTAGCAGAAGGTGTCTGCATTTAGATACATACATTTATATGTCTAAATGCTGGCTGGAGCCTATCTACAATGTTTATATCATAGATAAATTAAGGGTATTTTTTATTTGCTATCTCGTACTAGTGAGAAATGTTATTTTAAGAAGAGGGACTTTAACATTGATCTATATAGGAAGACAAGGTTTCATGGCTTTTATACTTTATCACGAGGTAGCACAGAGCAGCAGGTAGGTGAGAAGCTGGGACTGCCTATTGCAGTAGGTGCTCTGCTGCATCAGGATCCTGTCTGACCTTTGCAGAGCACCACTGGTGGTTTTTTTATTCACTTCTTCCTAATTTCCTTATTCAATACAGAGGAAAAAAGACATTTCTGTGAACAGAAAGCATACTTGATAGCAAATGCTTTTACCATAAATGTTATTTAGTCAGTTGGTAGCTTACTTGAAGAGTAGTTCTTGATTTATTCCTGTCTTGTCTGTTTTTTCTGGTGATTATTGAGTTTAACCTGGTCCAAGTTTATGCTGAAGCATGGCCATCTCCTATTACAAAACATGTAGCTGTCTCATTCAGGATACTCCAGGGCAGCAAAGAGCCATAGCCCAAGCACCCGCTCGGTCTTAGCCAGCATCCTGAAAAATGAAAATGGCAGCTGTTGGTGTGGCCTGTGAGAAGACTGAGTTGTGTGGGATGCCCCCCTCAAGCCTGCTGCCACCATTGCCGCTGCTCCTGAGAACAGACAAGCCAGTACCTGAGGCCCTCCCCAGCTCTTTCTCTTAGTTTCATCATTTGCTTTGGCCTTTTCCATTCCTGGGACAGCTCATCTTCTAGTTCCTGGGGAACTGAGGTGAGGTTTTGCCATTTCTGAGGTGGCCTAAATTATCAGAACTCCCTATTAGTTGCAGGCTGAAGTACTACATTTAGAGCAAGGTGACCTCTTTACTTGGCATCAGCTCTAAATCAACTGTTTTTTAACTGGCTGATTCTCAAGATTTGCTTCTCTTTTCCATCATGCTGGACAGCAATCCCCCTTGTCCCATCCCCCTCCACAGGGGAAAAATGTGTTAGTTCTGAGTTTGAAGTGGATTAAAATAAAAACTTACTGAAGTTTTGAAGCAATTGTTCAGGTTGTTCCAAACACTAAATGAATCACAAAAGAGTTTCCAGATATATTGTTATGAACCATACCTTAAGCCAAAACTGATGGGGTGGAAGAAAGGGGAAAAAAAATCAGAAAGAGAGGCAGAAAACTTGCCTGTACTTGGAGACCAAGTTATTAATTTACTTGTAAGTAAAACTTGAGATGAACTCTTCTGGATGCTTTCAGTGCTTCATAAAATCATTATATTGTATCGTCTGGTATAATTTTTAATGCATGGTTGCAGCTTACTCCCATTTCTAATATGCACCCTGCTAAACCTCTTCATCATGTCTATCTTGGTCCAGGTTCCAAAGCAATATAGTAAGGTCTGAGAGCTCATCAGCCTCTCATATATCCCTTAAATCTGCAATATCCAGAAGCCAGTAATTTTCCTTGCTGTGCATACACTGAAAATCTTATTTTTCTTTGTGTTCAAACACAAGTTCTGTGCTGCATGAAGGGGCTTTTTCATAAAATGATGAAAATTGGCTAGGTTTTCTACAGTTTTAAACTTGGTGCAGCTCATTTGAAGCTGATGGGATGATACTGATTTATCCTAGTTGAGGGTATGGCCTTATGTTATATAATATAATATTCTGGAAAATACCTCTGAGAAAAGTTATGATGAAGTAAATATCAGGGGACATTTATTTTAAAGCACAGTTTGATGTATATGTCAATATCCAATAATAGGGATATGATTCCATTATATGTACTTTGTTTTTATATACTTTAATAATCTCTAATCCCTAGGCATTACAAACTTTAGATAATTAGTGTCTTTAAGCATTTTTGAGATCCCTGTGTCCCTGGTGCTCCATAAGTACATCTAGGGTTGTTGTTTCTGTCTGGTTTCTTTGAATACTTTTTTCCTTTCAGCGGTTTGGAAAATTCCCTTTGATTATCTGCCATAGCAGCCCTGCAGCTAATGGCAAGGCTACATTAACAATTGTAATGCAGAAGCGGGACACCAGATTGGTATGCACACAAAGAAGCAATCAATCTCTAAATATGCAATGAAACTGGGTGACAAAATTTTGAAATAGACTTTCAGACACTTTCTTTTTCTTGGCTGTTACTTACCCTGTTCCTACACTTAAGTTTTAAAGAAGATTGTAGCTTTGTGTGCAAACATTTGAAAACATAATCTCTTTCGCCTTGTCAACTCCATGTCTTTTTCCAGAGTAACTAAACATACAGTGATGACACTTTCCAATTTCCAAAGAAAGGTAATGCTTATATTTGCATGTTTTATCTCTTTTATTAATGTCACACTTATCTTGCTGTGTTGTATTTAAGGGTGAGATTTGTGAGGCAAGGCATATGTAGATGAAGGATATAAAATCTGGATTTATCTTTAAGAATTTCTCAAATTGTTAGCAAGTTAGGCTGAAAAGAAACCTGAGTGGAGTATAGGAAAAAATGCAACCAGTGAGTATTTTGACTACAGCATGTTTTTTCTGTGAAAAGGATTTTTCAGTGAACTCATAGATATTGAATATGTGAATGGAAATTCATGAATTCAGTACGCTTAGGAATTCAGCTTAGTTTAGTGAGTTTATACAAAAAATACCTGTCGTCTTATTTTTATTTTATTTTATTATTTTTTTTAAGGAGATTTAATCTTTGGAATAAGATACATTGTAGAGTGATTTAGACAAACATCTGTCAAGAACAGCTTGAGGAGGGCTGGTTCAGGATTGGAGTATGGCTGTCTTTTCCAGCTATGTTTTCCATTGGCATATTTTGTGGAATGATGCAGACTGTGGTAACAAACTCAAATTTCTGTCCCTAGTTAAGTGATGGCAGGACTAAGAGTAAATGATTGCCTCAAGTTTTGGATTTCTAGTTCCTACATTCCTGTAGTTTAAAGACTACTTACAGGTTACCATAAGTTGGGTTTTACTGTTTGGTAGAATTATAATAAAACTGAAATTAGTGCTTATCAAAAGTTTCCAAGTTCTTACTAAATTCAGTTGGGAGCATTAAAACCCCCCAAAATAATATAGCAAGTATGGAAATGATCAATAAAGAATTAAGATGACATCCACATCCATAAAAATGTGGTCTCTTCTGTGACTCACCTATATTGTTGAACATCTGACCATTCTAACTGGAAAAAGATTTAGTTTTATTTCTCCAATAAGAAGCAGATTTGATACTTGCTGCTCTAATTCTAAACAATAGATTAATTTGAACCCCAGGAATTTAAATTGTTTTGAAAATCAAGAAATCCCACTTTGTTTATTTTTGAAATGATAAATTTATAGAAGACTCACCTCAAAGAGTTGCTGGAAAGAAAATTCTAAAAATTTCTCCTACAAAAAAGTATTTTGTTTTGTTGTTTGGTTGGTTTAACTTTGTTGCATAATCTTGGTAGTGGTGTATTTTGCTTGGTTTATGGCAGTATATTGGTTGACAGAATTTGGTCTGTTTCTCATTAGCAGATAGGAAACTGTACCTGTAAAGGTAAAAATTCACTGATGTCTGTGACATCTACTAGGGTCATAAATGGTGTATTTCCAATTGCTAAATGCTAAGCAATTTCTCTGAGCCATTGCATTAGTTTTTCAGAATTTATGGTCTACAGGTAAAAGGGAAAGACTCTCCCTTGCATGTCGTGTCAACATTCACATTTGAACAACTTACAACCGCAGATTCAATACCTCATTGTTTATTATTTTTTTCTCCCGCACAACTACTCCTTTGAAAAAAGCATAAGGACTATTTAATGTCTGTGCTTTATGAATAATGGGTTTTATGAAAAACAAAAATTGTCAAGGTAAAGAGAATGACCTCCTCTAGTCTCTCTTTAGTCCTGTCTTGCAGCACTGTGCTTCGTTTGTTACCTTACTGCACTTCACTGCAAAAGCTAATTACAGTTAAAATTAAACTCTATAGAGTGTGTCCTGCTGCTGCTTCTAGACACGAAGAAGAGGCTGATTCTGTGTATTCACCTCTTGTTTAGAAGATTCATGTTTATCTAATGTGAAGTCAATATTATCGTCCTGAAAAGAGTTAGAGTATTGCTAACAATTCATCAGGGAGTGCTTCTTTATAGCACTGACGCTATGCTCTAGTGGCTCAGAAACCATTTAACAGTGCTAAGATTCTGATCTACCTTGGCACATTAACATTCAAGCCATCATTTATCTCTTCTTAAATGCTTAACAATAAAATAGTTCATCGTGTTTAACAGTCAGATATTTTGTAAATGGAGAGAAAGGAAAGAATGAGGTACCAATGGAAGTGATGGAAAAATACAGAGGAATGTGAACCAAACTCCCTAGGTCTCCCTTTATGCAACACATATACATATAACATTTATTCATATATATTCATACATAGTGTAGTAAACAGAAGGTCTGAGTGGGTCCGTATCACCTAACTTTAAGTGTATAAATTTATCAATGGCTGAACTGGAAGCCCCATGCTGCTTTTATAGTGGATGGAGAGAATTAGATCTCCAGAGAGTGACGTATTTTAGGCTGAGATGATATTTGCTTTAAATTGCTCTTTTTTTCTCCACTGTAAGAGGAACTTAGGCTGAGTAACAGTGATTCCAGAATTTAACTTTGAGATTAGGAGAGTTAGGACAGGTGAGTCAAAGTCTGGATGTCTTTTGTTTGCCCTGGCTTTGTGAGCATGGACTAGTCACTTAATTTTCTTTGTAGAATGTATAGTCTAGTGTATAACCATTATCTTGCATTATTTTGTTAACAATATTGATATTCTACCCTCTAAACTATTTATGAGATGTTATATGTATATATTTAAGTGTATAGGTATTTGAAAAAAAAAATGGGGGGGAGGAAGACAGTAGGACATTGCACATTGGAAGAAAACAAGTTTCATATTAATACTCATATGTCCATATGCAGAAGATGACCTATAGAAATGCTTTCTGTGCTTTGTTGCACATCATAAATTAGGGCTGAAAATATAAAGACTGTTTCAAAGGGTTAGTCTACGTTGCAGAGTTTGGCAGAGGGCAAGAGAGGTGTGCGCTGGGTCCAGAAGCAGGTACATCTTGCAGCACAGCACGGTGCTGTTGTGGCCTGATGGAGGGGCCATGCCCTGCCCTGCCCTTCTCACAACCTCAGCTGCCTGCTTTGGTCATCAGGCCTTTGAAGAAACCTTTGATATTTGATCTTTGAACACAGAGGTATTCCTGTAGTGGTGACCAGCACAATTCTGCCTCTTTTATACAAATCCAGTTTTTCCACATCTGTTGGTGTCATGCAGTTGTGAAGGGAGTCTGTATTAAAATTTTCCGCAAGTAAAAAGATACAGATAATTAAAAATTAACGGAACATTAATTTTTAATTAGTTTTGCCCTTGTGACAGCATTTTTTTTTTTTTACAAATTACAATAAAACTTCGTCCATTCTCCAAATTAGTGAGCAGAATGGAAATGCTGTTTGGTTTTGGTTTTGTTTGGTTTTGTTTTTTTGATTTTTTTTTTTAATACAGTTGGATTATTTTTTTTCCATGCTTTCTCTGTTCCAGTATAAGAAATCCAAGGAGCAATAAGGAAAAAAGGCTTTGATTTTGATCTCATTTCTCCCATTGTACCTCCTTCCAGATCATTAGAATTATTCCTGCTTTACTGGAACTGGTTTGTATGAGATTAGAGTCAGGCTTCACTGTTTTGTTCTATGCTGTCATTTTTTAAAGAGATTTTAACTTCACACTGTTTATTTTTGCTGTCTCCCCATTTGTTTGTTCATCTTTCAATCTACCGTTTAAAAGATTTGACTCTAGTGGGAAGGGAAAAAATTAGAATCAGTGCACAAGCTGCTCACATTCTGCTGAGGAACAAAACCCAAGACTATTATTGGTAGCAAAAGAACTGTTACAAATAGATATTTTGCCTTTTTCTGTTAGCAATGCATTAGTTTTTCTTTCAGTAGATAATACTGTCGCATTTATTCTTTGATTTTAACAATGTCACATTCACAAGACAAGGTCATTTAACCTGTGTTTAGTAGGCAAACACATAAAGCTGCAAGATAGCATGTAATGCAAACTATTTTCAAATTGGGTTCGGGAATTAGAATGACAGAATGAATGAACTCCAGATTTGAAGAGCAAACATTTAATGTGGTATGTTTAGCATTGGCCAACTTGATTAGATTAAATGCCATATTTTCATGCAAGGTGTAAATATTGAACTATAGCTCTACTCTGTTGATCAAAGCTGTTTGCTTGGACGAGATGATTAAATAAGGGTTAATAAATATAACCTCTGTTAAATCTTCTATAACCAAATTTATCTCCCAGCTTCACCTACCATAGAATTAATAACTAAAGCTGGAAATTGCGAGCCAGAACATTTAGGCACAATATCTCTTGAGCGGAGTGTTTGATATTTGCTCAGAGCGAGAGTTGTAAATGATTGACAGTCACAGCAAATGAACTAGTTCTCATTTACTCATCTGGACAGAGAAAGGGGCAAGGACGGTCTGACCATCTCATTTGTGATGTGCCAAAATGTGATATGCTGATTACTAGTTGTGGGGCATCTTCTGCTACGATGTGTTGTATAAAAAGGTACAGGACATTGGCTGAGATATTGATATCTTTGATCAACTAGTACCTGGAGAAGGAGGCTCCCACCTTTTCCAGAGCAGAAGACCCAATGAGGATTAAGGTGTGAGAAGGAGGGGAAAGGCAGCATGACTATGTATACCCACAAGACAGTATGCACAGGACACGGCACTATGCTACCTGGGACTACTAGATTGTTTGGGTTTTTTTTTTTCTGTGATCATGAAGGAAGTTTCAGTCAACAAATATAACTTAAATTACACTCTGTATCATACCAAATGATGGATTTAACTCTTACAGCTTCTGAAGCTATTTCACCTTAGCTGGAAAAGTTGACTACATCTTACTATGGAAGATCTGTCTGGAGGACTTTCTTATTCTTGACCTGCATAAGTAAAACAATTTAACTTGTCTCATTTAGTAGGCAAGAAGCATCAACAGGCAGGAAATGACAAAGCTGGAAGCTCATGTTCAGTGTCCCCAGCTGCCTTTTTGCTCTGTGCCCAGCTATGTTCCTTGAGCTCATATTGTGGTCAGTATGGCCCTCTTTTTCTTCAACATACAGGATCAGACTTCTGGAATTTCTGTTTACCTAGCAGTGGGCTTTAAAAAGACCTTTCTGTCTCTATTTTAGAGTTTGGAAATCTAATCATACTCTGCCAATCTTGACAAAATTTATTATAATACAAATAATGACATTAGAATGATGGATGGATTGTATCAAAGAAGATGATAAGCCAGTGCATACTACTGCTGCTAGAGGCAGGCAAAGATGGAGTATAGGATGAATGAAAGAAGATGAATTATACAGGTTAAACCAACATATCCAGAATTTTACAAATTTTGTTTCGGAGTTTGCATTTGACTGCTGTGACTGGTGTCTGGTACTAACACTAAATTATCTAAAAAATCATGTGCAAGCTATTCTTCATCCTTGATGAGGGGACAAATAAAAGAATCCAAGAGGGAACACTTTATCGAAAAATTCTTCAAAGACCTTCTAGAAGTATTAAAAATTGGATTGCTAATCTAATACAATTTAAATACATAATTTTCCTTCCTATTCATGAAAGGTGTTTTGTGGAATAATTCTGGATGTTTGAAAACCACAAAACCTAAACAAGCAAAATATTCTAAATTTTAAAAATGGTGAATAAAAAATCTTGCTTGACAAGTAAGGAACACTTATGCAAAAATCGAAAGAATGCAGAAAAAATACAAACAGATTTTTGCTCAAGTCATGTTGGAAATGTGACATTAGACCCTGCCATTGAAAGTATGGTAAAGTATGATGGTGAAGACTGTGAACATCTAGTAAACAGATGAATTAGCTGCATAATGTTAGCTCATGGCAGATAATGTAAGAAAATAGCCTTATAAGCAGGGGTTGCACTAATGTTTTTAGCTGGTAAGAACCCCTCCAACTGCACCTCCAACTGCATCCTCAGTGCACTTCTTGTTCCAGCATGTACCTGTTGCTCCAGTTTGCATATGCTGCCCTGGTCTGTTTTGGTACCAGGGTTGGTGCCAGCATGTGTGCTGTCACACTGGAGGGAATAATGCTTGGGAAGATGTTACTAAAGGTAAGAAAGTTTTCATGAATGTGAGAGCTGATTCAGGTTACCTATTTTGTGTAGAAAACAGTTTTGATTTTGTAAACATGGGTTGATTTTTCTTTTTCTAAACCAATGATAATTGAAATATACAGTTGTGTCATGAGACAGAGGTACTGCTAACTCAGTCTCAATGAAAGGATCAAAAATTACTTCCCTACCCCAGAGGATTTCTGAAACCCAGCCCTGGCTAAGGGCATGAGGAGAAAATCAGTGGAAAAGTAACCTCCCACCCACTGCAAGATTTTTCTTAAGCCTTTAGAAAACAGTCTGAGTTTGAAAAGTGACATATTAGATCCTTGCTTAAAGAATATCCTAAAACAGAAAAAAAATCTAAAATATCAGACTGTTCCTGCAAATGTTAGATATTCTGGCTTTACCTGGGCATGGTATTAGAACAATTATGATGACCAAAAATGGTCATGGTCTCAGATATAAATGTGTGCAATGATGTGTGGCATGGGCAAGGGAAGCTAGCCAAGCACAGAACAAAGCATGCATCCTAAAGCCAGGACTTTGACTGGGAAGATCTGCCATCCAGGACATGGCATTATTCCCAGAAAGACAAGCAATTACAATGCGAAAGGCCTGCAACAAAAGCTTTATTTCATGCAGCCGGGACAGCCTGCTTAGATTTTGACAAATGGACCAAGGCACACTGGCCTAAGCCTGCCTATGGAAGAGGACAGTAATATTTTAGGGAAAGTTGGGGCTGTGAACCTGGAGCTGCAGGACTGAAAGGGAACAGAAGGAGCAAGTGGAAAGGAGGGTACTAAGCTAAGGAAATGTATTCAGAGCAGCACACACAACAACCAAGCTGTGCAAACTCTGCTGTGGTGGCATCAAAATTGCTGGAGACACAGACTACCACCCTCCTACTGACAAACAAGGTACCAGTTTAGTACTGGTAGTACTTTTAATCCCAGCTAAACTAAATCAATAAATGTGACACAATAAATGTGACATAAAGATCAGGATTGGGGAATCAAGATTTTTTTAAAATTGAAAAAGGGAGGGAATGACCAAAAAAAATAAAAATAATACCCAACATAACTCCAGTTCTTTAGGTTTTAGGAAGTTTTCATAAGCCTTTTTATCCTAAAACAAGTTGCAGAATGACACAGTATTTCTGTATGCATAAGAAGGAAATATCAGAGAAATAGGAATGGGAAATATCTTTTCTTATAATTCTTTTTAAAAAGGACTATAGTGATTATATTTACAAAAGAGGTGTTTTCAGTGCACACAAATTCAAAAGGACAGGAGGGAAGCCTTAGCAGTGAGCCTGTGATAGTTTAATGAAATGCAAATGACTATTTTTAACATATGCACCTAATAATTCAGAGGGTGTTGTCTTTGATGGGACCTTCAGGGTCATTTCACAGGAAAAGTAGAATATTTCTGTCACATAAGAGGACTTCATCTGCACTTCATTCACTGCAAAATATAGAGATGAAAAACTATCCTGCAATCAAAGAAAGGAAGAAAGATGAAAGATTTAGATAATGGAGCTAAAGCTTGTGGGTTGCCAGAGAGACTAGATTGTTTATGAAATAGATTGCAGTTAATTCCTCCAGGCACAGTTCATATTCCTGGCAAGGCAGCCAAACATAATGGTCACATAAGTGTAAATGAAAGTGCAACTGGATGTGATAGAGGCACACACAAGGCCACACACCAGCAGACACGGGCACTTGTGATAAACAGACTATACAATGCATACACACACAAACACACAGGGACCCTTGTGATAAAGAGACTATACAAATGCATACTGTAACAATGTGGTAGTTTTAGCAGGTTTTTGCTAAATTCTGAGCATGGTTCAAATCTCTCAGAGACGATTAACACTATCAGTCTAAAAGTCCTTTTTTACAGGAGGATATGTTCTGCATTCACTGGCTAGATTAAAAATTAATATTATGACTTTGCATTCATGTAGAAATTTAACTTAAGATACCGGGATCTCTGAAGATACAGGTTTGCTGAAGCCATGGGGGTCCTTCCCTTTCCAAGAGATCATGTAGATAAAGTTCACCAGGACTGAATCCTTTGTGGTTCCTAATATTTGGCACTGCCGTTAGTGGAGCCAGACTGAGTCTGTATAGCCTTACGCAGGAGGACTCTAGAGACTCCTGACCTGGTGTCCAATTTTTGGTCCCCTGAAAGCTACCCCTGCTCTGTTCTTTTTGGATTTTCACCTGTAACAAAGGAGATTCTTCATCCTCTTTTGGTATATGTGGACCACTTCAAAAGTAGGAAATAAAACCAGTTTTATTCCAGAAAAAACAAAGGGTTAAGGCTTTTTTTCATGCCTAGATACAAATGTGAAGCCCATACAGACAGGGAGACCTTGTTCGACAGTCCTTAATGCAGGGTGCCTCTGAGGTATCCTTCAATGCTGGGAACCATGGAGACAATTCAGCTGCTGGTCCACCCACTGTGAAGATGAGATATTCATGAATAGCTCTCTCACGCAGAGCTGGGGCTACCAGAATTATACTGCATCTTTCCTTCTACACTAGCACCTTTCCTCTTTATACTTTTTATTTACAGACACATACATTACTGTGTCTGTGATGAGAACTGCACATTCGTGAGATTGCAGATGAAAGATTTGGAGGGATTATGTTTGGCTTTTTCAATAAGTAAGAAGTTTGTGATGTGTGGATTCTTCCTTCTAAGTTTTCCTTTCTGTCTGTGTAGTAAACTGAATTACAGTGTAACCTCCCTGCACTGCCTTCCAAGAGGGTGTAATGTGCATCACCAGCTTTCTTCATAGCTTTATTCCATCATAGAATTATTATAAGTAGCAACTCTACAACATTTCTAATAGACTCAGCCACTTGTTACTTATGCTCTGCAGAAGGCAGGGAGGGAGTGGTATACAAAAAAAGCAGGTGACAAATATGACATTTAGAATGCTTTTTCCAAATCAGATCACTTGCTTGCCCTTTGACATCTTGGGGTATTCTGGCTACCGCAGGGCAGCTGAAAAGGTAAGTCAATCTCTCACTTCAAACTGGGGGGGGGGGGGGAAGACACTGATAACAGGTATTACAGATAGTAAGATATGTTGTTATTAAATTAGAAGAAGCGCAATTTGAATCGATTCTATATTGTTGCTTTCTTTATGCTTTATATGATGTTTAGGTTCACAAGAAAAAAAAATTAAATCAATGTTACATATTTAATGGACTAAAAATTTGCTAACTGATAATTTTTGAGATATATAATAAAATTTTCATATAAAAATATAGAGGTAGATAGAGAATTGTTAAGCACTGTATTCTCAGAGATTTGTTTTTCACCATATTCAAAATTTATCAATGATTCAAGAGAAAACATGAAAACAGTTTGCATAAACAAGTATATAACAAATATATAACAAAATGTAAGTAAATGAGAACAAAACTCATACTGATACCTATGGTATAGGAAAATTTAGTATTGGGGATAGTAACTTTGAGAGGAATTGTAAATCATTTATTCTGCCTAATTACAGGGGATTGTGGATAGTGCTCTCGTGAAGCTGCTTTCAGTCTTGTATGTCTGATCCTACAGAAATGCATGTTTATACAGAACCACCTCCCAGTTCAACACTGTAGCTACAAGAACTCATATGTTCTTCAGATAATTTAATAGGGAAATACTTTACTATAATATAAAGTGATATTACAATATTATAATAGTCTTTCAGTAAAACAATGCAAAAAAGGTATTGATAACTTTGAGAGGTTTTGAAGAAGCACCATGAAAATTATCACAGCATTGTTACACATGGTTTTAGTAGAGCATGCATGGGCCAATATGGATATTTTAGAGCAGACTATCGCTTGAGTATTTGGAACCAGGACACACTTTAGAATACATTCTTAAAAAGTCATTATATTGCTTGTAGTATATTGGTTATCTACTGTTTTCTGACAAGCTAATTATTGAATATTTCTTTAACGATAGATCCCAAAGACTTAGAACATATACATACATATATATATATACACACACACATACACACACAGACTTCCATATATATGCATTTCACTATAATGAGGTGTGCAATCAAATAGCCTGAATTATTTCTCACTCTGAAGGGTGAATCTGGCTCTGTTGAAACTAATGGTAATTTTGCCTTTGACTTCAGTGGATTTTTGGGATTCCCTTCCCCAGAAAGCCTGCAGGTATTACTTGACTGAGTTAGAGTAATCATGTTTTTCATAAGTGCCTTGAGCAACTGGCTATGAATTTGACAACCTTTTAACAGACCTGCTAGCTCATATACTTGAGGTAATTTTAGGTTTGGGGTTTGGTTTAGTGTTTGGGTTTTTTTGTTTGTGGGTTTTGTTTGTTTGTTTGTTTTGTTGTGGTTTTGGTTTGGTTTTTTTTTTTTAATGAGTCTTTTAACAAATGGTGACCAATAAAAATGTGCATATCTAAGGCTTAGACATTCATAGTTAGGTGATAGTGCAAGCTTACACCATCCCTTTTTGCAACCGCTTATACCCGACCTCAGAGACAGCTTGAAAAAAAGGTTTATGCAGCCATGCGATGAACCAGAGCAAGGCTCTGATCTAACAAATATGTATTCCTTTTTCCAGGAAAAGCAGAATCCAGAACAAGCAGGTGAGGAGTGAGGGGACCCCTTGAGCTAACCTCATATAACCAGTGTTGTTTCCAAATGTACACCTCACCTCTAAGAAACACAAAATGACATTTGATTTTCTGTTAGAGGGAGACCAAAGGTTTTAAGAAAAAGAAATAATGTGAGGCAAGGAAAAAGGGCAGCCTGGTTCCAGTTTGAGACATAGGACATACATTAAATGAATACTTCCAGGCATAGGTGGAATTTCTTAGATTTGAAGAAACATTTGGAAAACAAAGAAAGGAGAAAGAAGCATGCTGGTAGCATTGGGAGCACGATTTTATATATAGTCCAACATATTGGCTGTCACACAGAGACTATTGACCTCGCTGCAGCACACAGCTTCCTCAGGGTGGGCAGCAGAGGGCACGTGCTGATCTCCTCACTCTGGTGACCAGCGATAGGACACAAGGAAACAGAATGAAGTTGCATCACGGAAGTTCAGATTGGACTTCAGGAAAAGATTCTTCACTGAGAGGGTTGTTGGTCATGGGACAGGCTCCCCAGGGAAGCGATCACAGCACCAATCCTGTCAGAGTTCAGTGAGCACCTGGATGATGCTGTTAGGGGTACGGTCTAGTGTTGGGTAGCCCTGTGAGAAGCAGGGAGTTGGACTTGATGATCCTTATGGGTCCCTTTCAACTTGAGATATTCTATCTTTCCATGATTCTATGGTCCTGTTTTCAAAGGCATAAATATTTGAATTAAAATGGGAGGCAGAAGGCCTGGGAGATGCACAGAACAGCAGAACAACTTTTTAAGGGACAAGAGGTTTAAAGCAGATGCAAATACCTCCTTATGACCATTTTTGAAAGAGAACTTGCTGCAGAATTCTGTTACGCAGCTTTGTACCTCAGCACTTTCCACCCAAGTAATGGGTCCAAGAAAATAGCAGCTGGGGAAACTGGTTAATAAACTAAGTGTCAGATCCCTCAGGCACCTGGGTCTGCAGAGGCTGTGTGAGGCCGGTATAGGGGACTTTTTTGTTCTATCATCCTAGTCTTATGACATTATGCAGAGGAAAAGCAATCCTAGCTTGTTAATGGAGCTGTTAAGTTTAGCTCTTCTCAGCCAGCACTAAGTCCTGTTCAGCTCAGTTCAGTTGCATCCCTCCCATTTCTTATATTCAGGAAAGGGATAAATTACTTAGAGCTTAAAAATCCATGCACTTTAGGAGAGAAGAGGAAAAACAGAAGAGGAAAGAACCCTCTTATTGTTATCTCTGTGGTATAATTTTGTATATTAATTACCTCTCTAGCTCTCTCCCCACTTCTTTAAAACACATGGTAAAGGCCATTATCACGTCTGAAAAACTGGTTAAATGGTATATTTGGTATACTGTTCTCGCACAATGTTGTGCAGTGACACATATTTTCTAAAGTGCAGCAGTATGAATTGCACTCTGCAGCTTATCACAAATTGATTTCATTTGTTATTTTTCCAAGATTCTCTTCTAGAAGAAATAAAATCCTAGAAGCATTACCTGTAATTATTATTTAAGAATTTAAATTGACACCATACTTCTGGTTGAGACAATTAGTTGCGTGAAGTAAAACTTCAGTAGATGTAGATGTAATTCCATTGGCTTCACTGGAGCTGAAACTGATAACTAGCTGAAGATCTGTCTCATAAATCTATAAATTTTCAAATAATTATTTTTATGAACTCTTTAGTGAAGCTTATCCATGGTTGTTCTTTTTTTTTTTCCCAGAGAAGTTCTGCTTCTGCTGTTAATTTCTCATATATCTTTTACATAATATGTTCCTGCAAGTCTCCTTGGACAAGGTGATTAAGGGTTTGCTGAAAGGTAAGCCAGCGAAGACAGTTTTTAAGGCTGAATAGGTGCTGTTCTGTATAATAAACACATTAATAAAAATATTTTAGTCACTGAAACTGTGTGGAGATTCAGAAAAACAAAGGTATACATTAACATAGTGATAGTGCAATTTTTTCTCAAGTTTTGGGACAAATCCTCTTCTTATCCACCCTAGTCCAATGCAGTTGTCAGTGCCATCGTGACACACATGATTAGGAAAGCATTAACAGGGTGGTCTGGAGAAAAATCACAACAGAATGAGTCTGCTGTTTTTCAGAGACCTTGCAGGGATCAGTATAGATTGTAGCCTTGTAGCCCAGTTGATACAGTGGTGCCATTGCTTATAGGAGAAATGAACACAATATCAGAGAAACGAGATATTGGAAAGTTTCTGTACACCTCACTTTAACTGTATGAATTTTGAACTGTAAGCATTCATACCATTGTTAGTGGACTAAATAAATAAATAAATAAATTGTTTAGTTAGACTAAGACTAGCAAGATTAGACTAACAATAAATTCTTGGCTTTGCATACCAGCTTTGTTCTTTTTGCCCACAGCATGGTTTTGAGTGCAATAACTTCTTGAGGATTCAGACAACCTATCCTCTAATTTAGATGCAAGAAATTGATAACACAATACACCAAGTAGGGTGTGGTTTTTTTATTATTTCCTGCAAACAGTTAAGATTAACCTTCATTTGGTTTGGACTGAGAAAAATTACAGAACTAGTGCAATAGTTCCAGATTTTTAGAGGGGTCACACAAATGAACAAGACATAAAAATTGCATGCATTACATAGAATTAATCTTTTGCACACATTTTAAAGAGAGGAAACTTAGAATCTTACATTATTTCTTCAATTGCCTCAAGCTAACATTTATTTAAATCTTTTATGATTCTAGCAATTACAAACATTGCACCGAACACTGCAGTTACCCTGCACCCAGCCAATGTCTGTATAATTCTTGATGGCAAATTCCAAGAGATGCTGTTAAATATATTTTTAATTCTTTGAACTCTGAAATATTCTGCAGCTTTCTTCTACCTGAGAGGCTGATCTCCAGTATCACTGAACTGCCATCCTCCAGTACTCTTTTCAATCAGCATGTACCTTTTCATTTCTATTTTTCCTTTTGAAAACCTGACCTGCTGATTGTTCTCTTTCAATAAAGACATTTTTGTTTGTGTCTTTACCTTCCTACTGTCTTGGGGCTCTAGCTCATATGCTTTCTCACTCCTCAACAACAGTTTTCTGAGTTTTCTTCAGTCTGCTGTACTCCCCTGAGCCATGCAGCACAGGCAGCTCAGTCCCTGGACTCAGTTAGTGGGCAGCACCCTTCAACCCACTCATGATGAATACCCAGATGTAGGGTCAAATATCTCCTTTGCTTTGTTGGACTCAAAACTATGTCTTGTCTCTTCCGTGAGACCTATATGTTGATGAAGCAGCAGGTCTAGAAATAACAGCTCCCTCTGGGTTTTGAAGCCTAATTCAGGGAGAAGATCCACCATTGTGAAACCTGGCTGAAGGCAGCACCATTCTTCAAAGTTAAGCATGTTATTACCTGCAGGTGTGACCTTTTTTTTGATATTTCCTACTGTTGAGCTCAGAACGTCTATTGCTCAACCCTCTGACCTCTGAGAGTCACATCTGGAGGCTGGTCAGGCACAAGCAGCTTGCAGGCAGAGCCCCGATGCCCAGCCTGCCTTGAGATCCCAGCAGGCAGCAACACTCAGCAGCACTGACCACAGCAGCCCATGACCTTTCCCTTGAGAGTCTAACCCTGAACTAAGTATGCAATTAACTAAATGGGCATGGTAGTAATCGTTTGGTTATAGAACAGCCTAACTTTTGGCAGGCAAATATAGAAAATGCATATACGTGTGTTTTGACACACACATTTTATGGTATGTGTGCATGTGTGCCTGCATGACTTAGTGTTTTGGTCCAGTGTTAGCTGTGCCGCATCACGGTCATAATAGAGAAATACCTCAGGAAATAGCAGGAGGTTTCCAATTCAAACTAAATTACAACTATAAGCCTGCCATGATCTTTGTGGAGTTTGGGCTACTTTATTAAGTACCCACTTAAACTTACACCAGGCTAATAATATATTTGCTCAGCTTGAGATTCTCCACAATGAGGAAAAAAATGTATTACAAAAAAATCTTTGTTTTAATTTACTCTAACAATTTTCAGAAACTGCTGGAATCTCACAGGTATGATCCAGAATAAATTGCTGAGGCTGCACTGCTAATAATCCACTGGAAATGGTCTTAAATGTAGATTTAATTTAGGGCCTCAGTCGGCTGCTATGCAATTTTAATTCTCTGCGTTTAAAAGAAGGACTAAATTCCATACTGAGAAGAGATGTGTGAGCAGCCTATTCAGTGTTCATTAGGACCCATCCATGGGAAGTAATAAAAAACTATCATGGGGCAAACAGAGATGGGAAGGGCTGCCATAGCCTCATGTGTTAAAGCCTGATGTGTTGGGCAATGCGAAGATCTTCCTCCAGAGCTGCAAGATGTGGACTGCATTTTTTTTAGAAGAAACTGGTTTTACCTTTATTGGCAAGCAAAATTGCTTTTGAGTAAGACTTTTCAGTGAAAGTTTGAAAATAATTGTATAAAAGCTCTGAAATTTTCAAGGAGAATGATATATTAGGGTTGAAGAAAATACTTAAATCTTTCTGTTGCAATTTTTTTACATCTGGGAATGCAGGATTAATGTAGGATAACTTCCTTACAAGAGTTCGAAAATATTTCCATTATTTTTGATTGATTTTATTTGATTTGGATTTCTTTGGGATTTTTTTATTCACAATTTTTAAAATTTTTTTTAATCTTTTATCCTGGTTTGGGATTGTAGATGGTTTTAGAATGCTCTAGGTTTTCTATGTGATTCTTCTTTTAGCTGTTGCTCCTGTGGTGTGAACATATCTCCTCTTTTATTAGTGTCTGTTATCAGTTTCATACAAGTTTAAAGGATGGTCAGTTGATTTCTGTTACATGAAAAGTCTTTCTTCATTAGGACTTCATTTTAGAGAATGACTTACTGCACTCAGTTATATAAACTGAAGTCCAAAGCTCCTTGACAAGGTAGCTGAAGGAGAAAAAATAAGTGGGAAGCAGGGCATGGAGCAAATGAGATTCAGTAAGATAGAGTATGAAGTCGTGCACTTAGGGGCTAATAGGAATTACTGCTGTAAACTGGTAGCTTATCTTTTGGAAAAAATATAGAAAATGAGTTGATCAGTGGGCCATTGTATAGATATACAGGTGTGTTAAAGTCATTGTTGAAGGCACTAGTGTACCTCACATTGGTGTGAGGTACAGCTGTCACTTAAGAAGGATGAGTTCTAACCTGAAGAGGTCGAGGAAAAACTATGAGGATGGTCCGAATAGAGGCGACACTGAAATAGCTTCTTTAATTTAGCAAAATGAAAAAAATACTAGTGTTAGAGCCAGGTATTAGTTGGCTTATCAAAGAAGTGAGCATCACACAGCAAAAAGAGCTGTTTGAGCTAAAAGACATAAGAACAAATTTACCTGAACTGTCTAGGAATAAATTTAAGTTGGACTTCTGAAACCTTTCTCACCGTCAGGGAATTAAAGGCCTGGAGTGTCTCACACTGTGATATTCTGAAATAGAGCTCAATATAAGGAGTAGGACTGTGTAATTTTGTTGCTTGTTCAGCAAGAGTATGAATTTTGATACAGCTTTTGCTATGCCAAAACTACTTATGCAAAAAAAATTATGCAAAAGAACAATTGCAACCATAAACTCTAAACTTCTGAGTATCACCAATCAGTTATTAACACATCACGACATTTCCTTGATTCCAGAGATATCAGATCCTTTCAAGATTTCCTCAAGAAGCTAACAGCACTTTTTCTTTAAGGAAAATAAGTTTCCACTGTAACGTTCTGTTTGGTCCTTTCACAGTAACAAACAATTTTTCTCTCTTTCCAGACTCAATCCCTTTGCCCTACATCAAAGCAGTACTTTTTTTCAGTCAGTGATAGGTTTGTAGGGAACTGATGTACCAGCCACCTGCTAAAACCTGTCTCCTGGTCCTTAATACAGGCTTTGCTTTGGTCTATTTTTTTTTATTGTAGAAACAACACATAGATATTCTCTACTTGCAGTGGCAACATATGTATCTGTGCGCACATATTCTGTTCTTGCAGTCATATTGTATTTTCATAAATTACTTCATCTTCTCAGTAATGGACAGCTACCAGTGAAAAAATCATCATTTTTTTTGACCAGCCAGAGGTTCAGAAATTAAGAGAGACCCTGGTCCTCTCTGTCTGCAGTGTCTAACAAAGCCCAGGCAGAGGAGAGTTTCCTCTTACAGATGACTGTGCTCAGGAACAGAGGATTCCCTTGCTTTTTTTCCCGAGAAACTGAAAGGAGCCACCAGTCAGTCCCCTTCTGACAGTGTCTTGGTTGTCTATTTAAGACTTCCAGGGGAAAAAGAAAATGAGGGTGGAAAGTGGCATGGGTTATTTTTGCTAATAAGAATACTATACATAATATGGTTAAACGCATGCTGGTGTTCCCAGCTCGTACATGTTGTTTTTTCACAGTTTGCAAAACATTATTGATACTTCTTTCATAAAAGGCATAGCTGGGCACATTTAGTGAGGTGAATTCTAAAGAATGTTTGTTTCTGAATCTTATTGTTTTGGGGAAAAAAGAAAATAAAGGAGGATGTTATAGTACTCTAGAGACTAAAGTACTAGTTGGCACATGTGTATGTTCTAGTTAATCTTTTTGAAATTACACAATTTTTAAAGCCAAAGTCATGATTTTTAACTCAACTACTCTATGTGACTTGCTTTCTACTGTGCTAAGCAAGCAGGCTCCACTGGTGCATGAAGTAACACAAAGGAAACAAATGAGGATAGAAATGTAGGAGCATGTTTTAAAATGCAGCCTGTGTAAGGGAAGGGTGTCTCTTCTGTTTACCATTAGTGACACAAACAATGCAAGAAGAATGTCTGGAGGCTGTCTCCAGTAATCAGCTGTTTGGTGGCAGCTGATAAGATAACTCACTGAGAAACGAATACCATGTCATGCACATATATTTGGCAATTAATATCACAGGGTTAGGCTGCAAGCAGTAACTACTGATTTAGCTTCTTTCCTTTATTTCACAACAACAGTATCCAGAAGTGAGTAACGTACA
The DNA here is from genome assembly GCF_015220075.1 of Falco rusticolus. NCBI lineage: Eukaryota > Metazoa > Chordata > Aves > Falconiformes > Falconidae > Falco > Falco rusticolus. The sequence goes on along the minus strand of NC_051190.1, from coordinate 63,341,698 downwards.
CCTCCGTAGCATCCCGGCAAGATAATAACAAGCTGATTACTCATTTGCATTGGCCACGGGAAGTGTCATTAAATACTACTGAAAAGGTAACATTTGCTACTGACATTCTAGTGTTTTGAATTCCTAATGTAATGAACTTCTTGGAAGCTCAGACTGTGCTGAGTTTAACAGTTTTACATATTCCAGCTGTAACTGAGAAGAATTACTAACAAATATGTTAAAATAGGTTATACACTGGGTGAAATTGTGTTAGTCATACTTTGATGCTTTATAATGGGAAATACCATGAAACATGTATAGACAAAAGCAGCCCTGATAACTTGTTAGTTAGATATTGAACATGACATGGTGGGATTGTCACACAAGTCTTATACCTGTTCTATTATCCCACTCAACACTAAAGAAACCCAAATATTCCAGGTTGTGAGTCTCACAACAGACAATCTTGTATTAACTTGCTTCTTGGAAAACCTTGTAATGAACTTTGTTTGCAGCATATGGGTTCATATTCGAGCTCCTAATTCCCTGACATTGTGATTTCTTCCTTATTTTATCCATCTCTAGTTCCATCTCTTTGGCCACCTAAGCCAAATCAGTTGTTCAAATAAAAGCTAACTCAAAGTCCACTTATCGCTGGTGATGAAGAAAAGCAAGTTCACCTTTTGAAAACTGCATTGCATCCAAGACAGCAGAGAAAAAAAATAATCATCAAATGCTCTTAATGTGTAAGTAAATAGATCCTAGATTTATTAAGATAATTTATTTTACATCATAAGGTCACTGCTGAAAAAATAAACATTGCAGAGGAGGAAACTCAGTTCTGTATTCTTGTAACTTGTGAACTGGCTGCTGGGCTAAAAGTCAGGATTTTCCTAAGGCCTTTATAGCATCTTTTAGCACAACTGGCAATTATATGGAAACACATAGTGCTGCCCCCCATGTCCCTTTAATGTACTTCTGTTAGTTTCATGAAATCATCAAATCATAGATAATTCAGACCGGATTCTGAATAATTCAGAAGGGATCTCACGTGGTCTCCATCCAGCCCGCTACGCAAGTCGGTTGCTCAGCCCTTTATCCAGTCTGGTCTTGAAAGCCATCAGGAATGGAGACAGCACAGCCTTGCTGGGCAGCCTGTTTCACAGCCTACACCATCTTCAGATGGGAACTTTTGTTTTTTCCTTTTATATAGCTTCATTTCCCCATAGTTTCTTTTGTAAAATCAAATGTTAAATTTTCTTAGGGCCAAAAATACTGTAAGAAAATGGGGAAATAAAAGCATTCAAACTACCATTCCTTAGGTGAATGGCAGTGTATAAAATCCCAACATGTTCAAGATTAACATGCTCTGAAGATATTTTATGTGGTTCAACAAAATACAGATATATTGACCTGAATCAAACACCCAATATGAGTATTTCTATGGTTTATGGAAATGCGTTTTTGAGGCTGAATTTCAACGCAATATTTTCTTCAATTTTGGACAGCTTTGACAGAAATGTGTACATTTCTGTATCAGAATCAACTGCTTTTGAGCCAACTCCTTTGGACTGGAAAAATTCTTAGTGACAAAACATTTTGTCTTTTCAGACCTGGTCACGGGTTTTGAAGATTTAGATAGTTGAAAATATATTGTGCAGTAAGTTGGATTACTGGAGGCCCTCACTTATTCGATCTGATATTTTTGTTTTATGCCACAAACTTAATCTGAATATTTCTGGTTTAATCCTGTTTCTATGATAGTAGGTTGCCTTTTAAGCTGAAGTAGTAGAAACAAAACACCATCTTCTAACAAAGCCAAGAAAATAATCCGTCACCCTGAAATGAGCTTAATTTTAAGAAATATAATAATTTATGATTGTTCCATTTTGAGGAGATATAATCAATGGATGTCATCTTGCAGAAAGGGTACAGAGGTTTTTTTGTATACAATGTATTTAGTTGCAAGCCATTGAAAACCATTTCAAGCAGCTAGGATTTCAAGCATTGTGCAGCACATAATCATTCTTTAAAAAGGATTCATCATACTGCTTGGATGAAAAATTCACACCAAACAGACAGTAATTTAATGAATAAATCAATAATGTTCATTTCAGGAAAAAATTAGGTATGGAATATAGCTAGGGAAGATAATAAAAACCAGATCAAATACTAAACTCAGAACGGATGATCCATTAGGGATAATGCAATTCACTGCACTATCAGCTGAAGTTTATTAGAAACTTACATCATAAAATTTCCTGGGTAAATGCAAATTCCATCTAATTTGTCATATGATTAAAAGACAGAGAGAAAGGAATTCTACCATAGTGTAAAATAACAGTATTTCAGCAGAGCTACACTGGATAAGAAGAATAAGCATAAAAGGATGGTGCTCATTATTAATGAAGTGCTGTATAAATATATCTTATTGATAAGGGAGAAATATGCAGGTCTGCTCTCCAACACAGTTCTGCTGTTTAAAGATATGCTTGGTATGATTTAGCTTATAAATAAACTTTGTTGCAAACACCAGCTCTTCAGGTAAGTGCTCAGTTTTTTTCTCACCTGTGTCGCTGTAAATAACCCCTAGAGAACTGTACTTTGGGAAAGGAAGAAGGTGGTTTCATTTCAGATGGGATTCCTCCTGGATATATTAATACAGAAAAACCTGCCACTTCCTTGAACACAAAATAAATACATAAAAAAAAAGGTAAAGTAAGAGCAGTGAAACTTGCTGAGTCCTTTCATTAAATCCCATTAAAATAATTTGGTAATATAGGAGCAATTTCATAGGGGCAGAAAACTGTTTTTTTCTTCCATCCATAAAGAAGACTAGACCTCATAGGAGAGCTATCCAAAGCACAGTTTGACTGGGCAGGGCATGATAAAGAGAACTGACTGTTGGACTTTCCTGTTCACAATTCATGTGTCTTACATGTGATTTCTTAAATACCTTCAAGCAAGATCTCATTTGAATTTAGATTGATGTACACATATTTGCTGGTGCATATGCTTCCTTAGTACTATCACTTGAGGGTCAGCTGGTGGATACAATTATGAAAATCTCTGGGTTGAGAAAAAACCCACAATTTATATGTGAGTAAGGAAGAGTTTGAATGCTTGGAAATTCATACAATAGTAACCTCCAAAAATATAGGGCTAAACTGACATGTCTCATGGAAACGTGATAAATGTTGCCAGTAAAATTCTTAAATGCAAATGTTATATAAATCACCCTCTTTGTGTGGCAGCACTACCCTACTGCTGCTGAGGCATAAGGGTTCCATTGGTATATACCTGTATCTGTGTTGCCTGAGCATTTTAGAATTTTATGAGGGATGTCATTTCTGGAGCATCTGGCATTTTGCCTACACTGCACTAATATGTAGGTGTCCCAACTAAGATCATTGATCCATTTTCCGTGACTATTCCTAAGGTGTTGTCTGTCTAGGTAAGATACGTGTTGGGATCTCATCCTTGAACATTCAAGTGTTTGGCTCTTTGTGTTGGGTAGCCCCACATCCTTGACAGTGATGATCGTCTTGTCTCATTGCCCTGTCCTCTGGGCAAAGTCAAACAACAGCTATTGTTGAAGGCTGCCTTAGTCCTCGGTTGCATTTTCAGAGATGTGGGCTGAGATTACAGAAGAAGAAAAGGGGAGAGGAAGTGCTATCACATTATGAAATTAGGGTGTAAGAACCATTGTCTTCTGTTGCATGCAAACTCCTTGGCTTGGCTTAGGGAAGGAGGAAAGCCAATACGGTTCTAGTAGATGCCGGCTGTGTGTGTGTGTTTTCAAGACTCAAGTTCCTGATGGTAGTAAGATTTATTTTAGAGAAGGCAACCCCTAAGTTATTCAAGAAATGTGAGGTATGTGTGGTGGGGCTGGTATGCCAACCTAAGCCACAGTTTGAGAGGATGAGGAAAGGATGAGGAAAGGACAGGTACCTCAAACTATTAGATCATTTTCAAATAAAAGAGTAACCCTTGAATGTTAGACAAGAATAATAGTTTTGTTGTCTGTTGTCTCTTCTTATGAAACACAAAACCTGTGACAGGATCAAAAGAGAGGTTGCAAAATTCCCAGTGTAATTGAATGGGTTGATGGGAAGCAGAATGTAGAGGATAAAACCATTAACTCTTTTTTATGTATTACAGCTGCTTGCAACATTTATAAAGAAATATAACAACTAATATTTTTCTCTTATTCCTCAGAGATGCAATTTATGTATGTCCTCCCATCATCAGTTGTTGCTCCAAGCTAATCTGGTTATTGCAGTTTTGTGTAAAGTATTACATTTTCTGTTTGGCAAGCCTCAAATGATCTTTCTGATATCATTTACAGTTTAATATTTGTTTATTTGAAGAAGCTTGGAATAAAAGGTGTTCTTTTTTAGCAGGATGTGATACTATGCCAATAATTTTGATATGTTAAAGAAGGATTTGGAGTGACAATGCAAAGTTCACAAAATAAATAGCATTTATATATATATAACACTACAGAGTTGTCCTGGTAATTTTTCTAGGTATTAATTATTGTGATAATTACTCACCTGCAAAAGTCATTAGGTGATAGACAACCTATAGTTAAGTTGTACCACCATGACAGGGGAGCCTGAAATGACTAATTACTACATACTATACAACCAATGGCATCTATGTCTACTGTAGAAAGCTGTAATCATGTTTCTAGTAGGCTCTTTTCCTTTTTACTTGTAATTTTATTACTTTCATGTCTTCTCCGCAAAATACAAAGAAAAAAAACCCTTTTTAGTAAAATAGGCGTTTGAGCCTTTCAACCTGTAAGTTCCCTTTACTCTGACTACTGTTAGGAAGCTATCTTTTTATATCCACTATTCAATTTGTCCTCTCTTTTTTTGATTCATTGGGGTGACCAGTAGGAATTTAATTAATATTTTTCCAGCTCAGTCTTGCACTCTTTCTTAGCAAATTACCAGCTAATTTGTTTCCCTTTCCTCAGAATCATCACCTTTCTGTTTAGCATAGTTTCCTTTTGGATGTAAGTCTAATGATCACTTTTCTGTCTGGCCACCTTAAAACATCAACTGTTCCACTACAATAGAAGGCAAATTTCAAACAAGCTTAATAGAAGGACTGGGCAGTTCAAGAACTTTTTTGGATTTTTTTGGGTTTTGGTGTTTTTTTGTTTTGTTTATATTTTTGTTTTTTTTTATGAAATTCTAGGACCTCACTTGGTCTGTTTCTCCTCTTTGAAACATGGGCAAGTTCATCTTCAATCACTGGATGGTTTATTCATATTTTTTGTCACATCTGTAGGCATTGCTAAGAAGACATACTTTTTTGGTAGGTTTTTTATTAATAAACAGGCTTTCTACAGACACAAAATTTACATAATCCTTCAAAGTTTCTGTGCACCCCCAGCTAATATTTTCAAAACTGCATCTCATGTGTCACCAGTTCAGATGTTAGTTGGCCTTGATGCATGGCTCAGCATTGGTTTTGTCATAATTGCAGCATATCCTTTCTTATGGCTGGGAGGGTTGATAGATGGGAAAGCGCTATCTGAAGGCAGCCAAGCTATGAATATAGGTGAAAAGGAATACAGAATATGCATGGTAGTATTATGGAATATGTATGAACCTCCTTCATGGTGTACAACCAGAAAAAGACCTAGTTAGAAACAAAAGGCTTTTTTTGCTCATAAATTTCATTAATCTGTTCTGAAAACTTTCAGTTCACAATGTTTATGCTGGTTTTGTGATATTTGAAAAGATCTGACTGTTGTTATCTTACTGATGTGAAACTAAGGCTGAACTCTCCAATTTAACTTCTCACAGCTGCTGCAAATATCAGTGACACTCTTTCCGATGCAGAAAACTGAAGGACAAGAGGTTTTCACCGCCTCCTAGTGAATCACTGGGGAACTTTGAAAACATTTTTTTCAAACACACATTCCAGCTCAGATGTCTATTAGAACACTCTACTGATAAAGGTGAGTCCCTTATTCATCATACATGGTAAGAGGAGTCCTCATTCATTATACATGGTTGAGATCTAACAGGTCAAGCTGCTTAATAACATTTTCGCTTTCATCTTTCTGTTCTTCTTGGTGTAACTTTTCTTCACTGATTAAAAAATAGCATCAGTCTGACAAGGGGGGGGGGGTTTGGGTGTTTTTATGTCTAAACTGATATTCAGTTTTAACATATTTTTCTTTTTTTTTTTTTTTTAAGACTGAAATTTCCTTACAAGCAAGTGGAACATGAGAACAGTACCTGCCATTCATGGCTATCAGCTGTTTACAGTATGTAAACATATGGTCTGTATGTGGATTAATATGAAAGTATACTTAAAATTTAGTGGGTTTTTGATTTGTAACAAAGTGAAAGACTTGAAAATTCCATTCAAATAAAAAACTTACTAAGTGCTTTTCAATGTTATTTCTACTTTCTTAAAGTTTCCACAGGTCATTACATTTTATCTTTTGTTTTTAAATTAGTATCTTTCAGAGGGCTACTATGCTCAATCAACTCAGAAGTTAGGGAAGAGAATAAAGGAGTTCTCATTAAAGGACAAGACTTATTAGTTGAGTATAAACATGTTCCTCAAAGTGACACACACAGAGAGACTACGGTCTTTAATAAATAAAAGACTGCATTAGTTCTGAGCAGCTACACATACAGCCCTTGGGTTTTATGTCTTCACCTGGCTTAGTATGTATTGCTATGTGAAGACTGCTCAAGGCTTCTAATAAAGAGATATTGACCTTTTGTATGTTAAATATGGCAAAATCATAAAAAAAACACCACATAAATGCAGTTGGAACTAATTGTTACTTTTACTGACACAGTCAGCTGATAGAGCATAAATTGTATTGTAGTCCACTGTATTTCTACAACATGATTCCTCCATGTCAAAAAGGAAAGAAATAGTTGGAATGGAACAATGTGCTGTTTCTTCCATCCTTGTCTTTTCTGGATAAAGTCAGTCTTTTATTTTCCATTGTTCATAAGCCAGAATTTCTAATAAATATACAGGCAGTTTCCAACTTTCCACCCCACTCAGATTTTTGAGCTTCAATCGCATGACAAGTAGAGTCCCTCAAATATTCAATGAAGATTAACTTTCTGATAAAACTTTATTTTTACCAATGTTCTGAAATAATTTGTTATTCTTTGTACAATAACTTTGAAAAATAATGAACTCATTTACTATTGTTCGTATTCTATCAGAGTCCTATTGTAACTGGGAATTAAATAATGTGCTATTAAAATAATATTTTTTACAGACTCATATGCCCACTGTGGAAACGTTTCTCTTAATGGATAACATCTTATCAGTGCTAAAAGAAGTTTAAATAATCTGATTTTTATATTTTCTGATTGCTTCCAGAAATTAATTTTAAACTGTGTCATAAGTAAATGGAATACTTATAGCTTCTTGCTGGGAGTATGTATCCCCAGGGTGAATATGTGTGATAATGTGGGAGGAGAAGATGAGAAGATTAATATAAAGACTTTCCAATAATCCAAAAATGAATGAGTTCATGCACTCTTTTCATTTTCTTCCATTCTGAACCTGTGGCAAGATTATTCAAAGCTATGAATACAGACGTGTGGTTTAAAGCCTGTTGAATAATGTGAAATGGTAGATGGGGGAGCTGTGCTACAGAGGCGGGTCAGGGCACTGGGGTGGCGTTAAGAGGTGCTGTGGACTAAGGTGAAGGAGAGGCTTTGGGTCACTGCTTGGGTTCTTTTTCAAGTAGGGGAGGATCTGAAATGTAAGTATGGAAAAGAGATGTAGTCATAAAATCTATTCTTATTTCTGATTTCTGTCACTTCCCTGGCTATTATTTCGGTTAGTTATATATATATATATATATATATATATATATATATATATATATATTAAAAAAAAAAAAAAAAGCAACAACAAAACAAACAAATATCTGTGCCTCAGTTTCTCCAACTGTAAGACAGGGCAAATGTCTGCCTCCATTCTTAATTCACCCACATTTGTAGAGTAAATTGCTGCTGACAGTTGATCGCAATGATCGCAAACACAAGATGATATGAGGTATAATTCTGCATGTCATTATTTAAAAACAACATGGTACAATTTTAAGAATGGTTCCTTTTCCTTTATCTCTTGTACACTGTAAATGTAATGTCTCACTGCTTCCTTGATTGTGTAGAAGTGAGAGATCCTTCATAAATCAAAACTGGTTTCTGAATAACTTTGCTAGCCTTTATCCTGCTCCTTGAAAATTATTTTTGTACTCACTTTCTCTTTCAATAATTCTACACTGTCTAGCCTTGTTATTAGATCATATACAAAAATATGCTTCATCATTATATCGTAAGTTTGGGGCAGGGGGGATTAGTATCATGTACTTCTAGAGGACTGTTAGAGTAGAAGGAGAAAATATTGATCAGTATGTGCTAATGTTATGAAGAATTGAACAAAATGTTACTGGGGAGTGAGAGGTCACCACATGGTGCCATTGACATGAGGCAGACGTACAGAAGTATTTACTTCTTTATTTGTTTTAATCTCACAGAAATTTTTACTTTAAAGAGGAAAGAGATTCTTCTAGGAATTAGTAATTGGATCTCACAGATAGGACTGTGATTCCTGTTTGATTATGTACATGCCAGTACTTGTACTGATACACAAAGTATAAATTGAGAATTTAACCACATGTTGCTTCACCGATTTCTCTTCTTTTTAGCAGGTCTTTGGCAATGTGATAATGTTACTGTTTAAAAAGGAAAACACTCTTAACGAACATGTAAGTCTCTAGGTCCTAGTTTTCTAGACATACTGATGATGGTCTGGTAAGACCTTGAGAGACTGCAGTTTAGAGGAACGTATAGTTGTGGTTTATGGGTGTGTAGCACTCTGCTGGTTGCAGATGTTGGAAATACAGGAGGAAGAAGGGACAAAGATACAGATTACAGTAAACTTTGGTAATCTCTCACTAATACATTGAGTTGATACCACTTATTCATGAAAGAGCAAAGGGCAAACTGTGTCAGAAGGATTTTGTAAGGAGACATTTTAATATGATGGAGTGTCCATTAATAACCAAGTGACTATACCTGAAGTCCCTTTTCATGCCATTTCCAGTGACTTGCAACAGAAATAACAAAACCTCTGTTACTGTAATAAAAAAAAATAAATACATGGCTTAAGATAAAAAGTTCTTCATCTACAATCAAAGCACCAGAGGACAAATTTTTGTATCAGTTACACAATAATTTTTTGGAACAGCTGTAATGGTGAAATAGTAATTTTGTAAAGTAGAAACTTTATAGTAATAGCCAGTGCAATCTTGACTAAAGGATCAAATCTCCCCTTACCTTCAAATAAAAAATAAGGTCAGTTAGTTAAGTTTGTTCTTAGCCCTTTTTGAGGCAATTAAAAAAAAAATTCTAAGAAAAAAATCCCCAAACTTAAAAACCTATAGTGAGGTTATTTACATCTTGAAAGTTAGTTCTGCACATAGTATAAAATAAAAACACTGGATCAAGCTTGCCAGACTGCCATTAAAAGGCAGTTTTCTTTGACAGGTGACTCAGAGTGTAGACATAAGATTAGTGAATTTGAGTGCATCTGTGTTAATCCACAGTAACAGAAAATGTGCTTATGTACCTTCTATTAGCCCAATCAACAAATTTCTTAAGCAAACAATTTTAAGCATGGCTATAACTCTTATTGATTTTACTGGGACTTAGGCATATAATTAAAGCTGAGAATGTGCTTAATTAACTTGCAAATGTTCATATCTTTTTATCTTTGTCTTTGCTAAAGTCAGCATGTGTTGCCTCTAATTTTGTCTGCTTGTTTTAATTTAGGATATTGATAGTTGTCTCTAATCTAGCAAAACTATTCATCATGGTATATGAAAATCTTAAAGATTTAGGGTCCTCATTTTTGCTTTAAATTATTAGAAAGCAGAAAATTCCTAGAAAACGTCTTCAGGTTTTTTGTTTAAAAGAGACCACAGAAATAAGGAATTAATTGTTTTTCCTCAAAATTATTTTGATTTTCTATAATTTTTGCTAGATGTATTCACAAGATTCATTTACTTTTCCAAACAGAAAAATACAAATTTACTTATTACAAACAATGCTAAATTTGGCAACATCATTATGAGTTTGACACCTGATGATGACTACAAATTTTCTCACACGAGCTTTCAGTGTCAAAGAATTGCATTGACTTGATATATCAGTAATTTAACACCTTCTATTTGGCTCTGGAGAGTATCCAGTCCAGGTGACACAGCAGCAGTGCTGGCTGAATACCACTTTTCACCTACTCATGCAATGGAGAGCATCATCTACTCTTTGGTGACAAGGGCAACCTGCATAACCTGCATAACCTCATCAAAATGTCTAGCTGCAGAACATTGTAGTTTAATGATTGCCTTCCAGCCACAAACAGAATCTACTTTCATAGATTTAATTAATAATAAAATTATTCACTACTACTTGCCTTGGCTCCTTCTTTTAGTCTTTTGTTAAAAATATTAGCACATCAAGGGTCTTTTGCCACTTTTAATCTTGCTGAATAAGATCTTAATCTCAGTTTAGTCCTCAAGTCTATAGGTTTATATATACAACTTAAAAGGTTGGCAAGATGTGTATTTAATTCCATTGACAACAATAAGATTATTTCAAAGGAAAGAGGCCTCCAGCTATACAGTATATATACTATATAGTATAGTAGGTTTTGTTCTTCAAGGAGTATTTCTCCAAAGAGGTCAGATGTATTCCTAGAGTCTGGTCTAAATATCTATAAAACAACCTTAAAAAACTCAGTAAGAGGTTGAGAAAACTTGTATTAATGCATCCTGCCTGCTGGGAAGGGGACAAAAGTTATACAGTGTGTTAATTTGTTATGTGGAACAGAAATGACACAGTGAAAATTGGAAGTCCTTTTACATCAAGTGAAATATGGGCTTTGATCAAAGATATAACTACCTGCTGAGTACAGGGAAATATCTTACTGCATGAAATTTTGGTGCAATATGTTGATTTCTGAGTATCTTGCCACAAACTACTAATTAATATAAAATGAAAGGTTCTTTCAATCTGTTATAGACTAAAAAGAAGCCCACTAAAATTACTAGTGAATGGCATTTCAAAGATGATAATTTATTTTTGCCCTGAACAAGACACTTAAAACATTTTCAAGGACATCACGTCTTCAGGCTTTAAAATATCAACTAATTATCAAATCAATGATCATTTGGGGGAAAGTAATGAAGTATGGAAAATAACCACTTCAAATTATATAAGACATTACTGTAAAGTATTTAAAGCTGGTAAGTCATTAGCAAAGAGATTTAATATGTGGGTATTAAATGCCTTAAAATTTGATGAAAAAAAGCAAATTGCATTTTAAATGTCATAATTTCCTTTAAAATAAGTAACTTGCCCTTTAAGCTCTTTACACTTACCTGTCACTTGTTTATTTTTCTAAGGAAGTATTAATTCATGTATTCAAATTATTTTCAGCTTTTTAAATAAGTTCATATAACATTATGTCAACATCAAATATTGTGAGGTATTTGAAATAGCAGCCAGCAAAATGACTCAAGGATCAAGACTGGAAATACTTAAGGATATGCTAAACTTCAAGCTCATGCATAGTCAGTCCTTTGGCATTCAACATATGCATAAATATTTCCAGGATTTGGAACCTATTTATTGTATTTTAATAGTTTTATTTGTTTAATAAACCATAGATTTACTGTACCAATACCTTCAAACCTTGGTATACATTTCAAAGGAACTTTCCTCTTGCTTGTTTTTGCAAATAATTTATCCCACGTTTGCTCATGAATGCACAGATGTGGAGGTAGGGCATGAGGGGGAGAAGGAAGAAGCAAACCAGTTTCTAGGGCTTTGCTTTGCTACGGTCTTTCTTGTTTTACTTTTGCCTCTAAGGAATTTGTCACCCACACAGTCTCTCCGGAATGTGATCAGTGCTAACACCTTGGGGATTTGTCTGAAGTCCAGTCAATTTGCTGTGCGTTTAGGAATATAGAAACTGAGCTAAGCACTTGCTTAAAACAAGTAGAGACTTCCATGCTATTTCTGTGACACTTTATCAGTAGGAAAAAAAAGGATTCTGTATACTGTCCAGTCTCCCAATTTATCCACTTCCTATCCTGTACGTACACTGTTGTGGAGAAACCCTCTCCTTTTTTACAAATTATAGGAAATAAAGTTCTTGCTATGGAACATATGCAGTTCATGGACCCAGGCAACATTCAGGGTCTTATGTACGGTAATGAAGGAGTTACATCCAAGATCTCATCATGATTTGGGTAGACAAGTCATCAAGGTTGCTTTTTCTCAAACCCCAGCTGACTTCTGTACAACCAGCTGTATGCCACTGAATATAACCTACATATTATGTATGTAATAGCTGTATGATAAACTACGTAGCCTCTCATGAAGCAGTTTTAGTCACATACTATGCATATTCAAAAATGTCACCAATTTTCATAGAAAATTTGGGAGTGACAAGATGATAAAGAAAAATCTAGTTTAACTTTTTAGGTAAGAGAAGCAAATAGGATGCTGGTAGAATTTGACATCATGTTACAACAAAATGTCTCTTTTCTGTCTCACAATGAAATGGTGAAACAGAGTTTTTCTCTAAACCTCTTCATCCAACACTGCTAATTTTCTGACTCTCATATTGGTGACTGCAAACCTGATTTCACTCAGACATTTTACTTTCCTCAGTTATCCTCTAAACTATAAAGATCTGTTGCAAAGTCACTCCACATGTTGACCTCCAGTTCAGATCCATGGGAGAGACAGATGATTAACATATCAAAATGAAAATATATACTCTGTTTATATTATATATATATCGTACACGTCAGGAGGAGACATTAGGTTTATAAGTAATGCAGATATTATTGTTTCCCTCTGACAAAAAAAATCACCTATTTGTATGACCTGTCTAGATTCCTCCACAACCTTATTATAACACCATATTTGAAACTCCCCAAAATACCAGTTATAAAGTTATCCATGCATGTGGGAAGAATCGATGAAAGAAAGCTGAGGTACAGGAAAAAAAAAAAAAGTTTGATTGGGTCAAGATGACAGAGCTGAATATAGAGTATGCACACCACCCTGTTGTTCCAGCAGTAAATGATTGTGTTTCATATTTTGCAGTAATTTACACCCAGGGATGCCTGCAGGACATCACTATCTGGCCTCTCCCATACCTGGCCTCTCCCATACCATGCTGTCTTACTCCTTTTACCCAAAACCTCATTTACCCATATTGCTGTAATGAGATAATAAGCAAGAATAACCCTCTTTATTCCATCAGACATTGGCTCAGGATCCTCATTTACCCATATTGCTGTAATGAGATAATAAGCAAGAATAACCCTCTTTATTCCATCAGGCATTGGCTCAGGATCCAGGTGGGCAATTAATGGTGTTATAATCCTGTCTAGATTTAAGAGGCTTGCTTCAGAAATGTATGTCACAAACATAATGTGAACCCAAATCTACAGCCATCCCCATGTTTTAGCACTACTAATAAAAACTGTAAGGAAATTTTGCCTGACAATGTGCTGGTCACATTTACAACATCCTTAGTAATAGTTCTAGGATGTCCCAGTAGCTATCCTGAAAAGGAATTACACCATGTTTTCCCAGACAGATTGAGAGCAAATCAAGAAACAAAAAATTTTCCCTTCCACAGTGTCAAAGAGTTTCATTGCAAGAGAAAATTTCTAGCTTTGTTCAGTGAATTACATGTTGCATGTTCAGTGATTCTGCAATTAAAAAAAATAATTTCCATTTTATTTTATTTTATTAGGTAGTAAGAAATGCATTGAAACTGTAGCTCCAAGCTTAATTATCACAACAAAAACACCTACTATAAAAAGTCGTTCCTGGATTTGCCTTGTCTGTAGTTTGCTTGTTTATATTTTACTTATGTTGAGTATTTTTACTACGGGCAAGAGAAGATTTCACATAAACTGCTCATGCAAACCTACATGCAAAGCTCCTTTAACCTATCTTTTCTGGTTTCCAAACACAATGTTACCTCTCCTGTCAACTCCAAACAACTTCTGACTTTCACTTCCCTGGGTAAATTCCTTCCATAGTAGCCAAGTAGCTGCACCGTGGGTGGACAGAAAACTTCCATCAAAGTAATTAAAATATATTCTATTCTATTCTATTCTATTCTATTCTATTCTATTCTATTCTATTCTATTCTATTCTATTCTATTCTATTCTATTCTATTCTATTCTATTCTATTCTATTCTATTCTATTCCATTCTATTCTATTCCATTCTATTCTATTCCATTCTATCCTACCCTATCCTACCCTACCCTACCCTACCCTATCCTAAACTGGTGAAGGAAATACAGCAGCTGGTGATTTCATCCAGTGTGGTCTTTGACTTTGTGGCTTAAGTGAACAGTTTCCTGAAAAGCAAATTTTTAGGGACCATGGTGGTCTTACCTGCTCAGCTTCCCAGCTGCACTTCTAAAACTTCTAAGATTACTCAACACCTTAACAGGGATTTACCCCTCTCAGCCACCAGTGCAAGTGTCCTCATTTTTTCAAGACTGTCAGGTGCAGATTTTTGTTTCTGAGATTTTTTTTTTTACCTGTGATGGGATGTACAACCAAAATGTAAGCAGGTTGTTCATTTGGTTTCATTGTCTAACCATGAGGACAGATTTGAAAGTGGCTGTCCCACATTGACGTTGAATGCCTTCAACACTTCCCAGGATGCTACTGGAGAGCTATTGGGACTCAACAGATCATGGGAACTTGTTATTCTTTCATCTCCAGCCCACTCTTTTGAAAAGAACCTGCCAATGAGATACCTTGTAGAAAACTCCTGTGGAGCAGTGTTTTCCTCCCATAATTTTTCTCCCACCCTAATATGAATTAGTGGCGCTCTCTGAACTTCTTGCACATTGCTCCAAAGGTGAGCCACACCACAAACTGTCAAAATCAGATGCCCTCTCAGACACCAGAGCCAAATTAGAGTTAAATGAAAAATGTATTTGAAAAGGCAAACCTGAGCTATGATGTAAACTACCGCAGCTATATTTACCTTCTAGTTGCTGATATCACATTAGAACTAGATCCTAAACTGTGTGTTAATCTTGGAAAAAGATTTTCTTTTCATGCCTTGCCTTACAAGCCAGCTCTTAATTGGCTGTTTAAGAGTGGTGACTGAGCAGTTGGTTTTAAGTGGAAAAGAAGTAGTGGCCCT
Organism: Falco rusticolus; assembly: GCF_015220075.1. Lineage (NCBI taxonomy): Eukaryota > Metazoa > Chordata > Aves > Falconiformes > Falconidae > Falco > Falco rusticolus. The sequence continues at coordinate 63,326,450 of NC_051190.1, read as the reverse complement.
CTGGAGACCCCAAGGGATTTTAGAGTAGCTCTGCAGGGATTGATGCCACATGCATTACTCTTTTCATGGTTAATCGATGAAGCACATACTGTGACTTAACTGTAGTTCTGAACACACATGACACAACCTCAAAGAAACAGGAATATAATGCTCTAGGATGTTCCTATTCTCTGCACTGAAAGACTAATCTACTGAGTCAAAGAAACCCATCTGTTATTACCTAGCAAATTTCCTCCTAAAGAAACGTGCTTCAGCAGATTGCTTTACTTCACTAGTCTGGGAAGATTAAAACAAGGACAACTATTTAGATGACAAACACTCCAATACTCTTCCAGAGTGGTTTTGAGTTATAAAAAAGAGATGCTCCAATAAAAGGTTTTGGCAGATAGTTTGTAATCTATGTAGGGCTTCTTTTCTTTTTTTTTTCTTTCTTTTTTTTTTCCCCCCTTTCTTATGCTTTTGTACAAATAATAAAGAACCAACTCAGAAGAAAAACCAAACAATTAAGTAGAACCATTACATTAGGAGAACAAGCCTCAGTCAGACTGCAATCATTCAGAAATAAGCCTCCAGAAGTCACTTTAGTTGAAGAGATTCAAGATGAATCCAAGATAATCACAGTGTTATCACTACTGTTATGTCATTAGGAAAAAGTAGTGAATAAAAGTTAGCTTTATTAAATGGCTATGCCTGGAGCTATAGGTGATTGAAAAGTCACATGCTACTGATGCTGTCTTTCATTATTTAGTGAAATGACAGATGTGATTAGAAAATCAAGAATTAGACTTTGTTTTCTATATGTGTAGCAATATTCTGTACCTTGTTGTACCATTCAATAAAATGGATCACTAACAGTAAAAGTTGAGATTGATTTAATTAATATTGTAAATATAATTGGACAATCAGAAATTAAACACACTGTGTAAATGTCAAGTAATACTAATACCACAAAGTATATTTGATTAACTTTCTAATTAAGGCAGAATTTTTCTTCTGGCAGCACCTTTTGACATCTGATCTCTGGAAAGAAAAGTTATGATTTTTATTTCAGGATGTCTTGAAAAAACCTGCATGCTCCCTTCTGATCTCAGACTCATTATTCCTGGGGATGGTTTGTGAGGATGTGTCAAGGCCCAAAGAGCACCTGCTGCTTTCTAGATTATAGATTCTGTCCCTGATAAAATATCATTTTGATTCATAAACTGAATGAAGCTGA